>NC_058130.1:438380463-438556374 GCF_016433145.1 Gracilinanus agilis | reverse complement strand
GTCTAATTACTCAAATATATAAGGAGTTAAAGCAATTGTATAAAAAATCAAGCCATTCCCCAATTGATAAATGGGCAAGAGACATGAATAGGCAATTTTCAGGTAAAGAAATCAAAAGTATCAATAAGCACATGAGAAAGTGTTCCAAATCTCTAATAATTAGAGAAATGCAAATCAAAACAACTCTGAGGTATCACCTCACACCTAGCAGATTGGCTAAAATGAAAGAAGGGGAGAGTAATGAATGTTGGAGGGGATGTGGCAAAATTGGGACATTAATGCATTGCTGGTGGAGTTGTGAACTGATCCAGCCATTCTGGCTGGCAATTAGGAATCATGCTCAAAGGGCTATAAAAGAATGCCTGCCCTTTGACCCAGCCATACTATTGTTGGGTTTGTATCCCAAAGAGATCTTAGATAAACAGATATGTCCAAAAATATTTATAGCTGCGCTTTTTGTGGTGGCAAAAAACTGGAAAAGGAGGGTATGTCCTTCAATTGGGGAATGGCTTAACAAACTGTGGTATATGCGGGTGATGGAATACTATTGCGCTAAAAGGAATAATAAACTGGAGGAGTTCCAGGCGAACTGGAGAGACCTCCGGGATCTGATGCAGAGCAAAAGGAGCAGAGCCAAAAGAACATTGTACACAGAGACTGATATACTGTGGTAAAATTGAATGTAATGGGCTTCTGTACCAGCAGCAATGCAATGACCCAGGACAATTCTGAGGGATTTATGGTAAAGAAAGCTACCCACATTCAGAGGAAGGACTGCAGGAGAGGAAACATATAAGAAAAGCAACTGCTTGAACGCATGGGTCGGGGCGGACATGATTGAGGGTGTGGACTCGAAACTACCACACCAATGCAACCACCAACAATTGGGAAATTGGTCTTGATCAAGGACACATGACAAAACCAGTGGAAAAGTGCGTCGGCCATGGGTGGGGGGAGTGCGGGGGGTGAAGGGGAAAATAGGAGCATGAAACATGTAATCATGTTAAAAATGATTATTAATAAATGTTAAAAAAAATATTCTTTGCCTCCAAGAAGCCCAGCAAGCATCATATAAAGCACTTATCAGCTAATAAATTATTCTTATGGAATATTTAAAAATAATTCACACAGCAGCAAAGTAAATGAAAATCTATAGCTCTAGTTAACACATGGGGAAAAGAGATATGGTTATTCCAAAACAAAGTATTTATTTATTTTACACTTCTGTCTCTGGTTGTTGAATGTTAAATGAAGTAGGTGAAATTAAGATATAAGAATATACCTTTTTGCTAACTATATATTTTAGTATATACAGATTTACTTGTGAAATTTATAATTTTATAAAACTTAAATTATAATACTCTTTTCTCATCTTTCATTGTGTATTTGGAATATACAACTTTCATATGAGAGATACTGATTAGGATTGGTTTTTGTTTGTTTATTTGGTTTTAGCTCTGCCAGTGGCTTAACCTTCTATGGTAATATGAGGCCTGCAGGGCATAATACAGTGTCTGGCACAGAGTAGGCACCTGAAAAATATTTAGCGATTGATTGATTGATTGATTGATTGATGGTAAGAGACTGTCGTTTCTGGTGTTCTCTTAAAGAAGAAAGGCTTTGAGTTTAAGCCAAACAACAGATAATGTGCATTTCATCTGTAGACTAGTTAAGCAAAGTTTTTAAGGAATGAATCATCTGCTAGGTTGACTGGAGAATGATTGATTTTTTTGACCATGAAAACCTTAGAAAAACATCTATGAAATCATGTAAGCTGTGAGTGATGGGGTAAATGGAATTGGGGCAGGGGGAGGATGTTGCCATTTATTTCGATAGAGTATACCCACCAAATTAGAGATGCTTGTGTTGACTCCAAGATCAATATATATGTTGATGTAATTACTTTTGTTTTCAACTCTTCATTATGAGTTTTGGTGATAATTAAGGTCATTTTTCCCTTAACTTTTGAAGAATAATGTTTATTTTAAAATATAAAAAAGAAAGACTGAAGGTGGAGGAGATGGGAAAAAGGCATCCATCTACAATAAGCAAAAGGTAGGAGATAAATGAATTTGTTAATTTGTTTTGTTTAATTGAAAGAATAAATTGATTTTATATTCATCGTGGGAGTAGAGACTTTGAGAAAATATAATTCAATGAAAATAAAATTCTGGGACTAGAAATTTCTAGGCTTCTCCAAATGCACTTTTTAGCAACTAGGCCATCAATGACTGAAAGAGCATCTGATATTTATTTATAATGGTTTTCTTTTATATTTTACTTTATAGTTAGGAAGTATTTTGTATATGTTAACTTGATTTCAGAAATATTTCTGCAAGATTATTTATATCACACTTTATAATTTCAAAGTATTTTCAAAGAATTTATTTCATTCAATTGTCACAACTCTGTGGAGTAGATAGGACAACTATTATTAATCATATTGGTCTCATATTGTATTAATGAAGAAACTGAGATTCAGAATATTTAAGTCAATTACCTATGATCAGACAGCTAACATCTAGCGAAGCTAGAACTTGAACCCAGTTCATCTCATTCTAAGAATGTTCTTCCTATTACATTTTGATATCTCATGATCATTTTTAGAGATAGATCATCTAAATATGGCAAGTAAAGTTATGAAAAGGATTATAGATGTTTTCATGAATCATAGACACAGAAAGAAAGTACCCTTTTGCCCTTGGCTGCTGGTATTGATACTCTGTATGTGTTGTGTGTTTTGTGTGTTTGAAAGAAGAGAGACAAAGACATAGAGAGACATAAAAATAGAGAAAAAAAGATGCAGAGAAAGACAATTATCATCAAATTCATGGTAAAATTTAGAGGTTAAACACTGATGCAGTCCTTGAGATTTTAATTAATTGGAAAAAACAGATCATCCTTTTCCATATTTAATAATTTTGTTTTTCAGTTATATAAAACAAAAAAAAATAAATGAGATTGGTCTTAAGAAAATATAAACGTTTTTTTTCAGGCTGAAAATAATCTCCAAATATTTTATGTGGAATTAATCAGCAAAACATAAAACAAAAACAGAGTACCCACCATATACTTACTTTGGTCAATGACTCACATTTCCAATTACCACTTAGGTGGAAGTAGGATTTCAGTGGAAGGGATAACTTTCCCTCAAAGTAGATTATTCTTACTGTACTCATCACCTCACATGATAATTAGGTATATTCCCTACCCTTACTACATGACTAACACATTATCTTCCTCCTCATGTATGTCCTATTTTATATTTTTAAAACACATGTTGCCTAAAAACCTATTTCAAATGAAATAGTCAGGTTGACTTCCAGTTTATGAAGGATTTTGAAATGTAAGCATCTTTAAATATTAGAAGTAATTAAAAGTTCATTCATTATTGAAGATATGAGTAATACTAATTTAAAAATTGTTGGATTATAAAGCCATGCCAGTAAAGAATAAAAATAATAATTTTATGATTTATATATTACCCTGAAGTTTATAAAATACATAATGATTTTCATTCTTTTCTCTAAGTTGCTTAAAGGTCAAAAGAGTATGCTTTCCTGCCTGCCTCTTCATGTTTTCCATAACTGCTCTATTATTCTATTTTAATTTTATATTGTCCTGCCAAAGAATTTATTCACTTTTACCCACATAAGTGTCACTTATAGCCACTGAAAGAAAGTCCTATGATTATGGGTAGTATGTCTTTTTTTAGGTCTCCTTTTTTTTTTCCTTTCAGTTGTCTAAATTCTACCCTCAAAGATTTTTTTCTAAATGCCATAGTAAATGCTCAATCCTTCTGAAGACTATAAGTCATAAAGTTTGACTAAATGTTTATATGTTCATTATCATGATTCTAGGCCTATTTCACAAACCTACATTAATCCTTACATGTCTGTAAGTAGGAAAAATATAGTTCCTTATGTAACTAATGGAGGAATGAGAAAGCCTTTAGATGTCATAAGCTGATTAAGGTCACCTAACTCAGTAGCAACACTGGGAATGAAATTTCCTCTCCAAAGTCCACTTGCTCACTTGTTGCTAAAAAAAATTCCCCTTTTATTCAGGGCTTCTGTCTGAAAATATTTTTCTAAGTTGCTTAGACCTCACTCTCAAAGGAAAAGCATTTAAATAAGCCATCATGAGTAAATTTAGAATTTAGAAAGAGTTTAGAATGGAATTCAGGAAGAAACCAGTGCTGCTTATAAATTTAGAAAGAAAGCATCCCGCTCATTGAAGACAAAGTTATCCAAAAAAAAGTCTTGGACAGCCATGCCTCTATGAGATTTTAAAGTATTTTAGATGCAGAATGCTGAAAAAGTATAAACATATGCATTCTGGTTCAATATGAAATACTTCTTCCTAGAGGGAGTGAATAAATTAAATAGTCCATACTACCATTGTAAAAAAAGAAAATACAGAGGATATATGATGGAAAAACTTGCTTATGGACTGTTTCTACGTATTAGGGAACATATACTAAAATAGTTATGAAACTTAAATAGCTGTTTAGTTTTCGTATATAAAAGAAACTACTTTCTTTAGTAGATTTTAAAATATCAAAGATTTTCAGTTGTTCATTATATTTTGTATGACATGAGTGGTATGATGGAGTAGGAAATGAGTTCTTACATTCCTCAAGCTGATCTTTTATTTTCATACTTACTACATTAATTGTAAATTGTTTATATCTTCTTAAAGAGGACAAAATGGTGTGCTATAATCTCTTGTACACTAACAAAATTATCTTGATTATTTTTTGTTATGTCCTACTTTGGTATGCTTACAGCTCTGCTAGGAGCTAGGCAGAAGAAAGTTTATAGGGAAGAAGGACAATGTGATCTAATGAATAAAACACAGAATTTGGATTTAAAGAACTGATAAAAATCCCAGCTCTGTTGCTCCCTGTTTCTATGTCTTTGATCCAGCCATCGAATGTTTCTGGGTTTTAATTTTGTCATCTACTAAAGAAAAAGAGGCGGACTAAATGATCTCTGAATTAATTTTTCGTTCTAAGTTCTAAGAACACTACCTCAAGAAGCTCAAAACCTATTTGGGAAGTTCTGCATGTGTATTTTGCTGATAATACTATGGAATATAGTCAGTTGTCTAAATGTTTGACATTACTAAATGTCAGGAAAGGTTAGAAATGAGTCATTATAAGATGGAGTTGAAACTTGGGAAGATTTTTTGGACAGAGATAAAAGTGGCAGTGGGCCTTGAGTAATGGTTGGATTTGCATAAGAAAAGGAAAGGATTCATATCTGAATTTTTCCTCCTCCTTTAAGTTTATAGATATTCTGTATTTTTTCTTTTGAGTTAGCATTGTACTCTATTGCTTTTCGTAGTATCAATGATTCATGAAAAAACTTGAAATTTCAGTTAGTAGGAAAAATTAAAAATCAAATTAAGGGAATTAAGATCATGTCAGTGTGGATAGTCATAATGGCTATAGACTGGTCAATTAGACCATAGATATTCAATAAAATCCTCCTAGCTATGAAAAGGAAATATACTTTTCAATGGAAGCTATCTAAGTCATTAAGATGACCAGGACTAATCTACCATTTATCTCTTAGTGATTAATCATTCTGATGATGAGCAATAGTCATCCTTATAAATAAAACATAATATAAGGAAGGTACCAAAGGAAATGAATTATGTAAGCAAACCAAAATGTCTTAGCGATACCCACATATTCATATAGGATAGCACAAGGGAAAGTACTAAAGTACAAATTATAGTGTATACCATGAGACTAGGAGGAAAGAAAATAAATGATCATTAATGTGAAGAAAAGACAAGATGTATATTTATTACAAACAAAATCAAGGAAGCTAAATTATGCAAAAGGGAAAAATAATCAGAATCTAAGAATGGACCTTCCTGTTTAAGATAACAATGGACATGGGTAAAATTGGCAAAAATGTGTTCTCTCAAACTTGGACTGTCAGTACAACTGGGGTATATAAGCAATATCCTAGCTGAGCATGCAGATAGCAAACAGATGTCAGTAAAGACATTTGAGCCAGCTTTCAAATACATCCATCATTTTTAAAATGAAAATTCATCCCATATAGATGAATATTATGGGCTTCACAGAGGTATTCTCAGGATCAATGGGAATATCTCTCTTCCCTTTCTTTTAAAATATTCTGATCTACATAATTGTTGGCAAACTAGGGACTTATAAGCATAATGTCCTGAGACTTATACTCTTGTAGCAGAGGCACATGATCCAAATATGCTTGCAGGTTATTTTCAGCAAATACCTTTGGACATCTGCACCACAATATGCTGGCACATCGACCATGACTGAAAAGAAAACAGCATATGGCATTTTCAAACTGGCAATACCCACTCTCTGGGTATATATATTCAGCTGTAGAACCTTGAGAATTTCAGACTACTTACTCGTACCTTAGTTTTAAAAGACAGAATACAGTCCATTAGTGAAACTATGATCTAAAGACAAAAAGTAAATAAAATAAGATAGATTTATACAGTTAATATTTGACTGTCTTTGACCATGTTTTGGGTAGAAGATTGATACCAAGATGGTACAGAAAAGTGTGTAGAAGTTCAATTCAGAATTCCAGTGTTGATCAATTAGATAACTTGGTGGTCTTTGAAGTAACAGTATAAAAAAGTATTAATAGCTCTTAATGGCTTAAGATATCACAGATTTGAATAATAACGTTACACTTGATCTTTGCCAAAATGTCGAGAAGCGATAAAGAATAACTTTAGAACAAAGT
Source organism: Gracilinanus agilis (assembly GCF_016433145.1). Taxonomy (NCBI): domain Eukaryota; kingdom Metazoa; phylum Chordata; class Mammalia; order Didelphimorphia; family Didelphidae; genus Gracilinanus; species Gracilinanus agilis. Next base: position 438,549,616 of record NC_058130.1, on the reverse strand, counting down.
TGATGATCTACAGCCTATGGGCCAAATATTACATCTGCCTATTTTAGTTTATCCTGCTTAAAGTGATTTTTATATTTTAAATAAAATTTTATTTTCTTAAAATGTAAAAACAGAGAACCTCAAAACATTTTTAACAGTCCTATTTGCCAGTGGCTCAACTGTAGTTTTCTGATCTAGTTTTAGAGTATCATTTATTGTAAGGGTTCACAACCCTTTTTGTGTTGTAGATTCCTTTGGTAGTCAAGTGAAATCTATGGATTTCTTCTCAGAATAATGCTTTTTAAATGCACAACCTATATGTAATTATAAAGGTAACCAATTATATTAAAATTCAATTATCATTTTAAATGCACAAATGCTCGGTTAAGAATAGCTAGTTTATGGAAGAGCAAGTTGTAGTGTACCCAAGCTGTCAAACTATAGACTCCTTGATAATCAGGACTAGAACATAAGCATTTTTTTTGTTTTTTTGTAACTTTACAGGGTATCTTACAAATAATAAAACCTCAGTAAATTGTTGAGAAACTGATAAATGAATGAGTATTATTGTCCCACCCCTATCATCAGTCTAAATAATTATCTACTCTCCTTTCCCTCATCCCCATCCCTTATGTTTTTACCACAGTTAAAATATTCAAGTATTGTCATGTTTCCAAATGAAAAAATTGAGTTCCCAGGAAGTGCTTGTGCATATTTCAGCAGCTCCAGCCCTAAGGCCTCATCTCACATTATGTTGCCATGGCCACATTTGCCTTACTTTTCAGGTTCTCGGCATTACCCCATTATTTACCAGACATCTGCTCTTCTCCATCTCAGCAAGTTAGCTGTTCATTTTGTGAGTGAAAAAGAAATGGGCACAGAAGTACTTTTGGGCCATTTGCCCATTACTTATTGCATGACAGTACTGAGAGTTAGGTTTGGGAAGTGACTGAAGCTCTAATAGGCATAATAATCTTGCACTGAGACGTATCACACATTCAGTCTCCTCTCACTTTTTTTTTGGATTTGGTCCTTTAAGTGAATTGGCAGCAAGGAAGGGCTAGCAAAGCCAAACATTTAAATAATCAGCATTTGGGGAAGTTGATAAAAAGGAAACAAATCCCTGGTTTTCATCACAGTGAATGCAAAATGAAATATGAAATGCTTTCCTTTACATCCTTCTTTGTACCTGATGGCATTTTATGGTTTTGCAATTATCCGCCATGTTGAAATAATAACTAGACCATAAATATTCTGAGTTTTAAAAATTTGGCACATAGGTCACTACTTGTATTTTTATTGGAATAATACTGTCTAATATATTTGTTATTTAGTGTTTTTTTTCCTCCTCTCTTTCCTGTAGATAATTTTCTGGTAGTAAAGCAAATGAATTATCAGCTTTCAAGGATAAAAGGCAAGGTCTATGTCAGGGGTTAAAGAAATCCTAATGGGGGCAGCTGGGTAGCTCAATGGATTGAGAGTCAGGCCTAGAGATGGGAGGTCCTAGGTTCAAATCTGGCCTCAGACACTTCCCAGCTGTGTGACCCTGGGCAAGTCACTTGACCCCCATTGCCCACCCTTACCACTCTTCCACCTAGGAGCCAATACACAAAAGTTAAGGGTTCCCACCCTTACCACTCTTCCACCTAGGAGCCAATACACAAAAGTTAAGGGTTTTAAAAAATTGGGGGGAAAAAAGAAATTCTAATAGTATAAAAGGCTAAGAAAAATCAAAATATAACTCATAAATGCCAATGGAGGTACTTGTGTCAACAACCAAGAAGGAGGCTGTCTTAATTTGTAAGTTTTTGTTTTCATTCATTTGAGCCTTCTATGGCCTTATAAAGGCCATAAATTTCATGTATGCATAATCTAGTAGATAAATGTGTAATTCAATCTGCCGTAATTCGGTATTATCTTTTTTCAGTCTTTTTCATTTTTTAAATTTTTTCTAGATTACATGTCAGAGCAATTTAATCCTTTTCTGACATTTTGCAATCTATATTTTATCTCTCCCTCCTATTCCTCTCCCTTCCCCAAGAGAAAAGGAATAAGCTATAGGTTGTACATGTGGTGTTATATAATTCATATTAATATATTCATCATGCTGTGAAAGAAGACACATTCTCTGTTCTAAGAAAGTTGCAATACAAAAAATCCGTGGAGGAAATAAAGTAAAAAATAGCGTGCTTCAATCTGTATTTACACTCCAACAGTACCTTCTATAGCAGCGGAGATCCTTTCTAGCACAAGTTCCTTGGAGTTGTCCTGCATCCTTGCATTGCCGATAATAGTTATCATTTACAGTTAATCAACATGCATTATTACTGTTACTGTGAACAATGTTCTCCTGGCTCAGCTTGGTTCACTTCGGATCACTTCATAGAAGTTTTTCCAGGGTTCTTTGGTTTTTTGTTTTGTTTTGTTTTGTTTTGTTTTTGTGATCATCTTGTTCATCATTCCTTATGGTGCAGTAGTATTCCATTATAATTATATATATATATGTTCAGTCATTCCCCTCCAGGATAGACATCCCTTCAGTTTCCAATTCTTTGCCACCACAAAAAAGAGCTGCTATAAATATTTTAGTATAAATTGGTCCTTTCCCCCTATCTTTGATCTCTTTGGGATTCAAGTCTAATAATGGTATTACTGGGTCAAAGGGTTTAATAGCCCTTTAAACATGTTTCCCAATTGCTCTCAAAAATGGTTATATCAATTCACAGATTCACCAACAGTGTATAGTGTATTAGTGTATTTTTTTCTGTATACTCTCCAACATTTATGGTTTTCCTTTTTTGTCATATTAACCAGCTGGTAACTCAGAGTAATGTTAATTTCCATTTCTCTAATAATAATTTGAAGCATTATGCATAATTCTGGTCTTATTTTCTATCTATTTAATAACTTTACTCATGGGTTTACTTTCATTTTGATACAGAAGCGAAGGCTCCAATTGAGAAGCTTTCAAGAGAGTGCCCCAAAATGAACATTAGTTTAGGACAAAAATATTTAGAATTTAAAATTTGGCTTGGCAATTCTTTGCTTCCCTTTTTAATATAAACTTTATTTTCTAGCCTTCTTGCTAGGTGGCTCAGTGGATTGAGAGCCAGACCTAGAGATGGGAATCCTGGGTTCAAATCTGGCCTGAGACACTTCCTACATGTGTGACCCTGGCCAAGTTATAACCCCTATTGCCTAGTCTTTACTGCTCTTCTCCGGATCTAAACACTCTACTGATTCTAAGGGAGAAGGCAAGAGATTTAAAAAAAAAAAAAGAAAACTATTTTCCATCCTGAGTCAGTATTAGAAAAGAATTTAAGCAAACAAAAAAACTCTATTCACATATTTTACTTAGCCATATAGAAAAAAAGTATATATGGTTACATTTATCATCTAAGATTTTTAGTACATTCATGATATCTTCTGCAAGTACTCATAGAGTTTATTTACATTATCAGTAAATTATCCTTTACTATTTTCAATGTTAGATAGATTTGATTTTATAATTTTAGAGAGGAGAACCTAAGTATTCTTTAAACACACATAGCTACTATTCCAGGACATGGAGATTTAGAATCCATACGCACAATTTATTAGCTAAGAGGAGGAAAACAAACCTGTTAGTATTTTGATTTTACAAGATGACAATAATACACCATCTATTTTTCCCTCCAGGAATATCAGCCTTGTAATACAAACTCATGTCCAGAACTGAAAAAAACCACACCTTGGACCCCTTGGACTCCCGTCAACATCTCTGACAATGGAGGCCACTATGAACAACGGTTCCGTTACACTTGCAAAGCTCGACTGCCCGACCCCAATTTGCTGGAGGTGGGAAGGCAAAGGATTGAAATGCGTTACTGTTCCAGTGACGGTACCAGTGGCTGTTCCACAGATGGTAAGCTGAGATAAAATAGGCACATTGTCAAGCTGTGAACTCCATATCATCACTACTGTGGATGGTATTTTGGCCTTCCTGTCATTTATGCCATGCAGAATGGAAGAGGATTCTGTTAGTGAGGAAAACTAAGATAATACTTATTTCTTTAGTTATTTCTTTTTTATTTCTGGATGTTCTTTTTTTTAGGAAGAATGTTGACAAACTGGAAGATGATTAGACTGCTGAGAAAATTTTGAAACAATACCATTTAAAGAATGGTTAAAGGAATCTGAGATGATTTGCCCAGGAGAAGATTTAGCAAGGTTATGATAGCACTCTCCAAGCATGTGAAGGGCTTTAACAGAGAAGAGGGATTAATTAGACTTACGAGAGTCCAGAAGTCAGGAGCAGGAGTGGTGGGTAAACATCGTATGTGAGATAGGTTTGTCTGTTCGATGTTATGAAAGTTTTTTCTAATAATTTGAGGTAACCAAAAGTAGATACTTGGGACCTGTTACCTTCACCTTCTTTTTAGTCTTCAGATAGAAGACTGATAGAGATGATTCTCCTTGATATACAAGTTTGACGACATATTCTTTGAAGTCTACTCACTCAGAGAATGCAGTGTAACTGGATTCACTTTCAAAATTGAGCAACAACCAGTAGTTGGTGATTTATTGGGACTATTTTTCATTACTTTTTGGTAATAAACTGTACTAGGCACTTAATTTTTTTTAACTATTTAAGTAGAATCTAGTGTGTTTTGGACCTTCTTCATCTAGAGCAGTGGTTCCCAAACTTTTTTGGCCTATCGCCCCCTTTCCAGAAAAAATATTACTTAACCCCCTGGAATTTTTTTTTAATTTTAATAGCAATAGGAAAGATAAATGCACCTGTGGCCATCACCGCTCTCCTGGATCACTGCAGCACCCACCAGGGGCAGTAGCGCCCACTTTGGCAATCACCCATCTAGAGGGAAAGATTAATGATGTAGTAAAACCTCATTTTAATGCAGAAATAGAATTGATCATTGAAATAGCATTTTCAAGTGTAGCTTTTTATTTTATGAAATCTATAAATAAGTAATGGAAACTCACATTTATGTAGATGGTATTTTGTTTATAAATCTGTGGGGCAGCTAATGCAAACACTGTTTCAACAGCACGGCATCTAATTTAAAGATGCACTTAATTAATGATTACTTCCTTTATTTCCTTCCTCATTTTATGGAAGAGAAAACCAAGCTATAGAAAAGCAAGGTGTGATGAACTTTTGATTATGCCAGGCTGACTTTCTGGAGAATATTCTGTTGAAGCAATCCTTTCCTCTCCCATATTGACTTTAATCTCTTTCTAGGAAAATTTCACCGTAAGCATGACCATTTTTCATAAGATGTTAGCTTTGATAACAATATCGTTCACAGGAGACCTCCTTTCTTCGTAGATCAAGAAACTGTGACAAAAGCATTGTAAATTCTTGCTCAAATCTACAACTACAAGTATTTTGTTAAAGATCACAAAGCATGAAACTAAGCACATTAGTGGTCCAAAAATTAGCTTTCACCAACAGATTATAACCATAAAATTAAAACCCTTTGAAAGGAAAAAATATGGAAACCAGATTTAGGGAGGAGAACTTTATCCTATATTTGTATCAATAATGCACAACATTTGCATTATATCCCAATATCTTTCTTATTCTATGTACTAAAGCATTTTCATTGCCTTCAAATGTATTGTGGTAAAAACCTTGAACTAAGAGTCAGGGGCAGCTGGGTGGCTCAGTGGATTGAGAGCCAGGCCTAGAGACTGGAGGTCCTAGGTTCAAGTCCGGCCTCGGACACTTCCAGCTTTGTGACCTTGGGCAAGTCACTTGACCCGTATCGCCCACCCTTACCACTCCTGGGCTAAGGACGGTCCCTAGCCCGAATGAAAAAGGAGGAGGGTTGGGCATGGGGCTAGCAACCCCACCCTGTAAAAACTACATCTGCTAAAGAAACTGCAACCTAAAGTAGGGGCAGCTGGGCTAGCTCAGTGGATTGAGAGCCAGGCCTAGAGACGAAATGTCCTAGGTTCAAATCCGGGCTCAGACACTTCCCAGCTGGGTGACCTTGAGCGACCCATTGCCTACTGGTTGTGGCCCTATGCTCCTAGAATGGAGTCCCAGGATAAAAAAAAAAAAAAAAAGAGTCAGGACCCTTGTATTTTAGACCTACCTTCTGTAATAACTAGCTCTGAAACTTAAGGCAAATAATTCAGACTGTCATATAGTCTGACATGAGAGTAAGTCTTCCTTAGGCTTAACTGGAAGGAAATTAAGGTTCTAGGCTCCCAAAATAATAGGCAACTATTAGTTAACTTCTTGTTGCTTCTTGGTAGCCTAGAGCAGACATAAAATGCCCAACATGTTTTCTTTAGCAGTACAATTATTGTGGCTTCTAATGTGAATTGTGACATCTTGAAAACACATGAGTTCTATATGTTTGGCCAACACTAATTTTAAGCCACTTTTGAAATGAAGAAATTCTGTTTCCTAGGAACAAAATAAAAGTCAGTTGTTATTGCTAATTTAGCTCTGGTCTCTGGGAAAGGAAACTTAAATACATGTATATATTTGAATGGATATACTTTCAATAATTCTTTAAATAGAAATGTGTGTGGCAAGCATCATGCTGGACACTACTGTTAAAGAGCTTATATTCTTATCAGGAAGACAACATATATAACTATTGGCATATCCAAAAGAGATGTAAGACATTTCAGTACTATATGTATAAGATAGAGATATAATTATTTTATCTAACATATTTTAACTGAATAGCCCACAGTTTTACCACACAAAGCAATACTCTTATAAAAAGGGCATAAATCCAATATCTTTTCACTGGTATTGAGAGAAAAAAATTTTTTTATCAAAAATCTAAAACAATGTATTAATAACAATTAATTACATCTTCTGTAAAACCTTAGCCTTAACTTCCCCCAATTTTGACTTTATCAGAAGCTGCTCAACACACATATTACTCACATACTCTTGTAAGAATTATAAACACTATATCTTGCTATTTATTATCTTATTTACAGGCAGATACTATAACACTTTAGGATGTGAAAGAAATTTAACTGGGCAAGACATACTTCCTTAGAGGAATAAACATTTTCGTTAAAAATTGAAATTCACAACAAGCACCTTTCTACTCTTGGTATTCCCAGATGCTGTCACCATAACCCTGCTAAGTTTAAGAAGAGTTGCTGAATATTTAGTGGATCTGAGAACGTCCTAGAATTCCCCTGAACCTATTCCTTGAGTTTCTGAAGGGTGATGGATTGTTGATGCCTAGGAGCTTTTTCCATTTCAATGAGCAACAGAAACCACTAGCCCCAACTTGCTCTAAATAACTTCTATGTTCATATCCTAGAGCTCAGGGAGGAATGCTAAATAACATTTGCAGAAACAATGGCCTTTTCCCATCCATCCCCTTATTATTTCTTGAAGAATTCCTAATTTGTTCATTTTATCCAGGCTTTGGCTTTCAAAGATCTCATGAAATAATTTGAGAAATCCCAAGGAAGGCTCTGATTAGAATTTTTGTATTACAACTACTTTTAAACAAGCACTGAAAAAGCTCCAAGCCTTCGGGTTAGGTTTATCCTTATGCCATTTTTTAGTTGAGCCTTCTGGTCATGGGAGAAAAAAATCCATAAGAAGTGGTAGAGTTTCTTCTAAAATTCATTCTAGCAGCATTTCATAAATGACTGACAGCTGATGAATAGAATTTTGGCTTGATTATAATAGCTGCTTCAGTTTCAAAGAGATTGATTATGTTAAAAATCACAAATATAGATATTGGTCTAAATGTGGTCTATTAGAATTACATGGGAAAAGTTGTTCTTGTCTTTTAAGAAAGATTGGGAATTGGACAACATCCATAAAATTAAGAAAAAATTTAAAGTAACAGTTTGTTTTTCATCTCTTCCTGGCTATGTTTTATTTTCTAGATTTCATTGGGTAAAGTATGTACATCCTAGTGACAGATTCATCTATTCTCTAGTTCATTCTCTATCATCCCCTCTCCTCTTTTTCTTCTGTGAGTCAGTGAAAGTCTTTGGCTTGCATTCACAAATCTACTAGAAATCTGATGAAACATGGAACCCTTGGATGCATCTGCCTTATTGCCAGATTACAGTCATAGAATAAACTTTGCTGCTATTTCTAAAGGTTAAATGCCTCACTTGGAGAGATGATGAGGAATAAATCATTTCAGAAGGCTTGCTATAGGTATGACTTTTGTTACTATAACATGAAATAAAATAGAAGAAAGAAGAAGAGGGCTACTTCTAAAAAGGATTCGAAACCTCATATGAGCTGAAAGTAATGGATTCCAATCCCCTTATTTTATAAATATATAATGTACAAATATATGTATATGTATGAATATACATGTTTTATGTATGTGTATACATATATAATATACATACTTGCATATTTTAAATGAGGACAAATATGTGTTTGTGTATTGTATACATATAAACACACACTTGTATGTTTTAAATAAAGACAAATTTAAATTTGTACAAGATCACACAGATCAGGTCAGGAATTTTTTATTTCATTTCCATCCTTTAAACATTTATCAATGGGGGGAGCAGTTCTTATTTTTATAAATTTGAGTCTATTTCCAATAAACTCAAGAAATGAGGCCTTTATCATATAAATTTGCTGTAATTTGTTCCCTCAGTTCCTTGCTCTCCTAATTTTCACTACATTGCTTTTGTTTTGTGCAAAAATTATTTTAGTATAACCAAAATTAATCCATTTTACTTTCCCTAGTTCTTTCTTTCTCTTGTTTTATATAAATGTTCCCTTATCTGTAGATCTGACAGATTTTCCCATGTTCCCCTAATTTGTTTATATAATAGTCACCTTTATATCTACAATGTACATCCCCTTTGACCTAATCTTGCTAAATTGTATGAGACGATGATCTATGTTTTGTTTCAGCTAAATTGCTTTCTACTTTTCCCAGAAAATTATTTCAAAAGGTGAGATCTTGCCACTAAAACAGGCATTTTGGGGTTTATCAAATACTAGATTACTATCATTATTTTCTACAGTGTTTAATTTACTTATCCTATTCCACTAATCCTTCACAATAATTGTTAGTCAGTCTGAGATTGTTTAGATTATTCCCACTATATAATGCAGTTTGAAATTTGGAACTGTCAGTTGTTTTTCTAATGAGATATTTCATATTTTCTTCACTTTTTTCATTATTTTGATTATTTCTTGATGTATCATGGAGTTATTATATCCCCCTTCCCCATTTTTACTTCTTAATTAATCATTTTCTTCATTGAGTTTTTGTGCCTCTTTTTCCATTTTACTCCTTTTTAAAGAATTCCTTTCTTCTTTGAATCTTTGTCTCTTCTATCTTTTGGCCAATTGTTTTTAATTTTTTTCTATATTTTTGTGCTTCTTTCACCAAACTGATAATTTTCTTTTCATAATATTTTCAGATAACTCCCACTTCACTTGCCAGCTTTCCCTGTAATACCATTAGTTTTAAAGCCATCTGGTTTTAAAACATCTTCAAGGAATTCTTGCTAATCTTTTGTCCAAATTTCTTCTTTGTTAAGGCTTTGCTTTTGGTTGTTTTCACATATTTGTTGTCATCTTCTGAGTTTATATTTTGATAATTTCTGTCTCCATAATAATTTTAATGAACATATTTTGGGTTTTTTTTGTTTGTTTATTTTTCTAGACTATTTCTGGACTTTAAACTTTTTTAAAGTTGTACTCTGTTCACCTGGAGGTAGGAAGGCACTGTACCGAGTTTCAGGCTTTTTGTTGTTGTTTTTGCCTTATTATTTTTAGAACTAGTTCTATGGTATATAAGTTTCCATTGTTTCCAAGATAATGTGATCCAGGGAGAGGTGAAATCATTGTTCTCCTGGTCTGTTCTTTACTAAGGAAGGATCTTTGATCCTCTTCAGCCACAATTGCTGTCATTCCTCTCTGTCCTGGAACTGCAATCCCATGCAAGGTATAGGGAATGCACCATGTTAGGTCAGGATCCCCATACTCTCTTTCTGCCAGTTGGCTAAGTCCCTTACTCTCTCTAGGTTAAGAGTTTATGAAGCTTTGGCAATACTGTTGCAGCTACATATCTCACTTCAATCTTTTGTTGGATATGCTGCTTCAGAGTTTGATTTGGCAAGTTATTTTAGAGTTGTTTGGAGGGGAATGTTGAGAGAGTTCAACTGACTTACTGCCTTTTTCCCACTAACTTGATTCTGATCCTCCCAGTTGCCATCAATTGTTGAAATTTTTCAGCCATTGAAATTCAAGTTTTTGAGTTGATTGATTGATCTGGCTAAATATCTATACCAATAAAATCATAGATCTTTGGTAGCATCAAATTTGAAAACTTGAGTTCAACCTATTTCAAAATTCAATATGCTGTATCAATACTAAGAAAGTATTTTAAGTTGTATTTGCTAGAAATTAATTCATTTTCAGTAATTTTAGTTAAAAGCAAAAAAACATACCTGTTCAAACTATGACAACTTTAATTACCAAAGGAACAATAATAATGACAATTTTCTAGCTAATACTGTATTTTTTTACTTTGAGAAAGATGAAAGTTATTTTCAAACTAAAAGGTGATGCTCTAGTAGAGAAAATGAAAATAAATTTGTTAAAATGTTTTTTTTTTCTTTTTTGAGTTACTATCTTTGTGGTACTTTCAATGATGGGAACAGTCCTGGTGGTTTCTTGGAATCAGAGAATCAAGAGGAGAAAATTAAGTGCTTCCTGCTCACTTATTTTTTTCCTTTGAGTACAATCTGAATGACAAGGAGACATGATTATATAAAGGCTCTCTTAGAATGGAACAAGAAACAGAGACTCTCCAAAACCAATGTGACTTTGTATTGCTAAATACTTCTCTTTCAATTTGACAGCAATCTAAATAGGATCTCATTTCTTACTACATCAAATTAAAGGAAAAAATAGAAAGAATGATTAGTTTCTTGGTTTCTTGTAATTATCATTTATAACAAATTCAATGGATATACTTTTTTTAGCTTTTCTTCTCTTCTTCATTATAAGCCAAAAAAATTGAAAAGTGGTTTTCTTATTTGTTTGATTTTTAATTTGAATAATAGAACCCATCATCAATTTCAGAATGCTGCAAAAATGGTTTTTAAGAAGGATGGGTATGAAATAAAGCAAGCTGAAAAATGTTTTTATTGCCATGTACTCCATAGCACCAAATTCCTTGCTTTAATTTTTAGCATTTCTCTGTTTTATTAGGGAAATTAGATAAATTAACTGACCATCTTCAAACCTGAAAAACCACATAATTAATAGCAATGTCTCTTTACTAACAAAAGTCATCTATGTTTTTGTAAATCTATTATTTTATCTTTACTTTTAATTTTTCCCATAAATTTCTTTCTGTATCTGTAAGTAATTTATGGGCAGACTGACAGTATTTATTGGATTATTTTTGTGTTGTTCAGTCATTTCAGTTGTGTTCAATTCATTTTAACTCCATTTGGGGTTTTCATGGCAATTTAGGCTTTTGCCATTTCATTCTCTAGCTCATCTAACAGAAAAGGAAACTGAGATAAACAATATTAAGTGACTTGTCCAGGGTTACATAGCTAGGAAGTATCTGAAGCCATACCACTAGAACTTTAGACTTTCTTTACCTCTCACTTGGACTTTTTTAATTGTCTGTTTCCTGTCCTTTTCTGACTTTTCCAGTTTGGTCTTCGAAGAGTTACCAAAATCATCTTCCTAATGTTTAGGTCTTCCTGCTGATTTCCCTTTTTTTGATGCATGATTTTCTCAACTTAAAAACCTCAGTAGATCTTTGTGGATTGAGACAATTTTAAACTAGTATTTAGGGATCTGAAAAAAACTACATTCCTATAAGACTAACTCTCATGTACTTGTTTGGATGTCATGAGCTCTGGGTTCCTTTATCACTTATTACTTATATGATTTGGGGCAAGTTTCTTGACCTCCTTTGATCTCAATGTCCTCATCTTAAATATGAATGTTGGACCTGATATCGTCTGAGTCTTTCAACTCTAAATCTTTAATTCCATGACTGTTCTGCTTTAAAGTTCATAATGTATTTTCTTCATTCCATGAGATACTTAGCACAGATATTATTATCTATCCATTTTTTTTAGATGAAGTAAAAAAGTCTCTGAGATGTGTGACTTGTTGATTATCCCACTGTTAAGAAGTAATAGTATGTTGAAACCCAGACCTACTGATTCCAAGTCTAACACAGTATATGTTTCACAGTGGTTACTATAACATACAAGCTACATTTCCATCTCTCCTGCCATTCATCTATCCTTCAGAAAGCTTATATTCCAGTCAAACTGGAATATTGGCTCTTCCTTAGATGTCAGAGGGCACCATCTCCCATCTGTACATTTCCTTAGAGCATCCCCACACCTTAAATGCACTTCCTCATTAACTGCTTCTATCAAAATTACTTTTTTTTCCTTCACAGTTTAGCTTTGTATATCACCTCTTTTATTATTGCTTCCCTGAACCTTTTAGCCTTTTCTTAAATTTTCTGAGAAGACTTGGCTTGCACCTCTCCTTTGAATTTATTACCCCATTCTGTGTTTCATGCTTAGCTTTGCACTTGCTGTTTCTCACCATAGAATAAAGTAGTGGGGAGTAAAAGGACTATCTCATTTAATTTTTTAACTTTGTATTCCAATGACTCAATATAATAATGGCTTTAAAATGTGTCCAATTGAGGTGAAACAACATTGCAGGGGTTCTATGTTAATTCCAAAGGGACAGTGTTGACGTTCATGTAGTAAGAAATATAATGGTGGTGATGATGGCTACTATTCTATTAACACTTTCCTAGCACTTTGCAATGTTTTCATTATATCTTTTCAATATCCTTGAGAGATAGGTGCTATTATTTTCCCCATTTTGTAGATGAGGAAACTGACACTGAGAGAGGTTAAGTGTTTTCCATAAAATAAAACAACTAGTATGTGCCTGAGCAGGATCTGAAGTGAGGTCCTCTTTCACTTAGCTGTCAGTCCTATGATGATGAAAATTGACTGTGGCTAGGGCAGTTAACTTGGATAACTATCTATTTGTATCTCATTCAAATCAACCAAATGAGAAAGGACTTAATGTGTTTGTTAATGTGTTTGTTAAACTATCATTTCATATTGAATTAGAAAGCATCTTGTAAGTCCTGTAGTCTAACTCCTTCATTTCGACACAGGAAGAAACTGAGGCACCCAGAAATGATTCAGTTACTAGATGTTTTATAACAGAGCTGGGATCTGAGTCTGTTTCTTCAGAATCTGAGGTTACTCAGTAAATAGAACATTGCACCTAGAGTCAGGAAGACCAGAGTTTCAATCCTGTCTCAGACTTTTTACTAGCTGTGTGACACTGGGAGAATCATTCAACTTGTTTGCTTTAATCCACTGGAGAAGGAAATGTCAAACCACTTCAGTATCTCTGTGAAGAAATGGACAGCACTGGTGTGCTATGGTCCATGGGATCACAAAGAGTCAGACAGAACTAAATAACAACAACTTCTGTCTTTAAATACAGTATCTTTTCTACTATACCACACAGCGTTTTTCAGGAAAGCTTTATGGGAAAATGTGCTCCTGTGTTTGAGACTTTCACCTCTGACTGAATCTTAACAAGTCTGACAACTTTCCTTTAGTTAGAGTCCAGGGGACATTAAGCTCCTTTCATGTAGAGGTTATTTCATTCTTCATTCTTCACATGTCCTTGCACTATTTTTGGCATATAGTAGGAGCTAAATAAATGCTTATTGATTGGTAATGAGCAAAATAGAAAGAGTTAAACATTTGATCTGTCATTAGAGATAATTCTCTTTTTATAATTCTCTTTGAAGTTATACCCAATACTTAGATGGTATGTGTGTATGTATATATGTATGTATGTATGTATATATATATATACATAGACTAGATAGATAGTTGGAAAGATAGATATATTCCACCAGGCAAAATCTTCACATGACTTGGGTTGACACCCACCTAAGTCACCAACTGGGGTGGGACTACCATGGATGCTACAGATTCTTGGAGCCACAGGTGAAAGTTGGGTGGCACCAAAGGAGGAAAACAGCTCTGAACACCAGTGGTATTTGTCTTTATTGAACATTCCTGGCAGAATGGGCAAATGAGAATAATTTGTTCCTATGGCCATGAAGGTAGAGGAAGTAGATGTTGTGGAACACTTAGAGTTTGGTTAGATGTTGAAGAAGCCAAGGCACTGCATCCAAAATCATTACCAGTTGTCCTGATTTTTCTTGCCAATAAACTTGTATGATCCTGAAAGAGAGTGAAACTGATGTCTTTGTGCAACTCTGCCCTACTGAAATCAAATTTTTGCTTGAGTAAAAAGACATTACCAGTGATTTTAATTTGGTCGTCTGAGTACAGAGGACAACTACCACCACCAAAAGACAGATGGATGGATGGATGGATGGATGGATGGATGGATGGATGGATGGATGGATGGATGGATGGATGGATGAATAGATAGATAGATAGATAGACAGATAGATAGATAGATAGATAGACAGACAGACAAACAGATTTATCTATAGAATAAGTCTTCTACCCCTCATTTTTGTACAAAAATTATTAAAGGGCTTTTTAAATTGGCAAATAAATAAAAATGAGGCAAGCATTAATTTTTCCTTTGTGTCCCATATTCATGAGGATGCTTCATTGCATTAATAGGTAATGTGTTTCAAAGTATTGTTGTTTTCTTCCTTAACACATACTAGCTAACTGATTCATCATTCATCCCTCTATATCCTCTAGCACAGTGAATTGCTCATAAAGCTGCAATTTAAGATTGTCAAAAATAACTTCTGTAGTTCCATGTAAGGTTTCAGTCTCAGCAGCCATTGATTCCATGGCAGTTAATCTGCCACCTTTCACTAGCATTTAATTCACTTTCAAAAGGTGAATGGGTGAAGGCACAGGTTTACGAAAAGTCAGAATCATTTCTATTTTTCTAGCTCGATGGCTTTAACAGAAGTGTGATATATTCCATTCTGTCTAAGAGCGATTAAATTCCCATGCTGTGTAGTGTGTGCCTGCAGGCTATATATGGTTTTTCAGTACCTTTCCAAAGGAAAGTGAGGTAATTACATTTCCTTTCAAAGAAAAAATAACATTACTTGAAAAGTTCTAAAACTAGTATCAAAGTATTTGTTATATATAACATAATAATTAAAGAAAGCATTTATAGAGAACTTGAAAGTTTAGAAAGCACTTTTACCTATATTACCTTATTCAAATCTCACAACAGCCTATGAGGGTGATGATATTGTTATCCTCAATTTTTTAGATAAGGAAACTAAAGCAAATATTGGTTAAGTGACCTCTCTTGAATAACAAAGCTATTAAATGTCTGAGGCAGGATTTGAATTCAGGTCTTCCTGAATCTGAAACTCCAAATCCAATAATCTATTCAGTCCCCAAACTGGATGCTTAAGCAAACTTTGCCATATATAAAATTATTTAATTAATATATTCTTTTTTAACAATACTAGTAGAAAATTAGGAAGTTACATGTTTTTAAAACTAATATTACTTTTTTGTTTTTTGAAGTGTTGAAAATTTGAGTTGGAGAAGACAAAGTAAAAAAAAAATATGATACTAGTAAGTTTAGAGTTAGAAACTGTAAATTTTTATTTGCCATTTGAGTGATTGGTAGAGTGATCCTTTTACCTTTTTTATATGAAGGACTCTCTGGAGATTTCTTGCGATCTGGAAGATATTCTGCCCATACCATCAATGGTGCTTGGTCAGCATGGACTCCTTGGTCCCAATGTAGTCGAGACTGCAGCCGAGGCATTCGAAACCGTAAACGGGTCTGTAACAACCCTGAACCCAAATATGGAGGACTTCCCTGTCTTGGTCCATCACTGGAATACCAGGAATGTAATATCTTGCCCTGCCCAGGTAAGTGTATATAACATAAGGAAAGATTAGAGACTAAGAGAATTGTAAAGTGTTCTAATATTTGGTCAGACTCTGCTTAATTAATTTATTCTTACTGTTTGATATTTGTGGTGTGTGTCTGTGTAAGTTTTCCAACATCAACTTGATCATTGTAGGTCAATGAACATGCTACCTTGTTCCTAGCAATGCTTTCTTAAAAAATTTGTCATCGAATGTGATGTACCCAATAAAACATCTGTACGTCAGCTGCTAAATGCTTATTCTTCTCTCCACTAGGCAGGAAAACTAACTTTTAAATCTCATTCTATATATTTTACATGGATTAGGTCATAAAATTATAACTGTGGTCCATTAAAGTGTACATATGTTTTTATGCACATATACTCATATAGATATGTATTTTGATTGAATAGGTATAGGACTTTTTTTTTTTTTTTTTTTTTTTTAAACCCTTACCTTCCGTCTTGGAGTCAATACTGTGTATTGGCTCCAAGGCAGAAGAGTGGTAAGGGTAGGCAATGGGGGTCAAGTGACTTGCCCAGGGTCACACAGCTGGGAAGTGTCTGAGGCCAGATTTGAACCTAGGACCTCCCGTCTCTAGGCCTGGCTCTCAATCCACTGAGCTACCCAGCTGCCCCCAATAGGTATAGGACTTTTATTGGTTTTTAATAGGATACTGAAAATGGAATGATATGGAATTTTTATAGAAAAAGTTAATGGAGACAGATGCAGCTAGGTGGCTCAGTAGTTAGAGTGCCAGGACTGGAGACAGGAAATCTTGGGTTCAGATTTGACCTCAGATACTGTGTGACCCTGGGCAAGTCACTTAACCTCAGTTGCTTAGCCCTTACCACTCTTCTATCTTGGAACCAATATTTAGAATCCATTCTAAAACAGAAGGTAAACGTTTAAAAGAAAAGATAATGGAGGTAGTATGAAATTATCATTATATTCAATGTACCTTTACTAAAGTAGTTCTTAGAAACTACGCCAGGCATTTATCTTAGTTTGGGCTGGCATTGGAATATTCTCAGTGGTTCTCATGCAGGCTCTAACTGTTCTGAGGGAACAATGCTGATGAAGAAAGTAGGTGGTTAGGAGCTTAAACAGTGGCAGGAAAGAGTGGATTAGGCGATGAGTTATAATGGATGAAGGGTAAACCCAGCTATGTTGGAGACAAGCCCCATGACCTGCTATTCTAGAAGGAGTGAGACACATCATCTTCCTACCCAAATTCATAGACTACTGCACCATTTAATATTGACTCTCATTAAAATTTACAAAACATTTATTTCCTAGCATGTATAAAGAGAAATGTATCCACACACACAAATATTAATGTTCATGTGCTTACAAGTATATTCATGTTGCAGAACATGCATAAAGTACTTGTCAATTTTAGGGAAGATGTGATAACTGCCAATGTGACAATAGAGATTTATAACAAGGTACAATCAGCAAAACACTCAGAAACACTATGAGATAATTACAGAGCCCACACCACTTTACCTGTCTTTATGTATGGCAGTCAGTCAGTCACTTCCTTGAGGTCACACTGATCTGGGTGTTGTCCCTGAAAAACAGTACAAGCTTCATTCAATCTGTCACCAAATTGCAAGATAAACCAAAAAGTGTGTTTAGTGAAGGAAGTTATTCCTATTTCTCACTATACTGTTTTCATGATCACATTCTATTTTCTAAGGAACAAAGTAAATCTAAAGGGAAACTAGGAGAGAGGGAAGGGTAGTGCATTTAGGAAGTAAGTATTCCTCATATGACACATATGTCATGATCTGGTTTTTAAAGGCCTTAATTTTTTTATAGCCCTTGATAAAAATTGTCAGCCCACATTTGTTACTTTGCCTATAATCAAACCTTGTAACAAATCCCTGAAAGTTTAGAACCTTAAAGAAGACAAATTGTGATAGGGTTCATTCTTTAACTTCTTTCATCTTTTGTGTATATCCATTAAAATAAGAAATGGATTAGCACCATTATTCATCCATTACTTAGTGGTGGGATGAGATATGAATTAAATCAGTTTCAGATTTATTGTAGAATGTACCAGTTGTTTCTCGCCAGCCCTTTTCTAGCAGTGGTGAAGAAATTATTCCACAAAAGATTAAGTCAGGCAACCTGTGTTCAGGTCTTGATTCATCCACCAGCAAACTGTGTGACATTTGGCAAGTCATTCATTCTTTCCAGGCTTCATATGCCTTATTAATAAAATGAGAAAGTTGCTCTTCAGTAACTGATACTCCCAAGAAACGTTATAACTACAAAATTATATGACTAGATTGTTGTTATTGATTTTTACCATGTTATGGACTCTACTAAAAAAAATTAAACGACAGATTTTCTATTTATCCTTAATAAATATAGAGCAAATAATTAGGAATAATTTTAATGCAGATTACAATTATTCCATTTCATTAAGTAATTAAATTGGAACGCAATCTGTTGCCTTAGACAGACAACTTTTAACTAAGATATGTAACATAAGCCTAAAGTTTATATTGTATTATCATTCAATTTTCATCAGAATGTGAAAATAATTCAAGTTCTTAAGACTTCTTTTGAAATTACTTTTGAAATATTTTTGAAGTACTTTTGAAAATGAAAACTTCTAATCAGTGAGACTGTATGCCTCACCATGAATGAAAACAGTGATCATTTGAAAGCACGTAGATTTTAGAAAATAATTGCCTGTCAAGAATCTTATGTGATATTCTTGTATACACTTAAGAGAGGATGAAGTGTGATAAACATTTGTGTAACACAGACATATGTTCTCAGCTTTTTAAAACAACTAACACATGTGGGTCTTTGAAATTATAATTAAGGTGTTTCAGTTAAGCATTCATACTACTAGAAATAAGACATAAATTGGAAATTTTGAGGAATGGAACATAAAGTTAGTTTTCCCATTAAATGAAAGGCATCTGGAATATAATTATACATGGTTATATGAAGGCAAGTGCCATTAATGTGATATATATGTATGTATATATTTTTTCATGCATTTTTGATTCTGATAAATGAATAGGGGGAGCAATTTACATTATTCTCAAATATGTAAAATTGATCATACCATTATTCAGAGATTATTTTCACATCAACATCTCCCATTGATAGGAGTGGCACTTCACGTGTACTGTTCAGTTCAAGTTCAGTATCTTCTTTCAAACCATATAACTTTTCTGATTTTTCTATTTCTGTTATTGTACTCTCATTTTTACATTTGCTTAAGCCCCAAATTATAGTGTAACCATTCAGCTCTCATTCCATGTATCTGTCATTTTTAATCTTTGTATTTTAGTTCCTAGAATAGGCCTTCATATATAATAAGTGATTACTATTTTTTAAATTTAATCTAATTCTGGCTTCTAGATATCCCTTCCTGCTTTCTCCTGTGTACCACATGCAAATTAAGCTTTCTCAAGCACAGTCCCAATAGTCTTATTAACCTGTTCAAAACAGTCAATGCTTTCCAATTATCTGTTAAATAAAGTAGAAACTCTTTATGTTGATATTCATGGGACCATTTGAACATAGAGAGCAAGAAGGAACATTAGAGGTCATCTATTCAAACGTGCTCATTTTACACATAAGGAAGCTGGTAGATTAAATGATTTGTCCCAAGTTACATCAGTAAGCATCAGATGGAAGATTTAGAATTGAATCATAAAATCCATAGATCAGGGATTTTCTAATTTCTTTTCTTGTATATTTACTTTATATATGAGCAAGACTAATTTTAGAAGAAAACAGCTCGTTAGTGACATTTTCCTTGTCTCTTGTCAGCTTATCATTACTCCAACAGGATCATCATGTGTCCTCCTCCCTTCTGTGCCAACTCATACAGTGGGACTAGGAAAATTCAGAAATCACTGGTCTTTCCCATAGGCCACTGACACAGAAACTCTATTTGTTTTTATCATAGATGAAAAGAAAACTGTTGGGGTAGAGGAAAGGACTTCACAGTCACATTATAAACAAAGACAGAAGAGAAAACATGAAAAGATTAAGATCTTTTGAACTATTCTCCCCTCCCTAGTTACCATGCAGGATTTTATAAAAAATACTTTTTAAAAATTCACTTTCCCTCTCAACTGTATACTATTGATATTCCCTGCCTGAAAGATATCCATTAAAATGACAAAAATAAATGAGGGAAATGTTATTTTTTAGTTGATGTGTCCATTAAGTAAGAAATTTATATCATATACATATATAACCCAGTAGAATTGTCTGTTGGCTCTGGAAGTGGGGAGGGAAAAGATGAAGGAAAGAACATGAATCACGTAACCATAGAAAGTACTTTAAAATAAATAAATAAATAATTTGAAAATAAATTTATATCATGAAATGTTATATACATATCCTTAATGTCTTAAAATTAATATTAATAAGATTAATATTTTCTATTTTTCTTTAAAGAACAATAAATTCTAGACAATATTATATAATTATTAACAAGTGCTATATTATTTATGCTGCATTTGTTGATTATTACAAATTCTTTGACTCAGTTTCACTTATGTATTATTCATGGACTACAAATACATAAAATAGCTCCAAGCATAAAAAAGATGCTAGATTTTTTAATGTTCACATGGAAATCTTTTTTCAAAGCATACTCCCAAGACAATAATGTCAAGAATATTAATTTAAAATGTGATATTTTTCAATGAGTCAGTTTAGACTCATTATAGTTCTATCTGGCTTAAATTATCTGGCATATTTCCTAAATAAAACTAAGAATAGTTTCTAAATTATAAGAATCAAGTGAAAACATAGTAATTGCTTGATATATATCAAATTATATATCTTTACCAAAAATCAAATTAAATAACACTTTTATATGAAAATTTTCTCCAATTATATAGCAAAATGTCATTTGGACTTGGGGCAGCTGGGTAGCTCAGTGGATTGAGAGCCAGGTCTAGAGACAGGAGGTCCTAGGTTCAAATCTGGCCTCAGACACTTCCCAGCTGTGTGACCCTGGGCAAGTCACTTGACCCCCATTGCCTACCCTTACCACTCTTCCACCTATAAGACAATACACAGAAGTTAAGGGTTTAAAATTTTAAAAAAAATGTCATTTGGACTTGATGAATATAAAATTCTTAATATGCATCAAGAAAAGATAGAGACTCAAGATTTCAGGCTTACTTATGGAGGCTACATCAAACCAAGGGAGATAAGTGAAACCTATAAATGTGTTAGTCTCCTTTAAGCAAGACACATGAATCATAAAGATATAAAAAAGAAAATTGTGACTGAACCTGATTAATGGCCTATTGGTATTCTGAAATCAAAGCTGCAAAGGAAGAGCATATTTAAAGTAAATAATAGCTATATAATATGTGTTAATATATTTCTTCTAATCATAAAGCAATCCATAACATATTTGGAAAGTATCATCACAAAAAAGAAAGTTATATATTGGAATTGATTTAAAGTGAAAGGATTTTGATCCCGTCATCTTCAGTCGATTCCTAAAAGGCTAACAGCCCCTCAGAAAAAAAAAGGAGGAGGAAGAAGAAGAAGGCTAATAGACAGTTGTATAATATACAATAAATATGAAAAAAATCTACAAAAAATACTTTTGGCACAAACATCACTTCAGCCAAACAGTAATAAAGAATAGGTACACTCCACTGGTTTTGTCAAAAGTAACCAAAAGTGATTTACCACCAAATGGGCCTTATCAATGACTGGGATCCAAGAATGGAAACAAATAAACCCCCATTTGCAACATCTACATCAAATCAGATAATGATATCATAACAAAACAAGCATAAAAAGAAATATTTTGGGAATTGTAAAGTTTATGATGTCAACATGGGGGTAAAGTCATCACCACCACAAATTACAGATAGATTTTCCTTAAGGATCCTGGACTTAGTAATATAGAGAGTTTATACAGGTAAGGAAAATGTCTACACTTTCTACTTGAAATTGTAGCAATTTTGCACCTAACAAATATATAATAAGAAATGACCTGGTAAATGAAAATAAGTAATTTGAAGATCAACATCTTCCTGACCTAACATATAAAAAAAACCCATAATAGAAATATGATCCTTAAACTATCCTTAAAATTCAGTGTGTATTGGAAGATCCTAATCATGGAGTGAAATATCGCCTACAGTTTTCAGGACATATTATCAATCTGCACAAAATTAAGATGAGCGTTTTTAATAAATTTTATCCTATCAAATGTTCAAAGTCCAAACTGAAAACCTTTCAAAACATAGAAATCTTGCAAAAGACATGAAAATCATATGTGAACATCATGAAATAAATAGTTTATCTCTGTTGTGCTTGTTACAGAGTTGTCCTAGAGTTGCCTTTTGTGATCTTACAGAAGATTAGTATATATTCCAATATTTTATTCAATTATAAAAATAGATATTTTCTCTACTTATGCAATGATCTGCAGAATATTAAGTATAAAAGAATAAGAGCAAAATACAAATATCTATTTCTATTTGAATTTCATCAAATAAGTTGAGGAATGGTTTTTAAAATGATATTAGCAACAATATCAATGATAAATTTAAATATATAATGAAGCATTATCAATATTATCAATATCAGTTTCAAACCAATATTCACTAGTGTTATTGCATCCAGGTTTTTAAAAGAAAAACTAAATGAGATACAGATGAAAATAGATAAATTAATGATAACTGGGTGCTTTAATTTTCTTCTCTTAGGACTAGATAAATCCAACCAAAAAATAAGAAAGAAGTATGAAGTTGTATAGAATCTTAGATAAATTAAATATGATAGATATCTAGAGAGCCCCCACATATCTCCACTATATCTAGCAGTAGATCTAAGCCTGACCTTGCCAAACATAGTTTCTGGTGGGACAGCAATCATTTAGAGAGTGTACGTTTTCTTCAGAAAAGTCTTACTTTAACCCTCATCATATGATGGAGATAATCTTATATTATTGAGGGGTGTGGCATTGGAACATAAGTTCCACTGAGTGTGCCTAAGCAAGGATTTGTTTTGGAAAGAATATGGTCCTGGCAGCAAATTGAGTCTCCTATCTAAAGTCCAGTATATGTAGATATGGCCCTTTTAATGCATGTCAACTGAGAACCATACTGATTAAGTTGACCAAATTAATGCTATTAGGAACATGGAGAAACAGGCAATATATTGCACTGCTACAGCAGTTCTAAATTGTTTTTTAGAAAATATATAAATATTCATTATGAGTTTAAAAGCTGTTCATGCTCATTAACCTAGGGATGCCAGTACTAGGATTAGGCCCTAAAGGCATTATAGTGAGGGCAAAAAGCTGTGTATGAAAATATTCATGGAAACTTTGTATTTAATGAGAAATTAATTATAAATAACAAAAATGCAATGATTGGGAGAAATGGTTGAATAGATGGTTATTTGAATGTAAATGGATTGTATTGTTTTCAGAAATGACAAATATTAGAAATACAAAGAAAATAAGAGAATAACATGGAGATGAAATTAGAAGAAAAGTAAATAACAATAATATATACTTTGATTACATTTAAAAATTGGCAACTACAAAATCAAGAGAAAAAAGTACCCAAGTAAAACAAACTAAATGGGAAATCTAAAGGAGATGTCTATACTAGCACACATATATAACATATATTTTAAACAAATTGTAAACAATGTAGAGTTCGTGGTTTTGCACATAGATTCTTTGCATTTGTTTATTGAAATTTTGTGGTTAGTGGTTACTAAGTTTATATTAAAATAATAAGTGTCAGTTTATAATTCTAATATATTTCATATAATTATTCCTTGTAACATTTTTCTCTATCTTTTCATAGTCCATAATGATTAGTAAAGTCCAGACTCCTTAAAGATGACTCATCAGAAATTTCCAGATCCTGAATTACCATATTAAACCATAATAATAATATTTATCTCCAAGTTTTTAGAGATTTTTCCTTTTTGTAATAAGAACAATTTTTTTCTCTGGTAGTGTTTATCAAACTAATTTTTCTGCTTGTACAATCTGATTTCATAAACATTAAGATATATGTTAGTCTTTCTCTCTAGATCTTTCTGTTTTTTCAATCCAAGACTGATTCAGCATTAAGCACTTATGTTCATACACAACAAAGGAAAAGAAAACAGATGGTCCTCTGTTGCTAAGCAACATTTTAAAAAGATGAAAGCTACCATAGAGTTTTTTACTTAGTTCTTCTAAAACCTTATGGATCAAGCATAAACTCCTTTGATCAAATTTAACTATAATTGTCTTTCATTATTATGAAGAATAGTTCTAAAAGAAAAATGATACATTGGGTAGGCTATTTGTAGAAGATGGACTTTCAGGCTTTTCATCAAGATTTGGGGAGACAAATGTATAAACTCTGAAAAGCCAGGTGTTAACCGAGCAAGTATCTACAGAGTGTTAGTCTAAATTCCAAATAATAACTAACACATTTGAAATATATACACAAAAACTTTTAATTTAAGGAACAATGTGGGCACAAAGGAGACCAGACTCTTTTTCATAAAAATATGTAATATAAGGAAGTGTTTATGAAATAAATTAAAATTAGGTGATTTCCTAATTCACTTATTCTGGAAGCTTGCTCTATAGGGTGAGCTCAAGAGGTTTTTAAAATTAAGTAAGATAAGGCAGGGGGCAGCTGGGTAGCTCAGTGGATTGAGAGCCAGGCCTAGAGACGGGAGGTCCTAGGTTCAAGTCCGGCCTCAGACACTTCCCAGCTGTGTGACCCTGGGCAAGTCACTTGACCCCCATTGCCTACCTTTACCAATCTTCCACCTATAAGTCAATACACAGAAGTTAAGGGTTTAAAATAAAAAAATAAAAATAAAAAAAAGATAAGGCAATAGTGGGACAAAAGTGTTAGAGAAACGAATTAAAATACTAGGTCTGATACTTACAAGTTATATTGCCATAGGAAAATTATTTAACCTGTCAGTCTCAGGTAACTACCTATGACTTATCTACTAAGAAAGTCGGAAATAGATATCTACTATCTTATCTGTTACTCAGTATATGTAGCTTTTTATATAACATATGCACTTAATATATATATATATATAGTTATTAGTATATGTTTAGAGATAGATTTATTCATATCAAAATATACACATAGTAGCTATAGTATATAGAGCATATATATTCATAAACATATATAAAAGAAAGAGACGGAGACAAAGAGATGGACATAATGTCCTTTTGATATAGAAAATTTCTACCTCAACAAAATCTCATATTGGCTGACAATTCTGTATTGTCAAAGTGAGACTAGCAGATGAGAGATAGAAGTTAATGATATTCCAGTCTTTGGGGAACCCATGAGAAATGTGGAACACAGAAAACAACACAAAGTTTTTTGTTTTTGTTTTGCTTAACTTTGTTTATGTCAAGCAAGAGAAAGAAGGCAACACTTGCAAGATTTTTTCATTTGTTCATTGAATATGATTTTCCACAAATTTAGCTCTGTAAATATCAGAATTGAAAGAGGAAATAATTTGGCATTTTATAGCATTTCTTTTGACCCTTGCATATGGAAAAGATTTAGCAGTGGATTATAGCTACAGATGTAAGCAAAGACCTCCCGGATCGCCTTATATTTACTTCCCTTATATACTCCTGGCTTCAGAACTCTTCCATTCCTCCCACATCTCTAAAAAGTGACTTTGCAACTGTAGAAGTTTATATGGAGGAAAAGCATATGTCTAAATTATAACCTATGGGATTGCTCTAAGTAATGGTTTCAATACCTCAGGGGATAGTACATGTGCATGCTCAAATTGCTATTGTGTTCTATGTGGTAAAGCTGAGTATTTAATAAATGATTGTCTAATGAATTCATGATAAATGAACCAAACTTTTAGCCAAAAACTTCAGTGGCTTAAAGAGGTAAGCTTCATTGATTTAGGTAATTCACATATGTCAAACGTCTCATTCTCTAATGATGACAGAAAACATTAGTTGTTACTGCATATGCACATCATATACATACATATGCAACATTTTCAAAATGTCTACAAAAATGTGATTTGTCAGGGCTCTCAAAATAAACCCACTAGGAGAAGGATATTGTCTCAGGATTTACTTGACAGATACCTATCGTAGATTGAATCACTGCATCGTAATTTTGAGTTATCAATGATTTCTTTGGTAGCAGTATCCCCTTGGACAATGCCAGTCATAGAACATTTGTGCTTTCTCATTCTCTACTATTCTTCTACTTAATTTACCACTCCCCCCAAAAGAAAGTTCCATAAAGGTCCCCAAACTTCATTTTCATTTTGGAGGAGGAAAGGGAATATTAAATGGCAGGTTGGGATAGAGATGATCAATATTCTGTGTAATCTGACTATATTTTATCTTTCATGGCTACTAAATAATAAATATGTAGTCTTTTTTGATTATGTAAAACATCATTAGAGCCTTTTATCCTCCTTATTATATGTAAATTTTGGTTAACATGGAGCAATCTCTTTACTAATAACTAAATATTCACTATTTTTAAACTGTGAGAACTGAATTGCTAATATTGACCAAATGAATTATCCTGACTACAAATTCAACTATGGAGACAGGATGATTCTACATATCCTTTTTTTGGTTTGTCCTTTTTAATTTATTTTTTAGTTTTAAGTACTTTTGATGAGAAAAATGTCAAGTTTTAAATAAAAATAAAGGATGTAAGAAGACAAATGAAAAACAAGAAAAATTATATAAAACTGAAATCTGATTATTTGCAGATCATTAAAAAAAGCAAATGATGAATACAGTAATAATCAAATTGTTTTGTTTGTTTTCTTCACCCTTTCTTTGATCCTGGGCAAAGCACTTAACCATATTTGTCTCAGTTTGTCATATGTAACATAAACTAAAGAAGGAAATAGCAAACTACTTTAGTATTTTCACCAATAAAAAACCCAAAATGGGTCACAAAGAATCAGACATGACTAAACAACAAACAAATAATTATCTAATATACTATGAGAGGAGTCAGGAAAATCTGAGTTCAGATATGATCTCAGAAATTTACTAGATGTATTACCCTGGGAAAGTCACTTGACCTCTGTTTTTCTCAGTTTCCCCATCTGTAAAATAGGGATAAAAATAGCATCTACAATGGAGTGTTATTGAGAGGACCAAATACAATAATGCTTGTAAATGCTAGCATATAGTAATTACTAAAGAAATGCTAGTTATTATTATTATTACTATTAGTAATAATTATTATAATCATCATTATTATTTATCTTTAGTATTTTTTGTTGTTTTGTTTAGAATTGTAATAAAACTATAAATGATTTCAGACAATATATTCAACTGCCAGAAGGCAGACAGGGAGTAATAGAAATTGCAAATCATCTAATTTTAGTTTGATCTAAAATACACACACACACATACACATACACACACACACACATACACACACACACACACACACACACACACACACACACACACTCTCACACCAAAGACAAAACTTCCTAAAAATTAATGGTACACAGAAGTGCAGCATATGACCTCAAAACTAGTATACTCTCTCAATTGAAGGCTTCAAGGAGAAAGTAAATATTGTTTACATTGTAGAACGGATTCTTGAACAGGTATGAGATTCACCACATTGCATGTAACTTATAACTCTTAGATTTTGTGAAATTTACTATTTCTTTATCTGTGTAATTGGACTTTTAAAATACCCCCTATTTATTAATGTGTTTTTCTTTGAATCATAAAAGTTCCCTTTAATTTTGATGATTTATTTTTTGAGTGTGTTTTCACTACTAAATTGTTGAAATTCTATTTTTTAAACTAGAAACTTAATTCATTGTTATGTTATTTCCCTTTTATTACTACAAGTACACATGAATATGAATTTGCCTCTGAGGGCTACTTTTGCTTTATCCCAAAGATTTTGATATGTGTTTAATTTCTTTAGCTTTCTTTCAGTAATTTGGTATGACTTAGCAATTCATTTTAATTTCCAATTAAGGTAGCATTGTTATCATATTTCCTCTTGAAAGTAATTTTTAAAACTCCTGTCTTTCTAAAAAAATTTATAAATTTCTATCCAGATCATGCTTTTTCAAATTCATCATATTTTTCAAATGTTCTATGCATTTTAGCAAAAAAATAGAATTCTGTACTATCTTTACTTAGCTATTTCCATAAACATTCCAAATCTCCTCATTTATATTAAAGTTCATAAATTCTTTCTAGTTTGTCTTTATGTCTGATTGCAATCTAATCAACAAACATTAAGTGCCTACTCTGTACAAAACATTGTTCCTGGCGCTAGAGATTCAAAGACAAAAACAACACTATTCCTGCCATCAAAAAGATTGCTTCAACTTAGGGTCTGCAATCATATACAGAGAAATATGCAGTGTAATTTGAGGAGAGTTACCAATTTAGAGATGAAGAAAAGACTTCAAGAAGGAGGTGTTACTGGACTGAGTCTTGCAGAAATTAAAAATTTTGAAGAACAGAGAAGAAAGAATGAAATCCATGAAAGGGAGGTGGCTTGTTCAATAAAGTACAAATGGAAAAGCACATAGAATACCAAAAGGGAAAAAAAAGTTGTCAAAGTAGTTTGCAACCAGAATGTAGTCATTGCTTTTTACCACACTGAGGAACTGAATTTCATCTCAGCAACAACTAGAATTTGTAACACATTTTTAGTGAGGTGGAAAAATGACAGCCATTATTGTTTATCTGTCCAAATCCTTTCATGATTCGGTTAATTTTTGCTTTAAAATTTTAGTTGCTAAGCCATAAAGTATATAAAACCTCAATACTGGTTTTTCATTGCCAAGATTGATATATTCCCTCTATTTGATATTGTTCCCGTGCTTATCTCTTTTAACACTATCTAATTTTAATTTAGTTTTTCTGATATCATGCCTATACCTATTCTTTTTTTTGAATCAGGTGAAGCACAATGACTGCTATTATAATTGACTGAATATACTTGTAGGTATGTGTCTCCATTTTAGACATGTTCCCTTTAGGCAGCTTATTATTGGAATGAGTTAATTCATCCATGTCCAAGTTTATAATTGTTAAATTTAATTTTCCCTCTGCCATATTTTCTATTAGTTTTGATCAGTAGAATTTATGAGCTAAGTTATTAAAGTAGTTATCCAATCCTAACCTTAACCTAACATAGTTTCTAAATTTCTATTATAACCTTAAATGCTTTTTCAAAAGAATTAATTTCTTTTCCTTCCCCTATGTGCTTGAAATTTTTACTTTGAGATTATATTCTCCCCCTTGCTGCTTTATTATCTATAGTATATCTAAAAAAAGTATTCTTATATTTGTTCCCAACTTTTTGCTTTTTTAGATATTTCTGCATTTTTTAAATTTCCCATGACACAAAGGGCATTTGTGTCTTTTTCTCATCAAAACAATCTTGTTTTACATTGAGCTGTCCAATAATGATTCAAAGCTTTTTTTGATTTGAAAATCCCTTGAGATGATTAGTAGTATTTAGTCATAGCAACATTTTTTGTTCTCTCATTTCTCCTTATATTACTGGCTAGAGTATAAAAATAAAGTGATGAGAAAAGAAGCATCACTTGGCATCTTGTTTTACAAATATTCATTTAACAGATTCAGTTCAAATAAAGAGGTATTTATTTAGTATCTATCTATGCCCAACACCTACCAGAGTACCTAAAGTAGAGCTTGATAGCTTTTTATTAAATTAGATTGAAGACTATGTTCAAAGCACTGTGAAGAAATATAATGGGAAAAATTCCTCAAAGACCTCATAATTAATTTGGGGAGCTTGAATAATCTCTGTCACCTCCCTATTGTTAATCAATTTAATCCCACAATATATGGTGAAGAGAGGGGGCATAACTGATTTGCAGAATTCTTCGGTCAGTTAAGGAGTTTAGAATCTTGGGAAAGAGTTGAAAGTTGGTCCTGGGAACTAATGGAGAGAACCAGGGTCCATCTGAGCTCCTTCTTTAGATTGAAACTTGGCCTATATTTTGCAGTTTCTCTTTTGAGATTTGTTAATTTAGCTAATTCCTTTGAATCTCCCTACCCTACCTTATTCCCACCTCCATTTTCCCTGCCTGAATTCCTGTGAGGATTTGAAAGGGGGGTAGTTCAGAGTGTTAGTTTAAACTTGATATTTGAAATAGTCAAATAGGGCTTACCCTTGCAACAAATTATCTATTGAATCTTTGTATCCAACTTTCCTAACCCCATTGATTACAAAACCACCTGAGAGCTGAGTTAAGGCAGGTCCTTTCTCAGTCTCACGTTCCTGCCTCCCTTCCCCCACCTGAAGTTTCTCTAAGAGGCTGTTAGGGCTACCTTGTATCCTCTACCCTGCCAATCTATCCTAGAAGACAATAAACCCTGTTTGTATTTAATCGAGACCTTTTGGCTACTTCATTAGTTGATTAATAAGAGAGGGAGGAGGAGAGAGAGGAATAACATACTCTCTGGAGTTTGAGGGAAGCTGAGGGTATCCATTTTGAAGGAAGTGTAACTTGAATACTTCCTTATAGTCCCTTCCTGTGAAACTGACTAAAGCCTCAAGTCAGTTTCAAGCTGTCTTGGCTGGCTCTAACCTGGCTCTGTAAAGTGTCCTTTTACTTGAAGGGCTCAGTCTATTTCCCTACAGTGTTTTGTCTCTAACCTGAGTATCCAGTCTGTGTTTCCCTGCTGCTATTGCCTGCCTTAGATTAACTCATCCTCTCCCTTGCAACCCTTGGTACCTCAGTGTTATATTCTTAAACTCAGACATTCCCTTATTTTCCTACCACCTCAACTACCATCCTTCATCATTGTACCTTCCACATCCACCATATTGCCTTAATTTCCCTACTACCTAGCCTATTCTCTTGATTACCTCCAGCCTAGGATCCCTTGCCTTGTCTTATTCCCTATTCTAACCAGCTACTACTACCTATAGCCTAAGCCCTTATTACCATAGCTTCAGTCCCTTATTACATCCCTGCAAGATTCCCTTATTACATCCTAAAAATCCCCTTATAACAGATATCATGTACCATGTAGACATTTCCTTGTTATTTTCTTCTCCTTTACTTAGTTCATCAATAAACGGAAAACATTCTGTTATGAAAGTGTTTCCAGAAGTTAATGATTTGGCCTTATAGAGCCAGTGATCTGTAGCTAAGTGATCTCTTGAATTGATAATCCTTAGTTATATCAAGAAAAATAAAGTTGATCTTGGAGGTATAACTTGTAACTACACATTCATGTCTTTGTGTACAAATAGCAATATACTCATATCTCATGTTACAACAAAAATAATTTTATTCACTATTACAACTTTTAAAAAACCATCATCTTCATATCACTCTCCTATTATAACAATGCGTATACTATCCAACATACACATTGCTCTTTCTAGTGACATCCTTCTAGTGGATTCTATGATCTACTCTTCCCTCTGAGGACTGGCCCTACAAACTTGTGAATAGGAAATGAAAATGAATTCACAAACCAGGTGTTGTGCTGGGCTTTTCTCGTCTTTATCATTATCATTTTCATTATTATATTATACCATATCCTATCTTTTAATTATTGTATAAGTGGAGATCTTGAATTCCTAAAACTACATTACCCATACTTCTTTTATGTATTACCCAGAATGTTTTTCCCTTTGTCCACATTTGCGAAGTCACTTTTATAGTTTGCTGTAGCTCCTCCCTCTTCCTCTTTTGCTCTTGAGAGGGGCTGGTTAATACTTTTTAGTTAATTTTTTGTTAGTTTATTATTAATAAAACTTTATTAAATTATATTTTGTTCTTTGCATATTAGTTTTAAAATCTACATTTTCTACCTAATATAATAGAAGTTATTCAAACATCGTTTTAAATCCTTTTCTTCTGTCTTGGAGTCAGTACCCAGTATCAGTTCCAAGGCAGAAGAGTGGTAAGGGCTAGGCAATTAGAGTTATGTGACTTGTCGATGGTCACATAGTATCTGAAGTCAGATTTGAACTTGTTACCTTCCATTTCCAGGCCTGCATGGCTGTCCACTGAGCCACCTAACTTTCCAGAATTCTTTAGACTTTTAAAAATCCATGGGAACAATCACCGTGCCAAGGTTGTACATGAACTCAGATTTTCCTTCTCTCTTACCACAAGATTGATTTTTTTTTCTGATCTGAATATTATCTTTTTATCTGAAGATGGTCTAGGTCAGTGATTTTCAAAGTGGACACTACTGCCCCCTGGTGGGTGCTGCAATGATCAAGGAGGGTAGTGAAGGCCACAGGTGCATTTATCTTTCCTATGAATTGCTATTAAAATTTTTAAAAAATTAATTTCCAGGGGACTAAGTAATTTTTTTTCTGAAAAGGGGGTAGTAGGCCAAATAAGTTTGGGAACTACTGGTCTAGGTTCACACATAAAATTGCCTACCCCTATGCAGGTCAGTGGACCATTGTTTCTTTACCTCTTAAGATGGTCTCTTGCTTTTTGCATATATGTGTCATGTTGATGCTCACAAATTTTAGCACTTTCTGACTCTTAAAAAAATGTATACATGATGAACTGGAACAACCTCCAGGAATTCATGCAGAGTGAAAGGAGCAGAGCCAGAAGAACATTGTACACAGACACTGATACACTGTGGTAATATCAAATGTAACGGACTTCTGTACTAGCAGCTATGCAATGACCCAGGACATTTCTGAGGGACTTATAAGAAAGAACACTACTCACATCCAGACAAAGAACTGTGGAAGCAGAAACAGAGAAGAAAACAACTGCTTGATCACATGGGTCAATGGGGATATCATTGGGGATATAGACTCTACACAATTGCCCTAATGCAAATATTAATAATATGTAAATAGTCTTGATCAATGACTCATGTAAAACCCAGTGGAATTGTGCACTGGCTATGGGATGAGGTGAGAGGCGGGGAGGGAAAGAACATGAGTCATGTAACCATGGAAAAATATTCCAAATTAATTAATAATTAAACAAAAATGAAAAAAATTTATATGACACAGGGTTTCTGAATGACTTTTGCCTTTCTTCTTTTATCTCAAATTATCTTTTACCTCACTTCAACATCACATTCATTTCCCACCTTTGTTTTGCATTCACTGAGTAATGATGAATATGATAATTTTGTTTAAAGGTCTCCTGAAAATTTTAGCAGAAGTCCTTTCCCTGTAATTCCTCTGAAATGAATGTTTGACTGTAAACCATAATTATCTTTGTGACAGATTCTTGCTTTTGTTTTGTCATCAGCATAAGATTATCAAGCCTCCCAACAGTCCCATGAAATGAATCTTATTGGCTTTGGTTTCCTAATGAAATCAATGTATTAACTCCTTTATGTCCCTTTTTCTAGAAGAATCCTCTAATTACCTTACCATTAGCTATCGGTGCCTTCTATTTTCTGGTTTCATTGAGGAAGGCTAATATTGATATAATTCAAAAATACTATTAAGACATCAGCTAATTGATCTTTGGATAAGGATCTCACTTTTAGACTGCTTATCATCAAAGTAATGTTCACGGATAATAGAAAAACAGCATGATGACCTATAACCTCAGCCCCTTTCTGGCCATTCGGTCATTGTGACCACAGAACCCACATTGAACTAGGGATTGTGAAGAGGCACATTGGATGTTTTTCTTTGTTTGCCAAATGGTCTCAGCCAAGGAGGACAAGTCAAAGGAAAGTAAACATAGACAGTAGGTAGTACTGCATTCATAGCCCTTCTAATGTGACAAAACCTAACTGAAATAGGATTTTATCAAAATAACCTTCAAAATCATGATATCACTTCTATATCATAATGAGCCTTCAGAATAATATTTAAGGGCAATGAGAAATTCAATTCATCTCAGCAAACATTTATGAAATGCTTACTATGTGCCAGGTACTCTGTTATATGCTGGAAATACAAAAAGAGGTGAAAGATAGTGTCTGCCCTCAAAAAGATTACAGTCAAAAGTAAAGAAGTGAAGACAGGTAGTGAGGAACAATGGGAAGAACACTTGAGTTTCAAGTCAAAAGAATTTTTTTGAATTCTGACTTTGCTAATAACTTTTTGAACTTGGACATGCCAAAACTTTACTAGGCTCAGTTTCTCATCTATAAAATGAATGAGTTGTTCTAGAGGACCTCTGAGGTCCTTTCCAGTTCTAACACTTATGATTTTGTGACTAATAGTGCAGCGGAAAGATTGCTGTCATAAGATCAGAATATTTAGGTTCAAGACCCAGCCCTACCACGTAGAATTTGTGTGAACTAGATTAAATAACTTAACCTTTTTGGCCTTCATTTTTAGCATCTGTAAAATAAGAGCATTGTACTCAGTGGTGATTAATATCCCTTTCAACTCTAAATCAATATTATGATCTTATTAGGAGGGGAAAACATTCCTCATGTCACTGTACACATATACATTGTATGCAAATGTGTGATGTGAACAATTCTTGGACTCATTAAAATTTTTTTTCTTTCTATACATTTATTCACTTTTCTAATATATCAATCAGCAGAAAAATAAGAATCAACAAGTTTAAAAAAAGAATCATACAGTATTAGACAGCACTTCAGAAGTTATCTAAGCCAATTCATACCTGCTTCAGAATTCCCTCTTCAAGATATACCCAGCAAGTTGTCATCCAGTTTTTGCTTGAAGACCTCCAGTGAAAGGACCCCATGGAGAATTTTCCATTGTTGGATGGCTTTAGTTGTTAGGTTGTGTGTATGTATGCATATATGTATGTGAAAAATAAATCTGCCTCTTTGCAACTTCCATCCATTACTTCCAGTTTTGCCTTATTACTCTAAGAAGGACACATCTTATTCATCTTTTACAGAACAATCCTCAAAATATTTGAAGACACTACCAATCCCAAACACACATATACACACATAGACACACAAAAGTACCTCATTCTTTTTCCTTGTTTAGTCCAAACATACTTAGTTCAAGCAATATTCATATGCCATGGTCTTAAGGCTCTTCATAATTCTGGTTCCCTTGATTTGGATTATCCTCTGTTTTCCATGGTCTTAACCTAGAATGGCGCATCCAGATCTAAATACATTACTCTTCCCAGAATATATCCAGACACTAAAATTTCAGTGCCTTGCCTTAAAGTGCATTTAGAGAAGTGACAAAACTAAATATGATTGGGTCAGAATTATGGGAGAGTGTTTCTGAGCTATTGTTATATTCTAGAATTTCTGGCAAAGAACCCTTTTTTTAGGAAGAACTTCTTTTCATTAAATGTATTCATTATCTTAACTGGCTATATTGTGGCTTGACGCTAGGAAAGTGCTTTTTGATTATTACAGAATAAAGCTAGTCTATCATATGTAATCAGAGTTAGATGTGTTATGGCTCCTTTCACTAAGGCTAATCTGATTGGTTATCATGGCATAAATGTGACCCTGGGCCCCTGAATGAAGGGTTTGTCAATGAGAACAAGATCTAGCATGTCCTAAGAAGCTAGAATGCTAGATATATATATATATATATATATATATATGTGTGTGTGTGTGTGTGTGTGTGTGTACATATATATATATGCCTTAACGACTAGTCTACACTCAAATAAACTTAATATCAAAGCATTATTAACTTCACTGTCTTTATGAATACGAGTAGAAAGTAAACTCAAGAATATAAAGAATGCTCTTTCATTTTTGCACAATTCTAAAAGATTTCCTAGAATAGGTAGTCAAAGTCAGATAAACACTTTATTAAATAAGAATGCGTGTGTTTCTATAACCTTCAATATTTATTTCCCTATCTTTGCTAAGTTAGATCTATTTATTCCTCTAACTATATACTGAGATCTGTCTATATACCCAGATATGTGTGTATGCATATACGAACATATATTCATAGATTATTCTATTAATACATAGATCAAAGTATATGCCGTCAGATGCTATTTTCACTTCTCTTATTTTTAGTGATCTTGAACTCTTGTTTAGATGGTTGTTGATAGTTTGTAATTTGTTCTTTTGTAAAGTACTTGAATGCTTTGACCATATCAGAGATGAAATGGCTCTTATAGATTCCAAACATCAAACTTTCATCATAGATGTCTAATGAAATTTTCTGCGTATATTTCTTCTTCTACTAGTACTGTTTTTTTACTGTTAAATCTTTAGAATTTTAAATAATTAAAATTGTCAATTTTGCCTTATATAATCTGTTTTTTCTATATCTTCTTATATTTACCTCTCTAGAGCTATGAAAGATATATATATATATTGCAATTCTCTTCACATTTTAAAAATGATGTGACTTTTAATATTCATATTATACTTTTAGAGAAGAACAAAGTATATATAATTTTAGACATTTATCTAAACCTATTTTCTACCTTTTCTAAATATATTTTCTATAAATTTTCTGCTTGTACTAATTCTTATCATATAAAATCATTCTTCCATAGCAGATTGTGTTATTTTTGTCAGTCATTAAGTTTTTATTAATTTTTTACTATGAATCAGGTATTGGAGTAAATGCTGGGAATATAAAGGCAACAATGAAACCGTTCCTTTCCTGAAGAAGCTTAGAGTCAAATGGGGAAGCTTAACATGCATGCCTTGGGCACACTGACAAGTTAAGAACCACTGACTTGGGATCATAGTGGCTAATGACTTTCTTTTAATTCTTGTCATTACTCGTCATCTCTTTTTTCCTATTTGACTTCTCTGGGGATTCCCTGACTTTTTAACAACTTGAATTGTTTGTCCCTACTTACTCAACCACTTTGTAGGAAGATAAGGGAGACTGTAGAAAAGAGAGGGCAGAGGATACATCATTGACTCAAGAGTCAGAATAACAATGTTTGAGTTCTACTTCTGACATTGGGTTTAATTAGTTGAATTAGAGGACCTCTTATATCCTTCCAACTCTAGATGTGGTTCAATGAACCCAAATCAAGCTTCCCTTTCCATAGCTGTAATGTACTCTAATTTCAGCAAGCCATGTAACTAAGAATATTGAGAGATTTTGTTTCTATTTTATTCTCATATATGCAGTTCTCATCTCTCCCATGTAAATTTAAGCTTCTTGAGGAATAAGAACTGATAAATAGATGGATATAAGTATGCTGTATGTATATTTTCATATAGGTGTATGTTGTCCATACATGTGTATAAATATGTGCTATTTTAAAAATAAAATTTTGTTTTCTTTTTTATTTAAAAAAAATTACTTAAAAATCAGAGCAACAATGTTCTGAGCATTGGTGCTTAATGAACAGATGTGAAATTTACTGATGAATACAAATAAATGAGTGGATTAAAGTATGGGTAAATCAGAAAAAAATGAATAAAAATGGGAAAATAATTCAACTTGCATTTTTTGTGTCTCCACAGTTGATGGAGTTTGGTCTTGTTGGTCACCATGGTCAAAGTGTTCAGCCACCTGTGGAGGTGGACATTATATGAGGACTCGGTCATGCACAAACCCTGCCCCTGCATATGGAGGGGACATATGCCTTGGTCTCCATACTGAAGAGGCCCTCTGCAACACACAGCCATGTCCAGGTACACATTAAACCTAGTCCCTTCTTTGTAGTCCTGATTTATTTGTTCGTTTCTGGATAACATTATCTACAACTCCATAAATAATAGAAGATTAAGAAATCCAGTACCAACTATTTATATGCTATAACAGCTGTACATGATCAAGTTGTCGTTTTTTTTGTTCATTGATGGCTATATATCTTTGGTGGGAATATAAAAACCACTTCATCTTAAAACATTTCCATATATAACAATTTAGAAACTTCCTTATTTTTTATTGACTTTGTAAGTGATTTGGGGAAATTCCCAGGCCTATAATTTTATCTGTTCAGGGGTTAGGAAATGCCACATAATGGTGCAGATAGTAAAGTATTCTGTAACTTATAATGTCAGTAACTTGCCCAGGACTCTGAAAAGTTAAGTGACTTTCCCAGGGTCACTTAAACAGTATGTTACAGTCAAGATTTGAACTCAGGTAGTTCTGATCCTGAGGTCATCCATTCAATCTAATCTTAGTGATTTGATTTTTTATTCAAAAGTAGTCAGAAATCTAGTTAGCCCAATTTTTTAAAAAATTAAATTGTTTCTAAATTACAAGAGGAATGAAATCCTCATTAAAGAGGAAAGTGATGGCTGAGGAGCTTGGGAAAGGAAAAGAAAAAGAAATTTTAAATATATCCAATTAGATAAAAAGAAAAACATATATAGTATAAAAAGCTTGTGACAGAACATGATAAATTAAAATTACTTAAGAGGTAAAATCTGAAATTAAAATGTAGAATTTTGCTGTTAAAAATCTATGAAGCATGGTCAAGACTAAAAGTGCTGTGTCAGGGTCATGTATTGGAAGAACCCAAACTGGAAGACTTGCTAAGTATAAGCTTTTTTAGTCAATTTAAATCAAAGAAATTATGAACAAAGATTTTGTTTGAAATTCTGAGATATGTGGAGCATTCGTTGTGAAAATTACGTATTCTCTTTCCCGGTATTTTCCTCTGAATCTGGAAATGTTTTATTTCAAATAATATTCAGCTAGATGTGGTCCTTGTTGTCCCCCCCCCCATGTCTCATGCCTGCCTTTTTCTCTTCTCTTTTTGTACATATTGAACTCAAACTGATGTTATATATTTTGAGCATATATAATTTCCCTACTACATTTTAGTTCCTTTAGGGCAGGGACTGTCATATTCTTCAACCCACTATGTCCAGAGTCTAGTTCAGTAACTCCCGCACAGCAGATGCTTTGTGAATAGATTTGTTCCTGGAAAAAAAATTGTTGATTATGACTAAATTAATTCCTTTATTTTGAGTTTTGGAGTTGACATTTTACCTTCTTTCTAAATGTTGAAGGCAAAATTAGATTTCAATTTTCATGATCTAGAATTCAGAAAGGCAAAAGAGTAACTTTTTTCCAATTTTTATTTTGGGGTATCTTTTATTTCAGAATTTGGTATTTGGGTCATATGAATTAATTCATAGGAATTAATTCTTAAATCTTAAAATATGAGCAAAATTAGCAGTATTTCTTTCATTTCCAAAAACTTGAGAAAATGGTCAATGTCAGTAACACTAGTGAATGTTGTACACCAGATCTGATAACAATGATCATTTCAAATCTTGGCCATGACACAAGACCATCTTGTGATCTTTATGATCGCCAGTAACTGTTTGGGGGTTTTAAAGTAAATGTCTGAATAGTAGAAATGGGGGAAAAATCAGTTTTGTTGAAGTACAGCCAGACTTTCATACATTAAATCAGTGGGATTATTGTTTATAACTCAAGATCCAAAACTCCAATGCCCATCTTAGAGCTTTCTCCATAACAAAGAGTTATTGTCTTGACACTGAATTTTGGTTCTAGAGAAATTGTTAGTCAAGACATTCTGAAGAACTGATCTCTTTCCATATATGCACATACATTGTGTAATGGGGTATGTTGCTGATTTTCTGTAAAGGTACTGACAGCTTTTGCACATTAACAAATGCAGAGCCAAGTATATTTTTGTAGTTTTACCCAAATGCAACTAAAAATACCCTAAATAAATTGGAAAAGTGAAAAAAATACAAATGTATAAAAAACCCTGTATTTCTGTGGGTCACATTTATTTACTGCCTTGCTCAGAAGTCATAGCTATTGTTTGCACATAGACCTTAACATTCAATTGGTTACTCCTAAATGAAAGATATTTCCTAGCAACAAATGAAAATAAAGGCATGATTTTTTTTTCCTGTGTGGGGATTAGATTTTAATATGAAATATTTCCTTTTCCTTTCTTTTCTTCTTCCCCTGGGTCTTGTAGATAGCTGGTCCGATTGGTCAGACTGGTCTGAGTGTGATTCTTCTGGAACTCAATTCCGAGTCCGTCAGTGTATCATTTTATTTCCTGTGGGCAACCAATGTTCTGGAAATACCACGGAAAGTCGATCTTGTGTTTTTGATTCTAACTTCATTCCAGGTAAGGTCAAGGGCATCTATGAAAGTAAACAAAACCATTTTTAACTGTAGAACATTAAATGATTGATAGGTCTGAAATCTCTTTTGTTTTTAGAGCTAGTAACAAAAAGAAGCAATGGTGTTCCATCAATTCTTGGGAAGATACATGTTTGAGATAGAGCAAGATACACATGATGTTTGTGTGTACTTTATCTATATGTGGGTTTTATATAGAAATCTATATATAATATATAATATATAATATATAATAAATGATTTTATTATTATATAATTATATTACACCCATCGTATAACTATTTTATTACATACCTTATACAAAGGTATAATGCAACATATGTGATACTATGTACAGGTTGACAGGGAGAGAGAGAGACAGAGACAGAAAGAGAGATGTACAGAGTATTTTATAATATGACTCAAGCTCTCAATAAAGGTAATCAATCCTGATAAAAAACAAGATGTAACAAAGCGTTCATTATCTGTGCTATGCATATTTATGTACTACAAAATATTTTAATTTTATAAGCTGGAGAGTTCTATTGCTATTTCTAAATAACACTGATAGAATCAAAAGAGGCTAAGGGTTTCTAGTCCAATTTTATTATTTGATAGATGAAGAAACCAATGTTCAGAGTGGTTAAGTGATTCAACCAAAGTCACAGTAAGTAACATTTCTTAGACCTTTACCCAGAGTTTCCAACTCCAAGCCTAGTTATCTTTCTGCTGTATCATACTACCATCTAGGCATAATACAACAGTTGTATTAAACAAAAAGATAACTTCTTTATGTTGTTATGCTTAAAATAATACACACATACATATGCATTTATGCTTAGGTATTATATATGCCTATAAGTTATATTTTTACCACTATAGATGTCCTTATATTACTATTTGTTTTTTCTCTATTCATATGATCATCTTGTTTAGAAAGGCACCATCATCTTTAACTGTTTTTGATACTCCAGTATATTGTAGATGCAAAACTGATTTTTTTAATTTTAATATAATCAAAATTTTAATTTTAATTTCTAATTAATGAAAAAATAAGTATAAGATAGAAGATTCCAGAACAACTTCAACTGTCTTGTTCCCAGGACGCATTAAAACTGTGAGGTAGTTTCTAAATCTGTTGATATACCACTTACAGTTCTGGATATGATATTACATAAAGAAGGAAATGAAAATATTTCTCTTACAAACTCCTTTATTTGGGCTGGTAATGTCTTCCTTAGAACTTTCGTGGTTTGATTCCACACTGCAGGAAGTCTGACAATTTGCATTTTATATAAAAGTGTAGATCTAAGGCAAGAAATTGACAGGCTATGACTATTCACAGTTTCACAGTTGGTGATAAACAGTTTAGCAGAAAAATCAACAAAACTGTAGGATTGTTTTGAAGTATACCTCATATATAAAACCAAAAAGAAGTTACTTCAAGCACCTGATATTTGTAATAGAGGGGTTTTTTTGCCGTCAAGGTAGTCTCACTAATTATTTGACGACCAAAGAAACCTTAAAATTCAAACAATATCCAAGAAGCAAAAAAAGGCAAATATGTATCATTTAAAATTTTGGCGTTAAGAAAAGTTTGTGCTTCCTTTCTAGGATTTTCTCTATTAAGGATGGTCTCTATAATAATTAAAATTGTTAAACTTTGTTCTTAAAGTCTTTTATATGCAAAAAGAAAAACATTATATTATTTATTCTTTCAGAAATATCTGTAGCAAGATCCAGTAGTGTAGAAGAAAAAAGATGTGGTGGTAAGTGTTTATTCTTTATTAATGTCAGATTCAATTATTTCTAGATTTTCCACCCCACCATTTTACCTCCCATGGGTTCCATTTTGCTTTCACTACAATGGATTAAGAAATGCAGACTCTATGTTACTAGAGACACTCTAGAGGCCCTAGACTCCCTCTGAGTCAGAATGGAAAATAATTTGTAAATACATGATGCCTTCAGTTAGATTTCCTGTGAGTAAAATGGATTTTAAGAGATTTGTTCAATTTACAGTCTTGTTCAAAGGCAAACTTTCAAAACCCAAAACTTGGCTAGATGAAGATGGAACTAGACATTTCTGTACCATATATAAAATCCCCCTCCAAAATACATTAGAAATTTCATCATGTGGCAGCTGAATTGCTCAGTGGATTGAGAACCAGGCTTAGAGACAGGAGGTTCTACATTCAAATCTGGCCTCAGACACTTCCTAGCTGTGTGACCCTGGGCAAGTCACTTAACCCCTATTGCCCAACCCTTACCACTCTTCTACCTTGGAACCAATACACAGTATTGATTCTAAGATGGAAGGTAAGGGTAGCAAGAAAGGAAGGAAGGAAGAAAAAAGAAAGAAAGAAAAAAGTTTCAGGCCAAAAAAGATATTAATCCTATTTTTTTCTTCAGATCAGAAATCCACTAGATTCCAGATTTTTTTTTGATTACCAGAAATTTTATAATGGAGAAATATCCAGTGATGTCAAACTCAAATACAAAAAGAACCTATCAGCCTACATGTTGACATAGAAATCTAAAACTTAGCATTATCTAAATTGTATTACATTTTATTTTATTTTGTTGAATATCTCCTAGTTACATTTTAATGAAGTTTGGGGCGGGGGGGGGGGGGGGGGTAGAGGATTGCGTTCTGCATTTGACATCTCTATTCTAAAGCAGTGAGAGAAGCAGGATTACCAGACCAAACAGGCACCCCACACATTTCTTCATTGGGTAAAATGACTTAATATTTTAATTCAGGACCCAACATAAAAACCTTTTCCTAATCATTGCCCACTGGAATTCTACAGTCCATTCATGTTATAGTTCTTCACTTATTCTTTTCCTCTACAACCCCCTTCACAGAACTCATTTCACAAATTCAGCAAGTAAAGAGCTTTCACCTTTGTGCTTACAAATGGTTTAGGTGGTCATTAGGTGAATATAGGTGATCATTTGTTGATTCTAGGAGCAACATCAGATACTTGACCCTTGATAGACAACACTGATTCAATAACCTACTTATCTATGGGCAGTACTATGAACTAGAGCAGACTGATCTAACCAACCTACTGGAGTCAGATTCTATGAAGCCATACCCATCCTCATCTGAACCATTTTTATGACCTTCTTGGGAATTTTCCATTCATCAATTATACCACAAAATAAATTAAACCCAAGAATAAAACTGTCAGTGGATTATTGATCCTGTAGAACTAACTCGGAACCTAAGACTTGGTAAATTTCAGAACAAACAGGACCCATATTACCTAGAATTTCATAAACTGTCCTTGAATATCCATGTCCCTTCTAGGTGATGACAGAGATCCCTTCAGCCAGACTTATGAGTTAGAAGGTGTAGAACTCTGTTCGGGGTTCATTAATCCAGATATTCTAGTAATGATTTTTGAGCCATCCAAACTAGGCATGAAAAGAATGGTGTACAGAATTTTTATAAAAATGCAATTTGTAGAACTGGGAACTTCTGAGAACTGTTAGATTCAAATATGTTTCATATGTTTCTTTGACGTGCCTCATCTAAATAGCCTCTATTAAAATTATAAAGGGTTTTAGTGAAAAAGTATGACACTTCACATTTCTTTCTGTGATCTGAAAGATTAATAGGAATTAGCAAGAAGAATGATTGTACCTTCTGGATGTGTATCCAAACCTCCCTTAAATGAAAACAAAACATCTTATGAGAAATACAGAAATACTAAGGAGGTAGAAAAGGTATTTCCTAGGAAATTAGGTTTTGTTACATAGATAAAAATGTGTTTCAATTGGAATTCTCTTTTTATATGACTGTTTAATTGGTTAGAGACAATGGAGTCTATATAATTGACATAAAGATGTCAGATAACCCTATAAATTATACATTTGATAAACGATAAAGTATATGTATATGAAGAGTATTAATACATCTCTTGATTACTTTAATGATAAAATATAGTCTGGACAGCCAAGGATATTTTCATCTTAACATATTCAGCTATAATATTGACCTGGATAGTTCCCAATAGCAAAAAAAATAACACATTCAAAGTTAACTTTTGCTTATCTCATTTTTAGCTCAACTAATAGAGTGGATTTCATCTAGGGAGGCTATTAAAATACTTCATGCA
This sequence comes from Gracilinanus agilis, assembly GCF_016433145.1. Classification (NCBI taxonomy): domain Eukaryota; kingdom Metazoa; phylum Chordata; class Mammalia; order Didelphimorphia; family Didelphidae; genus Gracilinanus; species Gracilinanus agilis. The sequence continues at coordinate 438,505,623 of NC_058130.1, read as the reverse complement.
TCTCTTACCAAACCCAGTTAAAGATTTGAAACTATCTAAATCAAGAGGTGGCTAAAGAATGCATCTTGGAGAATTGACAAGTGCCAAAGACTAATGAGGACCTTCTGTATTGCTGTAGAACTGACACAATGACCTAGAAATGGGTTGGGAGGGAAGAGGAAGATGGGTGGAATACACACACACACACACACACACACACACACACACACACACAAATTGAAATCCTGTTTAACTACAAAATGTCCTTATTGCTTCTATAGATAACATCTGATGTTCTAGGAATGTCCAAGCAGATTCTTATAACATTGATAAATATAATGCTTAAGTTAATGAAAAATTCCATTGTTACATGAGCAATTGTTTTAAATTTCTAAAATCTACAGCTGCTGGAAGAGCTTTTAGGAAGACCTCTAATCTCTGAAGTTGCTTTCTTTTTACTATGTGCTTTTTCAAAGTCACTAATGGCAGTGTAACTCTTTCAAAGTCCCAGAATAAAATAAGGGAACCTATTCCTATGTCTTTAAAGTTGGTGGACTGCTGAGAGCTTAATGTTAAATCACTTTGGGAGGGAAAATAATGTAAGAAAGCAATACATTAATGTTGAATCTGAAAGACTTCTGGAAGAGGCTAAATTGTTCACATTTGTATATGCTTACAGTCTTAAAAGTTCTTGCCTGGAAGGTAGGTAGAAGGATGCTTTCCCCCATTTTTGTAGAGGCATACAATGAGGTAAAGGTAAGATAGGGGACTTGGATGGTTTTACACAAATAAGCATTAGATCTGGGACTAGAACTCAGTTCCAACACTAAATCCAATACAGTTCTCTTCTGTAGGAAGAAAGGAGAGAGAAATGGTGAAAAGTAAGCAAGGACGGGATGCCTGATAAAATGTAGCTGTTCTCTGAACTCCTGAGGCTTTCAGATTCTTGCACTGTTGTCTGGGGGTCTGGGGTGGGATGGCTTGGATTCACTTCTTTTTTTTTTTTTTTTTTTTGTTTGTTTGTTTGTTTAAACCCTTAACTTCTGTGCATTGTCTCATAGGTGGAAGATTGGTAAGGGTGGGCAATGGGGGTCAAGTGACTTGCCCAGGGCCACACAGCTGGGAAGTGTCTGAGGCCATTTTTGAACCTAGGACCTCCTGTCTCTAGGCCTGACTCTCAATCCACTGAGCTACCCAGCTGCCCCCTTGGATTCACTTCTAAGTTGAAAGTTCATGTTTCCATTAACAAATTTATTATTATAGTGTTATAGGGGAGCAAATTAGTGAACCCCTGGGTTCGGGAAGGAAACCATTCTCAAGAATGAGAGGACTCCAAACTTAGCTTAAAAGTAAAAAAGAAAGATTTATTAGTAAGATAGGATTAATGGCCAGCAAGACAGCATGAGTGGAGCAGCCATGGGAGGCTCTCCCCGAGTCCCCCAGTTCTTGCCCTTTTGTATCCTTTCTGGTAGTGTGTACGTGACTCCCTGCACTCAGGCAGGGAGCTGGTGCTGGGTCAGTCCTAGACCCTCAGGGCCTAGACTGTCCGGGTGTGTCCAGGAGGTGTATCTCTTTGCCTATTTCAACTCAAAGGAATTCCAAGGACAATGGTCCTTGCCTTGGGGGTCTCAAGGGCAGGAAGGGGGAAGGGAATTCCCCTGCTCACAGCCTGCCAGAGTCAAGGGGTACAGGGTCCCTGCCATCTCTGCACAATGCCCATGTCAATAGAAGCTACTGGAGTTTTTTTCCTTAAAGCAAATTTAGGTGACAATGACATAATATTTAAAAGAGTATTCCTAGCTTAATGAGTATCATAATAACGCACTTTTATAGACCCTTGGGGTGTTTACAAAGCACTTTCCACAAAACAATCTTCAGTGGTAGTGCAAGGATCCAATGCTCCCATCCCACCCCTCTGCTTTTGATAGATGAGGGAAATGGACTATAAAAGAGTGACTTAAAAAGTCACTGAAGTCACTACATAAAGTAAGGGTCAGGATCCAGCCAAGGCTTCAGTCTTTTGACTACAGAATTCATGAGTGTATTGTACTGAACTGATTTTAGAGTGTAAATTATGATTTGAAAAGATTTAGCTAAGGCTTCACTTGCCAAGAGTTTCATGGTTGAGATAAATTGGGGTCTCTATGTTGGAAGGGTGGGATATAGCATTTTATTATATGTAAAGCTCAGTCATCCAATCCACAACTAAACTCTGTTTAGAAAGAGGTTTTCACCAGCTTGAAATCTATCAAACCCTTTGCTAGTTTTGGCATTACTAATAAAATCTTTCAGAGGCCTGCTTTGTTATTTAGTCTTGCTACAAAGCAGTTTTCATACAGAGATAAGGACAATTGAGTCAATAAGAGCTAAAATGGCTAATATTTATAATGTAATCAATATAGCTCTTAAGAAACAGATCAGAAGCTGTTGGAAGAGATAAAGCAATGGCCCCATACAAATCTATAAATAGGTTTGGACACCTTTTCATTTTAGGTGAATTTATATTAAAATACAAAATTAAAAGAAAGTTTTGTGTGAAAATTGTAATGCCTTTGTTCATTGTCACCATGCATTTTATTAACTAAGTGGAATAAGTGATATTTTGGGGGGAAAGCACTTTGCTTAGAAACTCTATAAACACAGAGTTTATTAAACTAGGAGAAAAAAAGATCATTCTTTTACGAAGGTTAAAAAAAGAGGGGACTTTTGCTAGGATGTTAAATATTCAGTGGTGTATAAAAGGCCAATTATACTCCCTAAGAGCATTGGCTTGGAATATTCTTGGGCTTGCAGGAAACAGTTTTGGTGAACATGACATTTTGAAGGAAGAGACTATAATTTCTTTTACTTTGGGAGGGCCCCAGGGCTAGTGTCATCTAAAGACTTTGAGCTTTTACACAACATGTTTGCGTGAAATATAATATCGCTTTGGCTCTATGCTTTTCAGAGTTCAACATGTTCCATATGATTGCAGTAGGATTAAGCAGCTCTATTCTTGGTTGCCTTCTTACTCTGCTCATCTACACATACTGCCAGCGATACCAGCAGCAGGCCCATGATGCCACTGTCATCCATCCAGTCTCACCAGCTCCTCTTAACACAAGCATAACCAACCACATCAACAAACTGGATAAATATGATTCTGTAGAAGCCATCAAGGTAAGAAACTATCAGAAACCGTATAAAGACAATTACAAACACACACACACACACACACACACACACACACACAAGACCATTGTCTAGGGAATCCAGTTTTCAAAGATTTTTACTTAATCTTTTTTACTAATTGCATTGGGTGGGAAGAGAGTAAAAAGAGCTGATGAAAGAGAGACAAGAGAGACAAGCCAAGGGAAGAATAAGGAAAGTGAATGAGAATATATTGTAGTGGTACACTGAGACAGCATCAAATGAAGACTTGGAAAATATTTGAAGTCTTTGTGAAAAGTCAGAAAATACTAAACAATTGTAGAAGTATTGCAATTTTCACACTGAATTTTGTATCCCCTCTATCCCTAGAAATCCTCATATATTCAGAGGTGAGTTCAGAGTTATAGCAAACACATAGGAGTACAGAAGTGAGGAAAGTCAGATTATTAATAGAGGTAACAAAAAAAGGAAAAAAAAAGATTCATGAATTCATTTCAGAAAAGAAAATTTAGGTAGAATTCTGGCATATAGGAATTTAATTTAAAATATTTCATGGCAAGTGTATTTATAGTTTTAGCTTTCTTTTCTAATTACCTTTAAAAATTAGTACTGTGTGCTTTTGCATATCAAAAGAATTATACTTGATATGGAAACCAGATGATGAATTTTAACCTTTTTAAGAAGCAAATAACCCACTAAACCTCATAAGAAGCATTTCTTCTTTATAACTGTGGAGATGAAGAAATGGTGATTGACTTCATTTTTTGTTCATCATAACAGTTGCTCAAATGGAAAGACTTTGGAGGCTGTTGGTGGGTTCCCATTATATCATAGCATATAACTGAAGAGAATTTCCTTGATTGAAGGAAATTAAGCATGGATATCCCAAATAGGCTCATTGCTTCCTTTTAAATTTTTATTGTTTCAGTCACTCCTTCTTGGAATTTTATTTTTTTCTCTCTGTTGATAAATAACTTTTCACTATAGTTTGTTCCATGAACTAAAACTTAGGAACCTAAATCTTAAGAACAGTTTGAATCTCTTAATCTGTGTGTCACTATTTTCTGAATTATCTTTGTTTTTTTCCTCTCTATTAGCAGCAGTCCATCCTCACTTGGACCTTATAAGACTTTACAAGTTTGTTCTTTAGGTGGGTTCCCTAATTATACTAGGAACCAGAGGGAATGAACTACATCAACTAAGTCAGACTAAAATAAAATAAAATAACGTGTGAGTAACATGGCTCTCTATTTCTGAGCCATGACCCAGAAGAAAAATGGGTGAGGGATTTAAACAATGATTTACTTAAAAGTAATGCGGTCATAGATTAAGAATGGGAGGGGATTTCAGAGGTCATTTAGTCAAAAATCTAGTCAAAAATAATTTTATAGAAAAGGGGAGTAAGGTCCAGGTAGGTTAAGTAAATTAAATAAGGTTACATGGGAAATAAGTGTTGAGACCTAGACTAGGTTGCTCAGTGGACAGAGAACCAGGCTTGGAATAGGGAGATTCTTTGGTTCAAATCTGATCTAAGACACATCCTAGCTGTTTGACTCTGGGCAAGTCACTTGACCCCAACTGCATAGCCATTGCTGTTATTCTACCTTGGAACCTATATTTAGCATCAATCCTAAGATGGAAGCAAGGGTTAAAAAAAAGTGTCACAGATGGGATCTGACCCCAAGTTCTCTGATCCTGGAGCCAGTTCTCTTTTCACTCTATGACACTGCTTATAAGAGAGAACTCTCATAATGTTTTACTAAAAGAGAAGACATACCCTTAATCTGGGTCAAACACATGATTTAGTGTTGATCATCATTATTATTATGGGCCAATTCAGGAGTTGGAATTAGGGCACAGAAAAACTAGATTGTAACCAATCATTGTATTTCACCAAGATCTGATTATCTTGATATTTATGATCAGGAATTGCATTTCTGTGAGATATATGTGTTTATTTTTTCTGATTTTTCATGAATCATCTAATGGCTGTCAAAATACATTGCATGGAATTGACAGGGACAAATAACCAATTCTGGGCATCAATCCTTGTTGCCTAGGGCTTCTAAATACTGATCCTCTAGGAATAGTCACAGCATACTAAAAAAGTGTGGAAGAACTATCTTATAGATTGAGGACAAAAAGGCCAAAAAAATGGAAAGCTGAAGATTGAGGTTGCTTGGGAAAAAAATGAGCAAGTTATCAAAAGTCTCTTCATATATGGTACTATGATGGCCACTAAGCAGGTAAAGGAGTAAGTAACATTACACATTTCTGTTCCTCAAGACTCATTGGAGTTAGCTAAATTTTCTATCAGATCACATAAATTCTTTTTCAAATAAAATGATATGCATTCCCTAATAGTTCTCAATTTCAAGTGAAATTTCAAAAGAATATTTTAATAAATCAAACCCTGCTAGATATTCTTTCCAATAGGTAAGTGTCCAGTGTTGCAAATGATCTGGAAAAAAAGAACATGGTAGAATGTTTGATTATTATTTTTCCCTCTTAACTGATAGGAGAATGGAAGTTCTCAGGTAAAGGGCTGCTCCTTGGGATAATGTCTTCCAGAAATATAACTTACTGGGTTTTTTTTTATCCTTCTTACAGGCATTTAACAAAAACAACTTGATCCTAGAGGAAAGAAACAAATACTTCAATCCACATCTCACTGCAAAGACCTATTCTAACGCCTATTTTACAGATCTCAATAATTATGATGAGTACTAATAGCTCTTATATTTTTGGTCTCTTGTAATTCCCCAGTCCCCCAAGGCCTGTGCTACATGACTGCCCATGTGTTTGAGGCTTCAGAGATGAAGTTTGGAGACATTTCAAGCACACCTCAAGCCATCAGTGTCCCATTGCTGCCAAAAATACATACCCTATTACAACATAAACTCTGTGTGACATCGTGAAAATTTGGTCTCCGGCACCTGTTCATAGTTGAATGAGCCATGAGAAATACTGTATGTCACTGTGTGAGAAGTTTTATAATTGTGGTCAGTCAAATTTCTCTAACAAGTTGAGGATTATTTTCTTGAACTTTTTTGTAATTGTGCTACCTGCCTTTGGAGATTTCCTTAAGTAAACTACCATTGGGTTCCTTTAGGCGTGTTCTTTCAAGATATTTTATAAGAGGAAAATAAGTAACTGATGATGAGTCCCTCTAAATTGAAGCATTTAGATCTTCGTAACACTGGATAAAATTCTGAAGAAAAATTTTTACCATACAGATGTTCCACAGTGACCCCAGATGTTCCCCAATCTAAAGAATGTTCTGGCTGGAATGCCTGGAAGCAACCACTCCTCTTTTTTGGATTGGAAATGGAATCTAGCCTGAGTAAGCCAAGAAATATGAGATGGCTTATATCTGCAAAGAAGATTACATGAACCCTTGAGACAACTCAAGCCTTTTATCTTGTCACACTAGTTATTTTTGTTAGTTGGCGAAGAGGGTAGAGAGGTGAGGTGCAGATTCACTTTGAAAGTTTCTGCATGTTCTTGGTTAACTAGTCTTCTCGTAACATTTGGATGTGCATGGCATTCCAAAGTCCTCCCCTCTCCATGTTGTTTGCATAAGGGATCCACACATCTGGTCCATTGAAACACTCAAGGAAGTCAAACCCTGAACTATCCAACTGCATAATAATTGACTCACTCACTCCTCTTTCCTTGGCTGGCTTGGGAACAAATGGACGACACAGAACTGCTTTTCTGGTTACAAATCTGTTTATCAATGCCTGTTTTTTTTGACAGATATCCCAAATACTATTGTGTTATGAAAGGCAACTTTTTTGCCATGCTCCTGAAGTATCTGATATACATTAATCACCTCCTGACAAGAGCATTAATGATGTTGTTTAAAGTGGGCTTCCTGTAAGCCAAATGCTGTAAATATTTAAAACTATCTAAGTTTAAAGCTGTCGTTTTCTGCCTGTAACTTCAGGGAAGGAGACTGATAACTAGTCGTTACTTTTGGTGTGCCGCTGCCCACATTCTCAGAGTACCTTCTCTTGATGCAGCACGTCAACCTACATCTGAAGCAATTAACTTCAAGGATTGCCATAGAGAGACAAAGAAATGCCCATAAATGGCCCTGAGATTCTGAGAAATGCTTTTTAAAAGAAACATTTCAGAGTGCTTTAGTATTTAGCACTGTCCACAGTCATTTCCCAGATAGTTGGAAAAAGTCAAATTATGTCGATGTAAACATATGGTACACAACTGTTGTATTGTGTAATGATATTTGAACACTTTCAAGTGAAAACAGTAAAACATATTTCACCTCAACAATTCTTGGCATTCTGACAAAAAACAACAACACACAAACTGATAAACGTACACATTTGTTGTATCCGTTAGAAAACAAACCATGATATTGGTAAAATAGTCCCTGAAGGGACACTGAGTGATAGAACTTCTCTCTAAGGATGTGTACCTGGGAATATTTTACTGAAGGCAAGATCAAAGCTAGAATTTAAGGTTAGAAAAAAGCCATGATGGACCATGTAATACTGTTGTATTAAGAAAAATTTCTAATCTAAACATCTGTTCAACAACTACTCTGTTAGTAAAGTTTTAAAAGGTAGATATCTGGGAATCTGATGGCATCTGAGTGCTTCTCCAAGAATGAGCTCATCTTGTACCTTAGGTGTTATTTGACTGCATCATCAGATTGTGTTGTGTGTATGTGGATTTATGCTTAATGAATGAAACTCAGAACAGCTTCTGCAATGTTTTTCGCTATTTGTGGTGTTGTTTTGATCCTTCGTAGAAGTCCCAACCTATCCCATTACTTCTTCAAAAGGACCAGTGGTGTCCCTGGATACTTCCTTATTTCAGTTTTTCCCTCTGAAAGATTTTCTTGTCTTTAAAAGCAAGGCTATGTATTTTCCTCCCCAGGATAAGAGGAAATTAATGCTTCAAGTCCAATAGATTAGTTGGAAAAGGCTTTTAGAATGAGAGCCAATCTGGTATTATTAACAGTCTTATTTAGCATCTGGGGGGAAAATAACAGAATTTTCACATAAATAATACAATTCTAAAGAAACCCACTGCCAAAAAATCTTTTCTCTGATTTCCTGTAGGCTATTCAGATAGATTTTTTTTTTGCATTCTGAATTTCGCAAAATTTAAATAGCGCCAATTAGATTAGAGTAACTAAAATATATACATTTCTTGAAATATGTTAGCGACATGTGATATTAACTTTTCAATAATTTTAGTCATTTCATACATGTATATACTCTATATATCATACCTCTTGTTCATGCATCTACACAATTTGTCCACACAATAATAACGGAACACCACTAGCAGAAAGCACTTATATAATTGTTTTAGTCATTATAAAGCTTTGAATTTCTGCAGAAACTTTGAAGAATAGCTTGATCCCTCCCACTTTTATTTTCTTATATAACTTGGATTTCTTTTTCCATTCTAATAAAAACTCGAGTCCCATCCAATGCCACCTTGATGCTATGTAGTGAATCATTGGAAGGACATCAAATGATATTAACATAGTTCCTCTTACAGTCAGTTTTGAGATTGGTCAAAATTGAAGGTCAGGCGAATTTTACTCTAAAGCTGACTTTTAGTCTTACAATTTTGATTCTCACCTAGTAATTCTTCTAGTGTTCAAAATTAGTATCTCCTAAGATGACGTAGTAGCTGGGGTGCTGGACATGGAGTCAGGAAGCTTGGGCTCAAATCTCATTTCATCCATTTACTAGATGTGTAATCCCACAAGAAAAGAGAAATATATGAATAATGTAGTTCCAGGATAGTGAATATAAGGAAAATTACACACTGGTGAGCAATATAGGAAAATAACATCAAAAATGAACTGGAGAGATTATCTCAGAGGTCTACTCTCTTTCTAGACAGTTGTATGGTAATTGTACTTCTGCTAGTAAATATATATCTTATATATATTTAATTTCAACCTAAGCATATGTTTCTTTTTATGCTTTTAAATATTATTTCAGCCATTTTCACATCCCTATTCCTACAGTACATTTTTAATAATACTAAATAAATAATTTTAATTAGGATCATTGTTTTGACAGAGGAACAATGATATTTGAATGATTCTAATGAAGTTGAGAACAGAAGACATGAAATGTAACACATCCCCTTATGCATCTTACCTGTGAACATATAAGTATATACACATAATACAAAACCCATCTCACTCTTATTAAATAAAGGCTTTATTAGGTTAATCGAATCCTAAAATTATACAAAACAGTAAAGAAAGAAAATAATGGAAATCATAATATTTTTCATTTTAACAATATAAATTTTCATTGCAACATTTTTTCTTTTAAAAACTCCTGAAGAAAAATAGAAAATGTTAGCATTTTCATATGCTCTTAGGTAGATTTTTAAATCATTGAATCTGTGTGATGTGACACTGAAATGATAATGTTTTAAGATGAGGTCATCTTATTTCACCAGTTGGCCTCTAAAACAATGGAAACCATGAATATCCAAATATATTTAAGTGGAAATTTTTAGTCATTGATTACAGTTTAACAATGGGTAAAGCTTTAAAATTACACTGTTGAAGGGCCAGGTTTTCCAGATGTCAGTAAAAGAAGGCATGTTACAGTAGGGTTTATCTTAAAACACATAAAAATTCACATTTTTATACAAAGGAAAATAGATTATTTGATCCGGCTGTTTTCTTCACTTCATATTACAAATAAAGCATTTCCCCCTTTAAAGTTACTAAGACCTTAGGATACTTTGGAGTGTTTTTCTCCCTTTCAGTAAATCAGTGCAGGAGAAAATTTCCCCAAAGCTTTCAAACAGCTTTCCACATCAGCTGCATACATACCATAATGGCATAAATTTCTGTAGCCTTTGGATATCATTGAACAGTTCACTGTGTTTCTTGTGCGTGAATTTTTACTGTAACATCACCTGTATCTGAATGTAGCTTTTAATCTACTACTGCTATTTAGGAAGACAGTGCCATAGAATCTTCTCATATAAGAAGGCTTTAGGGTAGATAACATTTAGGAACAGCTGTAGTGAGTGAAAGTGTTGATCTGTGCAAATCTAAAACCAAAAGTTCTTAGTATGGAAGACTTGCTAGAGGTGTTACTGCTTGATCAGTACATTTCAGCGATGAGAGAAAGCTTGGTGGATGTTTATTTACACAAACCACTGGCAGATGGCCCTTCTGTAAGGGGAGGCTACTTTTATGGAGCAGCTATGCCTGCTCATTTGTGTTTGGTGGTTTCTGCTAAGATCCACCCATGGTCAACCAACCAACAAATGAGGTGAAGAGTTTTTAAGAGAGGAATAAGACCACATTATAAACTATTAAAATACTAGAAATTCAGTGCTATTTGGTTGTCTTTAAAAGAGTTCTAAAGAGGATTATCGTGGTGATGGTCAAAATCAGTGATCATGCAAACAGAGAAAAGGAAACCTTTCTAGACTATCTCTGCTGATTTTTATTTGATGTAGACTCAAGCAAAATAAATTAATTTTACTATAAACCCAAAGAAAACATAGTAAAGGAATTACGTATACTGCAAAAATATATCATGATTTTGGAAATGGATGTTGAATGTTGTTATTATATGTATTTGGGAAAATAAAATATCTTTGAATTTTTTAAAAAGTTATTTTCCTAAAATAAACATATTATATATGTATACATATATATACACACATATATGTGTTTATGAAGCCCATTGTTCTTTGATATGATAGAAAAAAATTTAATTGGGGAATTATACTTCATATGGAAATGACCTGTACCATTCAACCTCCATTTAGGTCCATAAAAGAGAACTATAAAAGATGGTGTAGTGGAGAAAAAGGTAGAGTCTGAAAGTCTAGAAAACTCGATTCAATTCCCATGTCTGCCATTAACTTATTGGGCAGGCTACCTCACGTTTTTAAAACTTTGGTTTCCTCATGTGCAAAGTTAGAAGGTTAGACTACATGTTCTAAAGAAATGTGTACATGAAGATGTAGTTGATTTTCATAGAAATAGTTATTAAGTAATATAGTTTCCTGCATTCTACTATACATACAAAACAAAATATTTTATTATTTCTTTGGTGCTTTGCACTCTTGAAATATGGTGGAAAAGACCAAATCATTCAGTTTTATTTATTGAATTTATAGATGATTTCTGAAAATAGAGAATTCTTCCTCTTTTTGTGTGTCTTAATGGGCAAACAAAGATATTATAATAATAATAGTACATAAAACTATCTAAAATGAGGTCTATTCAAGACATTCACACAATTTAATATAATTGACCAATAAATATGATAAAATACAACTTAATCCAGAATTAGGAGTACCTAATTCATAAGCTCCCAGAAATCTTTGAATATTCACAGTCCTAAAGGAAAGAAGACTCCAACTATTTTAAAATTTCCTGAAAATCATGTTGGTTTAATCCTGTAAAATTTTCAAACTGAGAGTCAAGTGCTTATTTCCAGCTTGGGCAAACTAGAGCAACTCATTTCTGTAATTTTATGAAACAGTTTTTTCAAAAAAACCCTAAAGATTAATTAGTATTGCCATTATATATGTGATAAAACAGAGATTCGAAGAAGTTATGATGTGTCAATTGTTACAAAACTAATATTTATTAGGACTTTGTATATGTTCATACACACACATTAAATCAATTTTTAAAACTAACTTTCTTTCAAATACATGTTTTACCTAGTTGAAACTGAGATATAACTAATGTAAAATGGAAGTGTAGGAGCAAAAAGGCAGTCATCTTGACTATGCATTCCTAGTAATAGAAATCAGCTCCTTTTTTCTAAACCAAAAGGGTTAAAGAGAGGCAAAAGAAAAGTTTTATCTTTTCTTCTTTGATGACATCAATCTGTTCTGTAGCAATTTAACACTGTGATAGTTGAGACTGAAAATGATGCCATGGTCAGATTAAAGATTCACAGCTGGAAGGGAAATTCTGATCTTAGACAATCCAAACTTCACCTCTTTACAATTTCTCCCAGGAAAATACCTTGCTGGGCCCCTCATATATAAGGATTTAAACTGTCCTCTGAAAAACATAGATTAGTGCCTTGCAGAAGGTGAACATTTGCTTATTTCAACAGTACATTATTTGTTCTAATTAACAAAAGATAATGAGATATTGGAAATATTGTTTCAGAAATCATTTTCACGTGTCCCTTTGAACTCAGGAATGGTAAAAGATTAAGAACACTCACTTCGTTACTCATTTTTAACATAGCCTCACAGTAAGTGCTCTGCATCAGTATCACTTTAGAGAATTTTCATTGTCATTTAAAAATTTTCTTCATGTTTCAAAGAACATTGAAGGACATTTTCTGTATCAGTATTGTCATTGAGATGCCTACAGACTTCAGAAGTTTTGTTATTGTTCCTGTCATTGCCTCATGCATAGAAACAGGAAAGTTGATCACAGGTCACTGACAGCTGTTGTATACGTGGTGGGTGGTAGAATGAAGGATGACTTTAGAGATTAAGCCTGACTCCTGATTCTTTTTTCAGTTGATTTCAAAGTCACAGCACAAAGTTACAAATTCAGAGCACCACTGTCTCCCATTAAAAGACATAGGCATTCGCCAATCCCACCGAACTCCTAATTAGCTCCTTTTAACTAGAAATACGGATCTAAAAGGACCTCTTACTTTTGTACTGTGAAAGAAAGGCTTTGAATGAACCTAGCAGCCTGTGCAACTTGCCAAGGCATCATGTAAGGAAATGCTTATGCTCTGACCAATGCAGGATTTGTTCAACCATTTGGTGAAGTCCATATTCTTTGTACCATTTAATCTGTGTAGGAAGCAGCTTCTCCTTCAGAAGATGTCATGTCAGTGTGTAATCCCAACATTGCAACAGAGGACTCAGCAGCATTTTGGGGGGAATTAAAAAAATGAACACATGGAAGGATTATTTCTTCTCCACAGTCAAGCCTCATTGTTGGAGGTCTTTTGCATGATGTTACTCTTGTCTTCAGAGCAGTTACTTTTGCTTCTCAAAACCTGGGACTGCCTCAATATAAGATGACTGGTTTTGTTGTTGTTGTTGACTTTCAAAACAAAATGGAGTTCTTTTGTGCAGTCCAGATGTTCTAGGATTCCAGGTTGCTCCTACCACTGGTCTTTAGACATTCCACCTTAGATCTGAGCCCTCTTCTCCTTATTTGCCACAAGTCGATCAGCCTGAACCATTCTTAAACAAGTTTGCTAGACATTTCTAGCAAAAATTTCCATTGTTTCATTTTTGTCCTTGCTGTTTGTCATTCAAAGAGTCTTCAGTGTTTGCAATAGTGCTAATACTACAACTCAGATGAGTTTTTAATGAGAACTGAAAGACCAATAGTTAAAAAACAATCTGCTTAAGACATTGATTGTGAATATGAATTGCCTCCAAAAGGTTCATTTGTTGACAACTCAGCCATGGGGCTCATTACCTGTTGCCTTCATTCTATTATTGCCACTTTTAGAAACAGGTAATGGCTTACCCAGCCAATCAATGGAAACAAATTCTAATAGGCATCTAGCATCAACTATGGAGAAAATTACTAAATTTCTTAAAAGTGCAATTAGCCATCATTATGCAAGTGATACTGTTGTTTTCACTGCAGACTTGATTGCCAATTTCTGTATCCAAAGTCAATTTGTCATCAGAGACTTTGTAAATTGATAGACAGTAAACTTGGCAATTGCCTCCAATGCAACATTATCCCCTCCCCGGGTTCACCCCTATATCATTTCTGACAAAAAAATTTTGGTAAAAAAAAAAAGAAGAAAAGAAGATGAATCCTGATCATGTACAGTATAAATTGTATTATATTTTTTGTACTTATGCTTTATGTAAATAGTTTGTCTCATTCGGTTGTTTCAATTGTATGTGAGCATTGAAAATAAATCCCTACCCTTTAGGAAATATCCTGGTAATTTTTTGGGGGGGCACAGGTAATATTTTTTCACAAATCAGTTAGAATAACATTTCAATTTACCATGTCATAAGATCATAGCTGTAGAGTGGCAAGGGATCTTAGTGGCTACTTAATCTAGCTTCCCTCAATTTACAGATGAGGATAATTCCTAGAGGTCATGTGACTTGCTCAAGGTCACAAAAATCATAAGTGATAGAGCCAGGAATGCTATCACTCAGACTAACTTAGTGACATGATTAATTGCTACTTTACTAAAGAGAACATCTTGATTGGGTCTAAGGCAGAGACATTCATCCTAAATTCTGGTCTATAACAAAGAATAGAAGTCATCTGGTACTACCCATATCTGACCATAAATCACCACTAAGACATTAAAAATGCCTTTTTACAATTGACAGTATACATCAATGTGGTCCCTTTTTATAATGTAGTAAGCTCTTCAATAAAGAAAGAAACATTGATGTTTAATAAATTCCAGGAATTATTGTAGGTCTCTTATGGTCACATAAGCTGCCTATATCAGAATGACCTCCATTTTCCAAGATTCCATTCTCACTGCTGGATAACCACAAATGGACTCCAACACCTAAAAACATGTACTCTTTGAATCATGTTTAACAAAAGCTCTTACTAGATCTTTGTCATCTGGCTCTTATGTCACCTGGAAAAGTAATTTTCCATTTGTTCCCTATAATGAGAAAAAGATATCCTCTAGATAGGATAAGATTTAAGAGAAGTGGAAGGCTGTCTTTAAGACACATACTAGGAACTTAAGGGAAAGGATTTTAGCAGGCAGAAGGCAGAGGAGAAACAATTTGGAAGTGACAACTGCTAGAGTGAGTGACTTCCTATGAGAAGAGGTTAGGAGGCTCTTCCAGTCTGGAAGGGTGGAGAAAAGATTTCTTCAAGCTGACTGTGGTGAAGGAGAAACCCCTAAGTCATCTTTGGAGGTACTGGGAATATCTAGAAAAGGATCTGACCATACCTGCTCTCCTTTCCAGAAGTTTTTAATCTAAAAATCCTGTCAGATTGGCTTTGAAGTTTTACCTCAGGGGTCAGACTCCCTGGGGTGGACTTAGCCATTTGAGAGCAATTATAACGAGTTTTAGAGGCAGCTTCTGAACTAAATCAAACTAACTATTGAGGATCATTGATAGGTAGCTTGGTCAGCTTTTGGGGAACACCTAGATAGAAATAGGGAGCTGGTAACTTAGCTAGAAGATCCGAAGTCTCCCTCTTGAGAGGGATGTAGAGGGTTGATAGGTGAATAGTTACATCCAATAGAATTAGGGACTTCGTGTTCTGATCCTCAGTTTGTATCCCCTCTTATAATAAAAGAGATACTGATTTTATAAATCAATTGTCTCCAAGGCATTTGCACAACTGGCTATGTGAGAAAAAGTGATTCTGCTTCACTCTCACTAACCAGAGGTTAGAATACAGAGAGATCACAGCTGGGTATTCACAGGGATCCATAAGTGGAAATAACTACCACCATCACATCAGGGTCTCTATCTCCTTTATATCTTTTTTTATCCCCTACCAAATATATGTTTCTTTGAATTTTTCCCTCAAGGACAATGTGGTGAAAGCAAAATGTACTCCAAGTGATCCAGAAGGTCAGTGGCACCTTTTAGGGACAGGAATTGCAGTAAAAGACATCTCCATAATAACTGAATAGGACTAAGAATTGGAAGAGATCAGAGAGGCCTTCTAAATTCCTACTCATTCAGCCCAAATGAGATAGGAGAGACCAACAGATATTAAATGATGCTTAGCTTCCCAAAAATAGGATCATAAGATTATAGACCAAGAGCTATAGAAGATAACAGCAAGGCAACCTTGTCTAACTCCTTTATCTGATAGATGAGGAATCAGACCCAGAGAAACTAAAGGACTTTGTTCAGTGTCAGATAGTAAGTAGCAGAGACCAGATTTGAATTTAGTCCTTCTGACACCAATTGTAATGTATTCTTACCTCTAAAACAAGCTGCTGAAATGGATCACAAAATTTCAGAAAATCATTATTAAAAACTCTATCTACATGTAATTGGGAAAAACATAATAAAAAATTCTATTACAAGGAATATGACTGTAATAAAAAAGTCTATATGACCAAAACAAAACAAAACAAAATAGGTTGACATATTCATTTTCAGAAAGTGACCTGGTACCCCTGCTAAAGGAACTTGTTCCAATGTTTTGTGGCCAGTGGTTTTTTAAGGGCTTGGGACTCTGAAATAGTAAGGACAGCTATGCTGCTAAAATTGGACATCTTGGTACCAACTTAATGTACATAGATAATGTTTTACTCCATAAATCTTCAAAATTTGCAAAAGCTTGGTTACTAATAGAAAGCACTAATTAAAAAAAAAAAGGAAAATGCTAACTATTGAGAACTGCAGTGTTCACTTCAAATTTCCAATGGAAGGAGATCTGCTAAGTCTGTCACTCATTAATCATCAAGGTCAAGTATCAAATGACATGGAAATGGGGTTTACTGATGAGATAAGAGTTTCTACATGAATAGCTATTGGGACAAGTAATATTAGCTCTTGTTTATGGCATGTGTTATATAGACAGCATTTAGAGATTTAAAAGCACTAATTCTTTGATTCAAGTAGCACAGGTATTGTTACGGGTGAAATTATGATTGGACTGAATATTTAAGAGCTTAGGTGTCAGGAATTGATTACTTAATTCCAAAAGACTAAAGTCAGAATGACTTTTATGGTAGTTTATTTACAAATAGGAAAGAGTGAAAGTGGGGAAAATGAGAAAGAGAGAGAGATAATTACTCTGGCCTGGCCCTAAGGTCCAAACCAGGCAGGGCTTCAGAGGCCCTAGCAAATAGGAGGCACAGAGGTTAATGAAACAAGATGTCCAGCCATGAAGCCTTCTCCAAGATGAGAGGCCTCTTCAGAGTCTAGTGCCTCCAGAAAAGCCAAGGAAAGGAAGTCAGCCTTTCACTCACCCATGTGGCAAATCAAAAGGAAGCAGTCTGAGGTCTCAAGTCTGAGCTCCTCCAAAGCCAAGTTCAAAGGACCAAATCTCCCCCACAGGAAGTTACCATCATATTTAAAAGACAGTTCTTTGTGTCACTTCCCATGTCCACCTTCCAGTTTTATGTGTACCAATGGCAGCTTTAACTTTCCTTCACACTTCCCAGGGAGCAGTCAGTTGTTTTTGATTTGTCACTTGCTAGCACACATGGGACATAGACCTTCCCCCATTCCCACCCCCTCTTGCCACTTAGTCCTTAAGTGGGGTGGGGTGTGTACATTCCTAGTGGCTAAAGTCTAAAGAATAAATAGGGGAGAGATAATTCCATCTTCACAGTATAGACCTTCTTTTTACAGATGTGTAAATAGACTCAGAGAGGGTCAATGACTTGTCTGGAATCACATGGCTAATATGTATTTTGGGCAGAATTTGAATCTAACTCACTTTATTCCAAATCTAACACTTTCTCTACTTCTTTGGGTGCTTTGGTCTCACAACTAATGGGGTACAAGGATAAGAGGCTCTTAGCAACAATTTTAGTACTAAAGGAGTGATATAGGGGTGAGTAGGAGCCTCTTCCGATGGGAATAACCTGAATTTACCATGGTCTTTCAGTGCCTGTGGATGATATAGTCAATGATGAGGAGTACCATAGAGACCTGATGACTGAGAGAGGGAGAAAATGGAGATAATACCATTTCTCTAGAGATTTTTTCCACCTTCCTCTTTACACGATTTCCACTACTTTGAATTCAGAACAGCACTGGTATCACAAAGTCCTTTGCCAAACTACCAGAGCAAGAGTGGTTTTCTTCATTAGGTAGCTGGGTACACTGGGAAAGAATGCAGAATTTGGAATCAGAAAGACCTAAAGTCAAATTCCTTGCTTTGGGACCCTAGGCAAGCCATTTAACATCTCTCTGATTCAATTTCCTAATCTACAAAATAAAAATATCTGTAGTACCTACCTCATAAGACCCTGGTAGACATCAAATGTAATAGCATATGTACAGCATTTTTCAAAGCTTAAGGCACAATGTGAATGACAGGCATTGTTATTTGGCTTACATTGAATCTAGATGCATAAAGGTGGGTGCCTGAAGTCTGTCCTCTAAAGGGAGATCCCAGGAAGGAATGTGGTCTCACAAGTCTGTCATTCAACCTGTGACAAATTAGTCCATTAGCAGACTCACTACTGTAAAGATAAATGTAAATGAATAGATTATTAGTAGAAACTGATTTAGATACTCTGCTTGCTGTGCTTGCAAAGTATCTTTATATCAGCGAAGTGAAGATCATAAGTGAACTTCCCTTCAGGGCCAGATGCAAGAACACTAAAGAGACTCTTGTTATAGAAAAATAAACTATTTGTTGAAAATATAAGGATAAAAAGGATTTCTAACTCTAAGGGATTCTAATTCCAACCAAACAAAACTCCCTGGTTCCTCAAGGAACCACTTCCCCTGTGTCCACAGTCTACACTGATCCTTCCTGATCTGACTTACCCAAATTATTACTTTTCTAAATAAATTAAGACTATTATCCTTATAATTATTAACTTCACCTCCAAGTTATAAAAATAACAAAGGCTAGCTCAGCAAGAAACCAAGTTAGAACCAGGGTTTTCTTTGGTCTTCTCAGAGTTAAAACAATCTATAAAACATTAATAGATAGTCAATAGTGTTTCCCATATTGGAAAAAGAAGACACTAAGCTCTTTCAGGTCTTTCCCTCCTTTCCTTCTACTTGTAATGCAGGGTTGCTGCAAGAATCCCTTGCATTTGCAAAAATACCAGAAGCAACCCTGACAGTTAGGGAGACAGAACGTTGACCCAACCAGCCGTTTTTATCATGGCAAAAAACTTTGGAGCCTGGGACTATAAATATCCCTGGAGTACCATCCTGGGGCGTGCTGATTTCCTTTGACCTGACCCAGACATCCTGCTATCCCCTGCATCTCCCCATTGGGCCCTGGAAGGAGGGAGTTTGGGAGGAGGAGAAAGTGGGAAATTAGTTTCTTTAGGCAGGCAGGGACAACCTTAAACCAAGTCATCACCTCATTTGTTAATCCACTCAACCCTTCTACATCAGGGCAGTGAAATTTATCCCTTGGTGAGGGGCTGGTTCCCTCAGCCAGACCCTACCTTCTGTGACCCTCCCCCAGCACTGTCTTCACCCTTAGCAATTAGTTTCCCAGACCTCAATCCTCTTCCCTCAGCTTACCCTTGGCTTAATAAACCCTAGGCCTTTATTCAAAGAGCTTCTATTGATTTATTATACTATCAACTAGGGACAAGATTGAAGGGGAAAGATAACTTTCCTTTGTTTCCTGAGGGCTAAACCAGGCATCCATCTTGGCCAGGAAGGGAACTAGGTTCACTTCCTGTGGGCTTAAAGTTTCTCTACAGAAGAGAGGGCTTCTTACTTTTCCCCTCAAGGGAGCCTAGCCTCAGTAGGGAAGTGGACTAAACACTATCTCTGGCTGACCCAAATCATCCTGTACAAAGTTATAGTCTTCCTGCTTAGAAGACCCAGCTGATACCACCCAAGCCCTCAAATACAAACCTCTTATTAGTTTATTAGACTTTATTCTTGTATAACATACCTTATACAGTGAAAGAGCAAGAGGCAAAGATATTACTTCATCCAAGCTCTCAGAGAGAGAGTCTCTGTGAGTGACTTTACCAACTGCTAGAGACCAACTGCCCCCCACCAGAGAAACTGTCACAGAAAAACTGTTAAACTGTCAATATTTTAAATTAACGCACTGTCTCATATCTGCTTCAAACTCCACTTCTTCCTCAAGCCAGCTTCTCTACTTCTTATCTCTAAATTAATATAACAAGACTTATTTTCTAACATCATCTTTATACTATTCAGAAAACTGGAATTCATGAGTGAGTCCTTTCCATAGGGATTTACAATACAAATGATCTGCTGGTAATTACTTTTGTATTGCCCACCACCCCCTAAAATTTTTTGTTACCTATTAGAGGCTATTTTTTGAAAAATATTATAAGGGTGATTGGAGAGAAAAGGCCTGTGAAGTGACAAAAGATTTTGAAAACCTTGCCACTGTTTGGGGGTAGCAATAAGGCGCAGGCAGAGCCAATAATTTTTTGTTGGAACAGAATTTTACTGGAAGCTGATTTATAACAAAGAGATCCATCCCAGAGAAAAGCAGAGAGGATTAAAGCAGAAGAACTAAATAACATTTATCAGGCAACTGGACCCACAGGGGAACATATGGAAAATTACTGAGAAACAATTACAGAGTAGTTATCAAATAGAATATATGACTAGTCAGTGGGAAATGTGTGCTTGGCATCCCTTGATCAATGGCTATTCATATGCACAGATGCAAGCCAAGTCACAGTCATTCAATTACTAATCTCCTTTATCTATCCTAGCCAAGAGGCCTGGAAGGCCATCAGTGGAATTTTTGTAGGTAGGTAGTTAGTAAACCAAGTTAGTGATAGACGTGATGGGAATGCTGGAAGGGGAATGGGATTACCATGGATGGTCATTAAAATTGCAAGTGCTTGCTCTAGGGTCCAAGTTGCTTAGGGAAGGTAGAAATACCAGAGTGGGAATGAATGATAGATTGAGAGTATTAACAGTAATGGGATGGTCAGAAGCAGTGAAAATGGTTATTTGAGTGAGGGATGGAAAAACTGGATTATAGTTAAAAGGGAAATGTTGGGATGTAAAATCTTTAAAGAGTTGAACCCCACTGATGGTAAATTCTCGGGACTTCAATGACTAAATCTTAGCAAAGTCCAGATTAGGGAGCAGGTGAAGTACAATGTAGAAGGATGTCATTGCAAGTTAAAAAAGAAATGAAAAGGTCTATGAGGTAATATCTAGAAGGTGTACATATGTACAGGGCATTCCAAACTTCTTGGTGCAGATTAAAGCTTCAGTAACTTCTAAATTGTAAATGCTACAAACTGAAAAAAAAGTTTTATTATTTAAAATATTGATTTGTTTCCTAATATATTTCAACATAATCAACATGATGTCCTATACATCACTCTAACTGATTTTTAAACTTCATAAAATTTTTATTAACTGCTATTCAGTGACTGAAAGGATGTCATTTGTAATCCATGCCTTAAGAACATAGAAGAATAAGTCTTTGATATATATATAAATGAAACAGTTTTGACATGGCACCTCAAGAAAAAGTCTAATGGAGATCAAGTGACTAAGATGGCCAAACAAGAGTTTCTCCTCTACTGAAAATCCACTGATCTGAGAAATACAATACAAAATGACAAAATGCCTCATCTTCTTAAAATTAAAATTAAATAGTACTTATTTAAAATTCCCCAAATTAAATAAATGTAAAAGAAATGTAAATAATTATGTTTTCAATAATGATTTTTATACGTTTGTAGCATTTATACTTCTCAAGTTAGTAAAACTTGAAACTGCACTAAGACATCTGGGAAAAACTAATGGAAGTGGGTGAAGCTAATGGCATGAAATGAAGTAATGTGCAATACTCATCTGATGATTAAAAAATCATTGAGGAGGAGAGAAGACGTTCAAGAGACATGTAGAGAACTTCAAGGAGGATATAATGATGTAATATAATCAAGTGTCATGAGCTTCCATAAAAGGTGAAAATGTGTACAGTAGTTGTTTTCTGACAGTTGGGGGCAGGGCTATAGGGTCTAATAACCATTTCTCTTATCCCCAGGGTAAGATTGGTTGAAAATTAGGAAAAGGTACAGTACCAATGGAAGATATTGCTAAGGATGTGGCATCCCTAGGGAAGAAGCCAAGTTCCATTTGTTTTGAGAAACTAGAGTAAGGTTTTCATAAAGAAAATGTCGAATTTTCATTAAAGTAATAGGGATTGGGTAGGACACCATGGAAGGGACAAAGGTTCAAGAGGAACATGGCAGAAGGAGCTGCCAAGGTCCTTTGAGACAAGTACAGTAGGCTGTTGCTAATTACAAAGGATTAAAAAAAAATGGGAAAAATGTGGTGGATAAACTGCTGAAATTTTGTTTTTTAGTTTACTTCTGTTATTCATTATTATTGGCAACTTCTGATGAGGGAAACTCCCTGTTCCAACACAAATCACCAATGTCTCTGCAATCTATTATCTCCAACAGGAGACAATATTGCTTCTTGGAGGTTAAATTGCTTGACCAGATCACATATCTAAGGAGCAAATCTGTACCTAGGTCTTCAAGATTCTAGAGACATCTCTCTTCAGCATCCTGCTGTTGTTTCTGCCAATGCTGTTCATTAGATCATAGATTTGTATCTGAGAGGCCTCAGAGGTGATCTTGTCCAGTCTCCTCATTTTATAGATGAGGAAACTAAGACTTACACAAATAGTAAATATCAGAGGTAGGATTTTAATTCGGGTCCTTTGATTCTATGGCTAGGATTCTTTTCAAAATTGCTTATGATTCAGAGAAGATAAATAGCTTGCCCAAGATTGCTCTAGTCATGCATTTCAAAGGTAAGTTATAAAATTAGAATATCCCAATTGTCACTTTACCATTTATTCCATTATGTGACAGTACCTCTCTGAAGTTCAGTTATCCCAAAATTAAGTCAATTGCTATTTCATTTGACTCAATAGAAGAGAAAAATGAAAAATGAAAAAACTGTAAAAATAGGTGAACTATCAAGGTTTTATCACTTCTAAGTGTAAAACCATTTTTTCATACTAAATAATAAATTATTGATAAAATTTAGCAGAATTGCATCTGTGAAAATATTGGACAATTGTTTTAAAATAAGTTCAGTGGATAATTGTTTTCCTTATAAACCTCTCAAATAAAATAAACACTGAATTTTGTTTCTAAAGGTCACTGATGCCTCTTTCTGCAGTACTCTAATTATATTTGGTGTGAAAGGTCCAGAAAATGCTCATATACATAGGCTTCTTTGTTGATAATAGTTTCAAGAGGTCTAAGTGAAACAGAAACCTAAAAATAATTTAATGTGTCCTTTTCTTAAAAGACCTGAGCATTCACTTTCATTCAAAAAGTGTCGATTCAAGCTTAGCTTGTAAATAACAAATGATTATATGCTCACAAAGCAATAATTTAGACTTTTGGATTGCAACCAACTTTTTTTTAACACAATGTTTAAAACAAACTGATTGGTCTGTTTGAATTTCTTCCACTTTTCTGTCCTTGCTGCTTGATTTTTTTCTTTAAACCCTTACCTTCCATCTTAGAGTCAATACTGTGTATTGGCTCCAAGGCAGAAGAGTGGTAAGGGCTAGGCAATGGGGGTCAAGTGACTTGCCCAGGGTCACACAGCTGGGAAGTGTCTGAGCCCAGATTTGAACCTAGGACCTCCCGTCTCTAGGCCTGACTCTCAATCTACTGAGCTACCCAGCTGCCCCCACCCTTGATTTTTAATTAAGCAGAAAACTTCACTTCAGATGTATCTAGTCAGAAACTGGACATCATAACAAAATGTATAATTGTTTTCTCCAATTGCAGCTTTTCCATGGTATATCTCATTGTAAGAGGAACTGAATCAGGAGTCCACTACTAACTTTTCAACAGTCTTATAGATAAGAGATAGTTTATGATTTCCATTAAAAAGTTAGCAAGAAAACAGTTACTTTAATCTAATTGGTATAAACATTCTTGATAAATCATTGGAATCTCTCACCTACTCCCAAAATTCCATATATATTTGGTAAACAGAAAGCCAAAAAGCAGTCACACAGAATAGGAAGTGTATAGAGCCTTGTACTTCAAAGATATAAAATAATTCTTTTAGATACTGATTTAAAAAATCAAATGAAGCTCACACACTAAAACCTCCCATAAAATAAAAAGAACCACAGAAATTTAATGAAAAATTTGACAAGATATTTGAAACCCAATCTAAAATATACAGTAGTACTTGGTGAATTCATTGAAAAGGAGACAAGAAAGGATGACAAAACAAAACTAAAAACATGATAAAATATGAGTAAGAATAAGACATGTAAGATGTTAAAAGTTTGAAGATTAATCAAAAACCTCAGATTTTTATATCATGAAAACATATTTTGAGTAGACTCAGAAGGTATTGATGAGAGTAATTAAGAAGCAACAATAGCACTCAAAATGAAATAGAATTTACCTCAACATAGAGAAAACAACTAATGGCTAACATGGGATCACTTTCCAAATGCACCTTATGCTTGCAATCGAGTCATCAACTAGGGAAAAAAAAGGTAAAAATGAACAAACAAAAAAAATAGAAATGAGAAGAAAATAGCATGCAAGTTGGCTCCAATTTAACTTATTTGAATAAGCTATTGATTATGAAAAGTGGAAAATAGATAAAAAGAAATATATTACCATTTATTAGAGAATTTTAACTGATGAAAAAAATCTCTCCTGCAAAAGCCAAGAAATAATATTAAACAGTCAGTACCTAATCCCCTTTCCAAAGAGAAAATAGGGCACCCAAGGATGACATTGAATTAAAGAAAAATCAGAGATCTTTAAAACGTTTTGTTTATTTGTTGTTGTTGTTTTTTTTTTTGCGACTGTACAATATACATAAATTTTAAGAGCATAGAAGTAACTAACAAAACAGCTTTTGACTGGAAATAGATCTAAGGACTCAAATGATTCTGCCATCAATTCCTGGTGTAAAGAAAATTATGCTGAAATATTTTGCACTTATATGCATGTGTTATATTTCCACGCTATAAAGAAGTGCTCCATTTGGTCTCTTGCTATGATAAGGAGTTCTGTTCAGAAACCTGCTCTGGCTCTCTGCTATGAAATGTAGATAAGTTACAAAGCAGCTATGTAGAAAGTGGATAGAATACTAGTGTGAGACTGATAGGCAAAGAGGATGATAAGAGAATGGTTTATGAAAGCTGAAAAATATGTGAATAGGGGAGTAGATTATTCACTTGTGTATTTTTAGATACTTTTGAGGTTTTTTGGATGTAAATCTTGAGATGTTTATGCTTTTCTTTGGTTGTGAGTCCCTGCATGCTTTTAGTGTCCCCAGGGAAATGGAAAGGGAAAGAATAAAAACCTTGGTAGAGACCTAATGCCAATCACCGTGAAATTAAACTGGTTCTGGGAAAATAAATAATAATCCCAGAAAGATAATCTATTTCTGATTGGATGGTAATGGGGTGGGAGGAACAGTTAGAGCACCAGTTTGAATGTATGTGTACAGGTGAGTTACACATTCCAGTTATTTCATGCACTATGATAAAAACCAATTCTCGCAATTTAGTTCGATAAATATGTTTCCTGAGTGCTGACTGTGTATGTTAAATGCTGAGTGAAGCTCAAATATTCAACAGATCTGTAACCTCAATAACTGGTGTGTCCTCATTGAGGATATCTTCTCCATGAATTTAGTTGATCTTGGGCAACACTTGTCCATGTTTTCCCATAAGTTCACTACAGGAATGCTTGCTAAAATGTTGAGGTAGAAGGGATAGGAGACATGGGGTGAAGTGACCATTTCATTTTAGAATTTGTAAATGAAGAGAAGAAAACTGAAGATAGATATGCATTTCAGACTTGAAGAGACAAAAGTGTAGCAAGACCTTCAATAAGGAGTGTGTGGAGTGTCATAGCTAAGAATGAGCTAAATCATTGAGAAAAAAAAAAAAAGCTAAAGTCAATCACAATGCTTTAGTTTTAAGGGGCGGGGGAGATTAAAGAAGGGATAGGAGTATTATCCATGGTAATAGGATAATAATAGAAGAGAAAAGGTAGATGACAGAGCAGTTCCAATGTTTTACTGCTCGTTTTTTTATTTCTGATTTCTCAGTCAAAGAGAATTATCTTTGGATTAGAAAAAAAAGAACAAAGATAGTTAATGGAAACTTGATTTACAAGATAAATAGAAAGATAATGAGAAAATATCTACCTGGCCTTTGATGAGTCCAAGTCACTATGCTTAGATGAAGTTCAACCATGTGGAAGAAAATAACAGGCAGTTTTGATTGATAAAACTTTATGACTGATTTTTGAAAGAATAAGAAAAACAGAAGGTATAAAAAAGACTTAAAGAATGAAAAAAGTCATATATATATATATATAATATATATTTTTTTTTAAAAGAGAGAAGGATGAAGCCTGAGAATCATACACAGGTCAATGAGCTTAATTTCCATTCCTAGAAAAATTCTAAAACCTATTCTCTCAAATGAATGAATAGAAAAAAAAGTGCTTACTTCAGACAAGACACTGAGGTAAATACTGGGATACAAAAATTAAAAAGGACACCATTTTTTTTATCAAATAGCTTATTCTTTTTAAAAAAAATTTTATTGATCAATTAAGAAAACTTTTCCATGGTCACACAATTCATCCTCTTTCCCTCCCCTCTATCCACCCCTCTCCCATAACCCATGTGCAGTTCCACTGGGTTTTACATGTGTCATTGATCAAGACCTATTTCCACAAGTAGCTTATATTCTAATAGAGGAAGACAACATATAAAAGAGAAAAATATTCTCAGAAAGACAACACAAAAAGAGAAAAACGTAAAACACAGGTAATAAGGACATACCCTAGGTCAGGAACTCTAGAGATGAGGAGATTAACTTTTCCAAGATTCAGGAAAACATTGTTTTGGTGAAGAGAGAGGATAGGATTTCCCTAGAGAAAAAGAAAAGGAATCCTTAAGTGAGGAAGATTATTTTATTAACTACCTGAAGGATCTAATGGTAGAAAATGGGAACAGGGATAGAGAACATAAAAATAATGTAGGAAAGGCCTATTTGGACACTACTGTATTTATATGGAGGATGATAAGGCATACTCACACTAGAATGGTGTCAGTGGGAACAGAGGAGAAAAGGCAGATACAAAAAGTTGTAGAAGTAGGATGTTGAAAGCTAGAAAATGGTATAAAAGAGGTGAAAAAAAGAAAGTTAAGCTAGCACCAAGGATTGTATTGTGAGGAAGATTAGTTAGTAATTAATTATTAAGGTTGACCTAGCAGGAAGGGCTGGAGGATTCCAAAATGGAATGAAGGAGGAGGAAGTGGGCTTGTGCTTTGAGAGAGACTCCATTAGTGGTTGGCACAAACTGTTGTGAGCCCTGGGAGATCTCAGACCTGAATCCTGATTTCCCTGGGATCCTGTGTGGTGTTGGTTTCTAACAAGTGGACAAGACCTGCAGAGCTGCACCAAGGGGAGGAAGAGTTTGGGATCTGGTGGACAGCATCTCAAGCACACCCTCTCTACTTGGATACCTTGGACCACCTTGGCTTTTGGCATCCTGAGATCATCTGTGGATAACCTTGAGAAACCCTCAAAGCCACCCACAGGCCCTTTAGCTGTGCTGGTCAAACCTAGCTGGAACCAGGTTTGAAGCAGCCTCCCAGTGACTCCAGAACAGCTCCTTTATGCCCAGCCTGGCCTAGGTCAATTAGTATTAGATAAGTCAAGTCCTCCTCTTGCCCTGTGGTTTTGCCCTTTTAGGTTTTAGTGTAGAATTCCCTATCCCACCTTTAATTAGTTAAACATAATTAAAACTGTTAAAACCTTTTACCTTGCCTGCTGGTTTCAAAGACTCTGGCCTAGTAATGACAGATGGCCAACAGCCATTCTTGTCAGTTAGGAGCAGCTTAGCTGTGTACTCTGGTCTCCCTATCCTGGTTCTGTCTATCCTTCAACCCAGTGTGTGTACTCACAACCATTTAGATTATATTTTAACATCCCTGGTGCCCATCTATTTTTACAGTTGGAATATAAAAGGCCAAGGGACTGATGGGGCCTCTTATATACATTGAGAAGTCAGAAAGAGAGATTTTAGGGGGAAAAATTACTTTGACTTTAAAATTTTGGATAGTCCAAGTTTGAATTTCTTGTGGCACAATATAGCTATGGAGAAGGCCTATGGCTATCTGGGGAGAAAAGACATATCAAAATGTAATTAAATGATTTGCATCTTTCAGAGATGACGGGATTTTTTTGTGATTCTAGAGAGAGAGCCCAGGTACTTAAGATACTACACAGGAGAGAACATATTCTTGACATCTCCAGTTACCTATAAATTGGGGCAGGGATTAGAAATTGACAAGGATTCAGGGATACCTTTTCTCTCACACCACATGCTAACAATTCTCCTTCATTCTTCAGCCTCTCAGTTCTAATCATTTCCTTTCCTTCCCCTTTATCTGAAGCTTTAAAAAAATTAGCTAACTCTAAGGATAAAAATCTTTAGATTCTTTTCTGGACATTTAGATCCAACACAAAGTTGAAGGGTCTTCCTCAGGAAAAGTAAAGAGTGCTTTCTTTGGTTCTTCCTCTTTCACAAATTCTATCAGTTAAAAAAAACAAACAATTAATTTTGTCTTACTTTACAGATTTTCAATATATGATCATTGAGACAAGAGTTGTATATATCTTTTACATTTGTCCTTTGGGGCAGAGGGGATTCTACCAGGCAAATTTACTATGATAAACAAAGGGAAATGTTAATGTATACTGCCTCAAAGTCTGGATGGCAAGTTTCTGTCCATATAAATCATAAAAACAAGAATTTGGAACAAAGAATTGAGCTTGAAGATTATTAATATGAAAAATGATAAAGGCTTGTATAAATATATAAATTAGTATTTTAATTAAAGCCATGCTGATAGATTAAATCATTAGACCACGCGCTTGTAAGCATTCAAAATTGCCGCCTCCATTACTGTCTCAAGTCTGCTGGCCAAGAGCCTACTGGCAAAGAGACCACTCCCTCCTAACCCAGGAGATTATAAACCCTCTCTGCGTCGACGTAGGCCTCCCCATGCCCAAAGACCCGGAAACGGAAACCAGTTGGACCATGTTGGATCACGGGAAATGTAGTTTTGATACATTTCCCATGTCCATAGAAATATATACATTTTTAGATGGCATTCCCCAAATTTCACTTTTACAAGATGGTGCATCCCTCTTGATCTGAAGATTTTGTTCTTATATTCCTCTTCCTCCCACCCCTTCATTTATATCAGAAACTTAATTCTCTTGGTACTTAGATTAATCCACTGGGCCTCAGTTTTATAAAGAGCCTCCTGGTTTGTTCAAAATAAGTCTTTAGGGGGGCAGCTGGGTAGCTCAGTGGAGTGAGAGTCAGGCCTAGAGACAGGAGGTCCTAGGTTCAAACCTGGCCTCAGCCACTTCCCAGCTGTGTGACCCTGGGCAAGTCACTTGACCCCCATTGCCCACCCTTACCAATCTTCCACCTATGAGACAATACACCGAAGTACAAGGGTTTTTTAAAAAAAAAAAGTCTTTAGGAATGATTTTTAGGGTACTGATTGAGAATTGGAAATTGATGGAAGTTAAATAATTTTTAACCATCATAATTCAGATAGAAACTTGGGACAGAGAGATTATTCCTCTTGGAGGGAGGGTTTAGATTCAAAGACAAATTAGTTGTATGTAGGGCATACTTTGCTAACTGATTATTGTGTGTCCCAAAGGACTTTGGCTATTGGAAGTATTATTTTAAAGAGCAAAGTCACATACTGGAGGGCTCTGTGAAGTTAATATCCTTCTATTCATGGAGAAAAAACAGTTCAGAATTTTTCCCTAATACAACAACTGAGGGTGTAAGGCATCTATTTCCCTCACTGCAAAAAATATAAGATTAAGCCTCTGGCCTCCAGACTTAAAAGAGGGAGGGAAGACCTTCTCATTGTATGGGAATTCTATAGTAGCCAAACAGAGAAAAACTCAGACACTGAAGGTTCAATGTGGCTCTAGCATTATTCAGTGGAAACAATATGGCGGTGGAGAACAAGGGAGAGTAGACCCAGTGGAAGTAGCAGGATGACAGCACCAAGATCAACGATGGTCCTGAAGCATCTAAAGCTTGCGTTGTGTATTCATGAGGTACCCTCACCATACATGTTTCCTCTTTGTGTTCTTCCATATGTGTTCCCAGGTCACACATACACATCCATCCATCCATGTATGTACCCTCTTTCATTTAACTATGTTCCTCATTTGTTTGCCCATACACATGTGCTCCCTAGTCAGACCCTCTATTCTGACCGATGTTCTGTGTATTTGGAGACAAGATGTCAAAGTTATTCTAGCTAAAGTTTAGGTCCGACCATGTCATTTCACTATTCAAAAAATTCCATTGGCTCCCTATTGCTGTCTAGATCTCTAAATGCTTCAGTTTGGCATTTAAAGCTCTTCACAACCTGGGGCTTTCTGACCTTTCCAGTTTTCTTAAACTTTTTTTTTCCCATTTCTACATTCGAAAATCCAGCCATACTGACTAGCATAGTGTTCCTCCCTCTTCCTACTCTTCTTGGTGCCTTTGTATTTTCTGTCCCTCATGCCTGTCACTATCTCTCATCTCACTTCCATATTTTAATTCCCTTGGCTTCTGCCAAGGCTGGCTCAAGTACTACCTGGACCCTGTAGGAGGTCTTTCCCATCCTTACATTTGCTAGTGTCTTCCCCTCTAAGACAACCCATCAATTTTCTCTCTTGTAGGTGCCAATTTCCTTAAATGTTCTCTTCCCATTTAAGTAAATCCCTTTATAACAGGTACATTTTTTATTGTTACTTTTTCTTTGTATACCTAGAGATTAACATAATGCTGGGCACATAAGAAAAGCTCAATAAATGTTTTGATTGATTGAAAGATGGTCCCTAGGAGCATCAAGAAAAGGTTTTATTGCCACTTTTCTTATCCCATCATAAAAATACCCATGCTCAGAAGTTATTCTGTCTTCTTACTAGTAAAAATACAGACATCAGTGGGGTCTCATAGACTGTAGGAAGTAAGTAAGGGATAAGGGAAAAGTGTGGATTGTCTTTAAAAGGAAAAAAAGGAGAATTTAGATACAAACCCTGGGAGAAGATTCTGACAAGGAGAAAAGGATCTTGGGAGTTTTTACTGGAAATAACTGCCACTCTGGATCTAGCTTTTACAGAGCTGGAAAGGAGGAGCTTTTTTCTCTGGTATTCCTTGGAAAACCTAATCTCGTGAAAAGATTAGTGATTCCTGGGTTGGAGAATTTGCCATTGGAGGAGACCTGTTTTTTCCCTGAAGTACAGAGACCAACTGCCTGAGATCCATCTGTCAGAAATCCACTTGGTAAAGAGTTTGGTCATCTGGGACTCTTGAGTATCCCGAAGAACAACCCCAGGTTTAGGTAAGGGCTCAAATACATGTGTGAGTCCTTCTTCTTTATCCTTTTTTGATAATCCATACTAATTAGGTTAACAGATAGTCAGATGGCTGGATTTTGTGGGTCTTAGTTAGAAATAAGGAGTTTAGAGTAGCTCAAGTGAATTCTCAAGAAGAACTAATTAATTCACCATGAGGTGAAAGAGGTTGGGTGGAGATTAGATCTATAATTTTTGGAACCTACCTATCATTTTCCCTTTACTCCTTTTTTTAAAAATATACTTTGTTTCTTAAGCCCAAGGGGTCCCTAGTTGGATGGTTATCATCTCCCATCCATCTTGGAAGGATTTTTATTTCAGGACTATGACTTTTGATTCAATGTGGCCTCACATTCACTCAGTCAGTCAACATTATTAAATAGCTGTTATGGAGTAGGCACCCAGTTATAGGACCATGTTGTCATTATTTTAGTACTTCATTATGCTATTACAGATAGTTTTTTTGTACTTTGTGTAAGTATGTTTTCATTTCTTCTAGGCAATAACATTCTTATCTCTTCTAAGCAACAATCTCCTAGGCAGGTACTTTAAACACTTTCACAATCTGATGACTTTTAAGTCCTGGGGATTCAGAGTAAGACAAAAGACAGACCCTGCCTGCCCTGGAGGAACTTACAATCTAATGGGTGAGGGGAGGCAAACACAAAGGGAAACTGCAAGTAGAGAACTGGGAAAAGGTATCTGGGATGGTGCATGATTGAGAAGTCTAGAGGAGTAGAGCCAAGTGGGAAAGGAAGCCCTTCAGTGGAGATTCTAGGACAAACTTTTCCTACTTTCCATTCTATAGTCAGAAAGAGGAAGGGAGGGATGGACCCCAGGGGCAGAGATAACTGAAGAGGTGTCACTTCCAGGGC
The DNA here is from genome assembly GCF_016433145.1 of Gracilinanus agilis. NCBI lineage: Eukaryota > Metazoa > Chordata > Mammalia > Didelphimorphia > Didelphidae > Gracilinanus > Gracilinanus agilis. The sequence continues at coordinate 438,473,541 of NC_058130.1, read as the reverse complement.
TGAAGTGATCTGTCAGGATGAAGAGGTTCCTGAGGCATGATGGAAAAGTCCATAGAAGTGCAGCCTGGTAGGAAATGAGCAATGCCCTCATTTGTTACACTAAAACAGTGAGGTGAAGGCCAGCAAACTGTTCTCAATTACTACTTTAATCTCAGCTGGCATGCAGACAATACTTGTGCTTGATACAAAGGAATCCATACCAATAAACTCAGCCCAGCTGATGCCTATCTGTATTAGAGATTACCAAAACTTAATTTTATTTTTTAAGTTTTATACCTCGAGTTTTTTATTTAGATTGACCAATTAGGATGAATGACAGAGGCTGTATTGTTCTTTTCCCAGGGTAGGCTCTATAATCGTTTATCTTCTTTGTTGAAGCAATGGAACGTGAAGCTTGTCTACAGATTCAAAAATTTGAAGAAAGCTCAAGAAGTAGAGATTATTGGTAGTTATCAGGAAATGGAGAAAGCCACTGAGCCATCTCTGCATAACCTACAGTACTCACAAAATAAGAATTTATTTTTTCTGTGAATTTCACCTTCCCCTTGAACAGGAGAGCACAATTCCTTTATGACTATAATTGGCATTTGGCATGGAAAAATAATTTAAGTCATTCAAGTTTAGAGCAGTAATTAGTGTGCTGGTTAATATATCTCCTTTCTGAAGGCATGGTAGAAAATTCCTGATTAAATGAGTAAATTAGGTCCAGGTTTATTTTTGCCTATGCTGTTCTTGTTTAGAAAGCCAGCAAACCGGGTAGCTAGGGGACTCAGTGGGTTGAGAGCCAGGCCTAAAGACAGGAGATCATGAGTTCAAATTTGACCTAAGACACTTCCTAGCTATGTTACCCTGAGCAAGTCACATAGACTCCATTGCCTAATTCTTACCAATCTTCTTCCTTAGAACCAATAAACAGTCTTGATTATAAGATGGAAAATAAGGTTTTAAAAAAAGAAGTAAGCAAACAAAACGTACCAAAGTAATCAAAGCAAAGATAATGTGATGTGTCAACGGGATGACTTTTTTGTGTTTCTCTCAATAAACATGGATTTGAAATATGAAATCAGTTAAAAAAAACCCTGTTCAAAAACCTTGAGCTATACTATTTCGTATTGTAATAATTAAAATTGGGCTGGCCAAATATAATAGTTAAAAATTTGGTTTGACAAAAATAATGATGGCTTAAAAAATTATTGTGCTCACCATTTATAAAAATTAAAAATTATACTATGACTATATATTATACTATGTTAGTAGCTTTAGTAGCTTTATTATAGCAAGGTAAAGATAGTAAAGAGGGAAGTGTAGGAAGGAGGGAGAAGATATTGCCTAGCTAAATACCCTATAATTGCTGATCAGAAGAAATCCAGGTCAACTTGGACAAAGACTCCCTCAGTTCCAGATCTCCAACCAGGAGTCATGGTAGTCTCTTCAAGAATCTTACCAGCTTAGAATCAATCTCCAATGCAGAAGTCCAAGGCAGAAACATCTCTCCAATGCAGAAAGCCCTCCAATGCAGAGATATCAATGCAGAAGTCCTCAGCAAGGGCCACCAAAGCAGCAGAATGAATCAGAATGCCCTCAGCTGACTTTTTTATAAGCAGTTTTCTTCATATTACTTCCAGGCTCTCTGGATTCTCCTTCCTTTCACTGTGGGCTGGTCTATCACATCTCAGCAACCAATCAATGTTTCTTAATTTGCATGGCTTTGCCTGCCTGGCAATGTCTGTGGGATCCACCTCCTGTCCTCTCAAGGTGTGAATTTTTATCAAAAGAATCCTTGAGTTCCTGACTAAGTTAAAAGCGTGAAGCACTCCAAGTACTTGGCTGATTAACTTAAAATAGATATAGGGAATAAAAATTATCTTTCACAATATGAAAAGCTATTGCATTTCTTGTTGTGGAATCTTTTTAAATTTTTTTTAATTCTTCTGTCTACTTCTACTAAGATTCAATTATAGAGATCCTGCTCTATAACCAGAGACTAAGCTGAGTGGCCTAGGGTGGTGGTCATCGGACACAAAGAATGAAAATGAAACAGATTGGAAGCACGGCTTGTTAGCTCATAGTACTCCAAGAAATACTGAAGTAGCCACTTTATTATAAAGGAAATTAAAGATCCCCTTCCCCCAAAAGCCCAAGAAAGTTTCCCACAGTTACAGAGAGCAGAATTTTTACTATAATCAAAACAAAAGCCTTAGAAGCCTCCAGGTGTAGATAAAAAACCTATGCTAAACTATCAAGTATATGTGTTATCTTTAAGTGAAGCCTGGGACATCTCCGTTAGGCTGGAAAGCCCCAGCATTTCTCAGCCTTGATGGTATCAAACAATTTTTTGAGCCTCGTTGTTTTACTTTAATTCTGGGCAAAATGCCCTGCCAAGGGTTCGACCTTGGCCATACCAGCTATCTGTGTTATTGGTCAAAGGGGAACAGAGTTAGCCCCCCTCCTGCTGGAGTGCCGAGAGCCCAAAGCTTTTTCAATAAGACTATAATGTATTTTGAAGGAAGGTGAGAATTATGAAAGGAATCAAAAGAGGAATCTCAGATTTTTATCTTAGATATCCCACAACTGTTTCTCGACCTGATAGAGAGAAAGCCAATACACAGCTCTGCTGGTCTGTATTGATCTTTTGAGGGGGTCCAGATAAAAATATCTACTTGAGATTCTAATTTCTCTTAATAGCTCCCGACATTCAATGTTTACCAAATAAGATGAAGTATGATAAGATGAAATACTCCCTAATGTATAATAATGAATGTCATTGGTAGAGGCAATACCTCTAATCATGAGCTCACAGATCTTTTGGAATGAGAAAGATAAATAGCAAGTAAATATCAATTTAGACAAATTATTAGATATATTATATATTGGAGTGACATCCAAAAAAAGTTAATCAGAATATATTTTAAATGCTTAAATATTCAAGTCTTACACTAAAATAATACTTTGATGCTTCATTGCATAGGGAGGCTCTTGAATTCTTAAATGCTAAACTATTGGACTATACAATCTGGTAGTTTCTTCTGGACTGGCAAAGCCCTCAGTATTGATCTACTGATAGATGGCATATTTTAGAGTCAGCTCTAATGTCATTAGTCTCTCAGTTAAGGTTCAATGCTGTGACAAAATTAGGTATTAGTAAATTATTAAACAAAAAGTCTAATTTGCCCTAATATAGCAGAGATAGGCAAAAAGGTACTTAGCTTCTCTGGAAGGGCACCCCTCATTTCTATGTGGACTCCTATTGGATTAATAAGGCAGAGTGTGGTGATTCACATGGTTTTCAAAAATTCACTAAGTTATAGAGGTTCCAACTCTTTTATGTTCTTAGGTGATCAGGAAGCTAACTCATGGGAGACGGGGACCAGTCAATTCCTAAAGGAGAATATTGGTGACTTTTAGGGAAAAGTAATCCTTATCACAAGAGGGAAGAGTGAATTTAATCTATATTGGGGATGGAGGAGGAGGAGGGGAAGCATAGGTCTTGTACATATAAGAAAATGCTGTTAGAAATTAATTTTACCACAGTAAAATTGTCTGAAGACCAATTAAAGAAACTCCAGGAAGTCTCATCTCCAGGTTGGCTCTAAGATGATGAATTTTTCTATTTAAACAACTTTCAGAGACAATGAAGTCACCGAGGATTTACAGCTTCATCAGTAGACTGACTATCCTTTCTAATGGAATCACCTGAAGGAATGATCATTGAGTGAAATGATAGTCTGACAATAGCCTACAACTATCAGGTTAGCTAGTCACTGAAAGGTCAGGGCAGCTTGAAAGGAGAGAATTTTCCATTACAGGTTACCAGGATCATTTGAGAGTTTAACTATGAATTCCATCTAATAAAGGTTATACAAAACAATACCATTTTCCCTAGCCCATCCTCATCTTTCCAGTTTTCTTTACCTTGCCCTGAGTATTCTGCAATTCAGTGACATTTTCCTCCATTTCTCTTTCTCACATAAGATCCCACATCTTCAATTCTGGGCTATTTCACTGACTATCTCCTTTCCTTATACCTGAAATACCTTTTATTCTCATTATTTCTATTTTTGTTACTACTTTTAATATATGTATCATAAAAATAATAATGCAGATGATTGTCATAAATTTGTAATAAATTATGAAAATATGCTAGAAATAATTCTCCCATTAGCTATGTCCAAATATTTCATTCTTTCTCCCCCTCCTCTCTTCCCGTCCTAAATCCCTCCTCATTCCCCAAGAAGGTAGTTGATAGAAGGAACGGATGGAGTCCAAATGTACCTTGAAAAATACATTCTTCACCTAATTTCCTTCATGAATTTTCTCTAGTATAAGAAATATGTGTATTGTTTCACAAAATGGCAACTAGGGAAATATATGATAGTATATTCTCATTACTTACAAAGGGAGACTTTCCCAATCCTTAATTCTAGGGACTTCATTTTATTGATAAATAGAAAATAATGTTAATTTAAGAAAAGAAATCCAGACTTCTAGATCCAGATCTGTGGTCTTTCCCACCTCTCTTCCTAACCTTTTTATTAGTGAAGAAAGAAAGCTGAATAGTTTGAGATTTAATCCTAAATTAATCCAAAGGCTAGTGATGTCTAGGCCCAGATATCACTCCATTTATTAAGTTGAAATAGTATTAAGGAGGGTAAATATGTAATTTCTAAATTTTGTTTAAATCTGTTTTTGAAAGTAATTTTTTAAATTTGAGAAATATCCCCATTTAAAAGTACTTTTAAAAAATCCTTTGAGCACAATAGTATTCCATCACCAGCATATACCACAGTTTGTTCAGCCATTCCCCAATTGAAGGACATACCCTCCTTTTCCAGTTTTTTGCCACCACAAAAAGCACAGCTATAAATATTTTCGTACAAGTCTGTTTATCTATGATCTCTTTGGGGTAGAAACCCAACAATGGTATGGCTGGATCAAAGGGCAGGCATTCTTGTATAGCCCTTTGAGCATAGTTCCAAATTGCCAGCCAGAATGGTTGGATCAGTTCACAGCTCCACCAGCAATGCATAATTCTCATACTCTAACTTCCAGTTCCAAAAATTAGACAACACAGAAAAATAAGCTTTGATTAATTAGATATTCCTTATGCACATTGCCCATACATTGTGTGTGGAGTGGAATCTCAGGATCTGCAACCCAAAGTCATTCTAATGAGCAGACAGGAGACTGGATAAAAAACAACTTGTGTGAGCAACTTGTGTGAGCAGAATCCTTTTTTCTTACTTTCCCCTCCACTTCCCCCCACCCCTTCCCTACTCTCCAGTGTCTTCTCCAAATAAAGCTTCTTTTTCTCTGCCAGCAACTAATCAAGTCTCCTGTCTGCTCATTAGAGTAATTTCTGAGGTTTTGAGCCTACCAAAATTCCTCTCCACACCAAAGGAAAAGGGATTCTGCCCACACAAGCTGCTTTCTTTGGGCAAAAATGTCTTCTCTCTATGTATAAGCACAGACTTTTACAATAATATTGACACAAGATTCTCCTTCTTCCCTCTGTCCAATCCCACAGAGGGTGGGGCTGTGACATTTCAAATCTTGAGTGCGTGATTTTCAAAATTACTTACCTCTAAATAACCCAATGATCAAAAACCCTTTGACTATCATGCAATGTTCAGCCTAGGAGAGTAGATACATTTGAAATCCCCTGTTCTTTCCTCCTTCAGCTTATCTTGCCCCTCTTCCTAGAGCTGGCATGTTTCCCAGACAACAGATAGTCTTTTCAAGGTTTTTGAAAACAGGCCAGGAAAATCTAAAAATTTTATGGGATAGGGGTGCAATTTTAGTCTAAAGGATAGTAATACTATGGGGTCTTGAAAATTGAGGTTACAAGCCAAATACTACTATGAGAATTATACCCTCAATCTCATCCCACACAATGAGAATTAAAATGTTTCTCACTGCATTTTCCATCTCTCTTTATAAACGGCTATGGGAAAATAGTGTTTCTTTGTATTTTCCCCCTCTATTATTCTAAAAACTACAAATACATGTAAAAAATGTTGCTTGGAGAATTAATCTGCCATTAACAGAAAAATGTCAAAACTGACACAGACATCTTTCTGATATAGAAATAAGTAATTATAAGACATTTGTATATACTTCCTTTTCACCTAAAGTTTCAGTTTTAGAACATTTAAGACATTTTTTTTTAATTTTTAAATCCTTAACTTCTGTGTATTGACTTATAGGTGGAAGATTGGTAAGGGTAGGCAATGGGGGTCAAGTGACTTGCCCAGGGTCACACAGCTGGGAAGTGTCTGAGGCCGGATTTGAACCTAGGACCTCCTGTCTCCAGGCCTGGCTCTCAATCCACTGAGCTACCCAGCTGCCCCCTCATTTAAGACATTTTTGATTCAAAGTTATGGAATTCTGAAGTTTTAGAAGAGCTACCTTTAGAAGCACATCCTTCAACAAACAATATTAATTCATGGATTAGATGTTCTAGAGAATGAAACTTCCCTGAATCTATTCTCTTCTGACTGACCAGGTGTTGCAAGCTCAGCTTGGAAGATTAGTGTGGGGTCTAAAAGTCAAGTAAGACACCAGAAGGACCAAGTAGAGTAGTCCAAATCTATGATTACTTTAGAGCAATGGTTCCCAAACTTTTTTGGCCTGCCACCCCCTTTCCAGAAAAAATATTACTTGGTGCCCCCTGTCACATACTATCACCAAATGCACCTGTGGCCGTCACCACCCCCCTGGATCACAGCAGCACCCACCAGGGGTGGTGGTGCCCACTTTGGGAATCACTGCTTTGGAAAATTATATTTAACTGAATATAAGAAATCTGTCACATGTCTAATTAAAATAGCTTTGCACTTCTGACACTGTTGCATGTCTCAAAGACCTTCTAGATTAAGGAAGGATTGAAAAAGAACTGAAATATATCTACTTCTCTCCCTCACCAACTTCCTCCCCCCACCAAAAAAAAATCAAGCAAACAAACCAATAAACAAAAAAGAGCTGTTGTAGGAACCCATCAAGAATATCAAATACCACAAACCCAAAAGCGAACAATTTACTTGCCAATGTTCTACAGAACATTTCTTCCCCCAAGCCATGTCATATATAGCCCACAAGGTACATATGCTCATTAGCTAATCAAATCTCAATTCATCTGTTTCTGAGCTATTCTGAAAAGTGTAGGCATCATATACAATAAAAGGTTATTAATAACCTTTATCTGCATTTGGATTCAACATCACAGCTTATCTAACCTAACTTTTCTAACTCTGTTTTCAAATATATACTAGGACTCATCTACTTCAACTTTTAAATTACCAGTTCATAGACATATAGTTTGAAGGACTCGATGTTCCAAAATAATTGACAGAGGCAGAATTTGAATGGAGGTCCTCTGACTTTAAACCCAGGGCTTTTCCAATTGTACCAAACAAAGTCTCCCTAGGAATGTTTATGTACTTTCTTGTGCCTTTTTTTAAAGGTTTTTTTTCCCTAACTAGAATAAAAGCATTAATCAATTATACTAATGTAGTCAGAGACAGAAATTGAACTTATCAAAGGACTTTCCATCATTTGGAATCATAATGGGCAGCTTCAGGTGAAAACATATTAATAGCTGGATGTTTTTTCATAAAAAGTAGCCATGGAGAGAATTTAATTTTAGCTTTGGTTAATGGAGATTTTATAATCTAGTAACCCACCGTTCTTCATTTTCCTTAGTATAATGTGCAACTCGTATCCTGGAATAAGAAATTGAAAGGTAGGTTCTTTAATTTCCTTCTAGTAGTGCTCTTCATTACTGCAGATGCAATCAACCTTAAGATCAAGGCTGTAAAATGCCCCATTTTGTGTATGCCTAGGGTGACAAGTACATTGTCCATTTCAAATACAGGTGTTCACTTATGAATGAGCTGTAAAGATTTACATGAACATTTTCATAATTGTTCTGTAGAGAGTATGGACATCCAAATATATGGTTTGCAGATTTTGTGTAAGAAGTACAATTTTGAGAGACTAAAATTTTAAAATAAGTATAAGAAAGTTACTTGTATTCAGTTCATTCAATGAGATCCATTTATAATTTCCTAAGCTCCTAAAATAAAGAGAAAATACATAAACCACTAACAAAACTAAAATGAAAGGATACTAGAACATCTCTGATTTTTCAAAAATGGACATCATGTCAGAGTGTGTGACTTGATAGTCATGTCTAAATGAAATCTGCTCAATACAATTTATACATTATACATGTTAGTGATTGAAAATTCTTTAATCTTTCACAAGAGATGATTAAAGAAGTATCTATCATCTATGGAATTGATAGATAGGAACTACAAAAAATAAAAAGCTACAAGAAAGGATGCAGAAAAAGTTTGAAAAAATGACAATTCTCAGGGTAGAAAAGTTATTGGGCACCTCTGGGATGAGCAGGAGTAGGAGTGTCAAATGCAATATTTATTGAGCTACAAATTGAGGTTAATTTTTTGATGGCAAAATCTGCTGATGACCAAAGACCATTTAAACCAACAACTATATTGGGAGCCACACAGGGAGACAAAATAAAAGAAAACTGGGTTAATTCAAGGGGAGAACAGGGGACGTAATTCATGAGAGTTAAGTTCAAGTTAATGTAAATGAGGTGGAGTGGTTTAAATGAATGGGCTTTGAATTACTTTAACCTCTCAGAAAAGATGTAGGCCTCATTTGGGGGCAGCATTACAAAGGTATTCAAGCAGTGTGGATCAGAGGTCAATGATAAAAGGAAGACATTAGATTATGGTAAGAATAGAAGAATCATGGAGAAAATGTATAACACAGAACATCTGATTTAAAAAATCATGAATTATGAGCTCCAGATAATGACAGTTGAAATGTAAATAAGTCTCTTTTTGAAGTGCTGGTTATAGTTTGTGTTCCCTTAATCTTGGTGACCGATGCCAAGGGAAAAAAAAACAAAACAAAATGGTTTAGATTCCTCATACTTTTCCAAAATGGAATGAACATATCTGAAGTTTCCCTGATAATACTTAGTTTTTCATGATTTTCATTTGTTTGTATTTGTCAAAACCTATTATCTCATGTGTATAGGAGAAATTTTGTTGTGGCTTGAGTGTAGATCAGTAACCAATCTATGATTACTAAAACTTTCAATTTTGTTGACAAATATATGTAAGATTCAGCTTTGTGAACTTTTAACGTTCCATATATCAAGATAATTAAGTTGCTAAATTGTTATTTATTAACTTTTTTGACTTAGGTCACAAAATTTCCACTTGAACACAGCTTCCACTTAGCATTGCTTCCGTCCTTCCTTCCTCATATTTCTTTGAGTAAGAAAATAATGGAAATAAAGGCAAAGATCTACAAATAAAGTACAATGAAATATGATAGAAGTGGAAGGAGAAATTTAGTACTCTAAATCCAATACCCATATAATCAACATAATTAAAGGAATATATCCATGTAAAGTCCATGAGTTGGAGAATACTATTCATAATAAACTAGAAGAGGAAAATAACAATAGAGTAGATAAAGTAAATGAAAATGTTTTTTGGAAAAAAGTGCCATAAAGGGATATTACTAAAACTTAAGGGTTGAAGAGGGAGAAGAAAAGATTTCTGAACACCTTGCTTAGCTGTGAGCGGAAATCAAAGGGTTGGGAGAAAGAAAATTCTTATAAAAATAAAAGCAAAATGAGCAACTTATAGAAATTCATAGAACTTGGAAGAGGAAAGGCAAATAGGAAAAGGGAGAAGAGAAGGCAGAAGAGTCTGTAGGTTTAAACTAGCCCCAAAGCAATGTAAGCAAAACTTATCTAAGGAACAAAGTTCTTTTTTAAAAGTGAAGGAGATAATAATAACAGCAATTAATATATTAATTTACACAGCACATTATCTCATTTTATCATCCCAAAAAACCTTGAGAGGTAGTTGTTTTAAAGTTTCCATTTTATAGGTGATGAAACCAAGGCAGACAGAGGTAAGTGGCTTGCCCATGGTCACACAGATAATAAGTTTGGGAGCTGGATTTTGAACTTATATCTTACTATTTCAGGTCCAGTACTCTATTCATGGTACCACCAAGTCACAAAAGAATTAAGTAGAAGAAACTCAACTGTATCAATCACAACCTTAATGTGACTCAGTGAAATAATCCAATAAAATGTAAGAATGGAAAAATGGAAAGGATAGATAACCTAACAATATACTACATTCAAAGGAAAAAAATAAAAAATAAAAACCTATAGAGATTTAAAATGAGAGGCAGGAATGCGATGCACTTATGCATCAGATTATTTTAAAATTTACTTGTTCCCCACAGATTAGTAAAGATGACAAAAATTTGGAAAAATTAATATTAAAGGTGTTCTTAATATAAAATCATACCTAAACAATGGTAATGGAGCTTTGAATTTTTCTAAAAGTTCTGGAAAACTGTAATTTATACCTTAAAAAAGTGATTGAAATTTCTCTAACCTTTTATTCAGAGTTACTACTGCTATACATACACTTCCAGAAGTTAAAAGACAAAGCATCTCTTATTTCAATCTAATATGCATCAAAATATTAATACCAGCAGTTTTTGTGGTAGCCGAAAACTAGAAACAAAGCAGTTGCCAATTAATAGAGGATACATTAAAGCAGCAATTGACATTCACAAATTGTGGTAGTATTGACTATTTCTGCACTCTAAGGAAAAATGAATAGGAAAAAAGGAAAACATCTATGAAAAGACGAAAAGGAAAACAAATGTGACTAAGAAAACACTATACACAAAGATTACAGCATGTAAATGGGGAAAAAAACCAGAAGCAATGAAACTAAATGGTTTGTAATTATGATAACTAAATTTGACTTTATAGAGGAGACGAGAAACTAAATCTCCATTCCTTCTTAGTGGAGCTGAGGGACTTCGGGCAGGGACATTGTAAATTCAGTCAGACTTGGTTAATATGTTGGCTGCTGAACTGATTCATCTGCTAGTAAGCAGTTCTCTTGGTAGGGTGAAAAACAGACTCTATTTGTAAATAAAGGCAAAAAATTTAATATGTGAGTTGAAATATTTTTTTAAAATTCAAAAAATGCAAAAAACACATGAAATATTTTAGAATACAAGAATTTCAATTATACTATAAAAAATAAAAAGTAATACACAATGCCATAACAGATAAGTACATTTGTATTTTCCTAAAATATAAACAAAAACATGAAACAATATCAATATTTAGTGTAAACCTGCTTAATGACAAAGCATCTAAACACGTGGGGGGATAGTTAACTGAAATGTTAAAAACAAAAATCCTAGAATAATAGTGGTTAATTGAAATGAAAAAATAACTTAGGATAATTGTAATTTTAGAGAACTCATCTTCCTTTAGAACCTGACAAAGCTAACAATGATAAACAAAAATGAAACTAAATACCACAACAAACTGGTAGAAAAGTTAGGTCTGGAATGTTCTCAATGGGAACATTAAAGAAATAATAAATATAAAGAATTCAGAGAATTATGGAAAGACATAAGAAATGAAACAAAACGATGAAAGAAGAGTCACATACAATGACAACAATAATATAAAAGGAAAGAACAACAAAATGAAACTGAGTGCCTTGTAAGTATAATGACAAAGTTTTACCCCGAAGAAAAGCTGTAAAAATGTATATCCTCTTACAATTTCCTAAGCTGCAAAATTAAAGAGAAAATATACAAGCCAGTAACAAAACTGAAATGAAAGGATCTTTCATTAGATGCATAAGTATTCCTATAGAATAAACCAAAAATTTAACAAAATAACTAAACTTTAGCAAAGTTGCAGTATATAAAAAGCCCCACATAAATCAACATTTCTCTTTACTAGCAATAAAGTCCAAAAGCAAGAGATAGAAAGAGAAATCCTATTTAAAATAACTGCAGACAATATAACATACCTGGAAGTCCACCTACCAAGAAAAACCCAGGAACTATATAATCACAACTATAAAACACTTTTCACACAAAGATAGTTAGATCTAAACAAATGGGAAAACATTAATTACTCATGGACATGCTGAGCCAACATAATAAAAATGTCAATTCTGTGTAAATTAATTTGCTTATTCAATGATAAACAACCATACTCTCCAAAAATTATTTCATATGGCTAAAATAAATTATAATAAAATAATATGGAAGAACAAAAGGTCAAGAATATCAAATAAATTCATTTCTAAAATATATGATGGAAGGTAGCCCAATTATACCAGATTTCAAAATGTATTATAAAGTGGCAACCATCAAAACAATCTAAGAAAAAGAGTAATGGATCAGTATAATAGATTAAGTGCTCATCACACAGTAGTGAATGACCATAGTAACCTTGTGTTTGACAAACCCAGATACTGAAGCTTTTGGGAGAGGAACTCACTATTTGATAAAGACTGCTGGGAAAACTGGAAAACAATATGGCACAAACTAGGCAGAGACCAACACCTCACACCATATACCAAAGTAAAGTCAAAATGTGTACATGTTTTAGAAATAAAGGGTGAAACTATAAACAAATTAGAGGAGCATAGAATGATTTACATATCAGAACTACAGACAAGAGAAGAATTTATGTTAAAAAAGATATGTGGAAATTTATGAGATGCAAAATAAATAACTTTGACTACATTAAATTTAAAAGATTTTGCACATAGAAAGCCAATGCAACCAAATTAGAAGGGAAACAAGAAACTGGGAGAAAAATATAGCAAGGGTTTCTGACAAAAAAAACATAATTTATCAAATATATTGGGAATTGAGTAAAATGTATTAATTCAAAGCATTTCCCAATTGAAAAATTGGCCATAGATATGAACAAGCTATTCAAAGATAAAGAAATTAGAACTATCTTTAGTCAGAATAAAAAAAAATGCTCCAAATCACTATTAATTAGAGAAAGGCAAATTAAAAAAAAAAAAACCAACACTCAGGTACCACACACCTATAAGACTGGCTAGTATGACAAAAATGGAAAATGATAAATGTTGGAGGGGATGTGGAAAAACTGGGACACTAACACGCTGATGGTGGAGCTGTGAACTGATGTTACCATTCTTGAGTGCAAAGAAACATGCTCCAGCTCCAAGGACCATCAAACTGTGTCTACCCTTTGACCCAGCAATTTCACTACAAGGTGTGAATGCCAAAGAGATCAAAGACATAGGAAAAGGACCAACTCATACAAAATATATTTATAACAATTCTTTTTGTGGTAACAAAAAACTGGAAACTGAAGGAATATCTATCAAGTTGTAGTAAATGATTATAATTGAATAGTACTGTGCCATAAGAAATGATGAATATGATCATAAGAAAACCCCCAGAACTGGAAAGACATGAATTGATGCAAAGCGAAGTGAGCAGAACCAGGAGAATGTTGTACACAGTATCAGCAATAAAGTAACAATGATCAATTGTGAATGACTTAACTATTATGAGCAATGCAAAGATCCACAACTCCAAGGAACTCTATGATAAAAAATGCTGGTCATGACTATATAAAGAATTGATGGATTCTGAATGCAGATTGAAGCATGATATTCTTCACTTTATTTCCTCCATGGATTTTTCCCTAGTGTAAGAAATAGGTGTCTTCTTTCACAACATGACCAACATGGAAATATGTATTGTATAATAACATATGTACAAGCTATATCATATTACCTACTGTCTTGCATTAGGGGGAGGTTTGGGAGGGAGGGTAGCAGAGAATATGGATCTCCAAATGTCAGAAAATGATAATTGAAAAGTTGTACCAATATATGTAACCTGGGTGAGGGGGAAGAAATCCTTTAAAAAAATACATAGGGACTATGGTTGTGGAATGTTGCATATTTTGTCAGAATTAGCTTATTGGTTGTTTGTATTGAATTTTCTTTTTTTTTTTTCCAAATCCCTCTTAGAAAGAAAAGGCTGTTGAGCATAAGTGCTAGAGTTATATTTGCAAATGAATGTGAAACAAAATAATTTCCCCAAATATTATATTTTTCAAATAGTGTTTTTCAAATTTTTCAAGTGCTTTCAAAGATATTTGTTTTATCATCATCATAACTGTGCAAGGTAAGAAAGGAATTGTTATTTTCCCCCACTTATCAGTGAGGAAACAAATGCAAAGACAAAACATTCATTTAGTCCCCCTTCTGAACTTTCCTATTGCCAAGGATACCATACTCCACTCAATCACATAGGTTCCCAACCTATTTCTCATCCTCAATTCCTCACATTCTCTCACCTCCTGGAATCTAATCTGTTGCCAAGTCCTATTGATTTTACCAGGTTAAGACTAACTGATAAGCCTCAATCCTATGGCTGAGTTAGTTAGATGTCTACCCCAAACGAATGAAGACTTCCTCCAATGGAATGGTTGGAGGAGAACAATTTGTTACAAAGGGAGTACTTAGACCTTGGTCAAACATTGAAGATACAAAGGTCATTCACTGTATCCTGAGCCATCTCCAGTCATTCTGATTTTTGTCTTTTCACTGGACTTCAATGATACTAGAAAAGAGAGTGAGCCTAATGACTTTGTGCAGCTCTGCCTCATTTAAGTCCAATTCAGGGACATGATTTCATTAGTCCTCCTTGAAAAATGGAGGATCAATGATGAATGAAGTAGGCATGTTATACTGTGCAGGTAACTTAAAATTTCTGTGCTTTAGTTTCTTCAAATGTTAAATTTGTTTATACTAGATTGCCTCTAAATTCCTTTGATTTTATATTCAAGGTCCTTGTGTATTCTCATGAAAATTTCAGAATGGTGATTATAATATTATACTTTAATGTGGAGGGAGAAGAGAATTTTGTAGGAATAGATTTAGCATAAGAGAAAATGTGACAGGAAATAAGCTATAAAAACTGATATGGCCTGAGGCAGCATATAGTAAGCAAAACCAGAGAAAGGATAAACATAATGGCTAAAACAACATAAATAGAAAAAGCAAAAGTTAGCATTTGATGAAAGGATGAACGACTTAATAAGACATTAGACAGATGTGCTTATGGCTGAGAAAATGATTTTCTGTATCAAAGAAGAATTATTTGGGATCTAAAAATTATACCCACTAAACTGATTATGATTTGATTCATTAAGATCATGATGTGTCAAAGATGCCTTGTAGAAAAGGGCATCATTTGGCCTTTACTTTCTTTTTTAAAATCATTTTATTGTTATATTTTATTTTATATCATATATATTTACTAGTATTTCTCTCCTACCCCCAACCTCAGATAGCCATACCTTAAAGCAAAGAATTAGTTCAAAGGAAACAAAAAAAGGCATCTTCTTATATCTCTTCTCAAAGCCAATACCTTTTCTTTGTAATTTTGCAACATTACTTTCAATTGTTTCGAGGTGGTTGTTTATAGGGTCGTAGTGAGAATTAAATAAAATACATCATATAGAACAAACTATGAAATCTTAGCTGAATGTGAACTGCTACTATTAATATTTGCCTTTTCTTCATTGCATTTGGACTCCTTACTTCCAACAGCCAAAAAAACATGCAGATACAACAGATTAAAACATCTGAGAAGAGTTATAAAAGCCAAGTAGTATCTATATTTTGTTTTTCTTTTAGTACAGAAGACACACTGAAGAGAGCCCAAAGGGATTGGAAGGACTCATATCTAACATCTGAATTTTACTTCAGAAACCTGAGACTGAGGTCATCATCAAAACAACCCATGTTACACAAGAGTGCACTAGAAATAACCTGAAAGGAAGACAATTTCTGACTGGCTTACAAATATCCTCCTTGCATGATTCTGTGTGATTTTTATTTTTGTTTTTACTTCTCTTGTCAAATGTTCCATGGAAATCAGGAGAGGAATATAGGTTGAAAAACTTACCAAAATGTGAACCGGGTAAGCCCCAAAAGTTTCCAAATAATGATTTGCTAAAAAAGAACTTAAAAAGAAAGTGCTCATGAGACCAAGGGTTACAAGATTGATTCATGAGAGATCTAAAGACATTTGGGGGGATTTGAACTATATAAACTGACAAAACTATAGAATAGCTTTTGCCAAGTTAATCATAGGAATGCTGAGATTTGACAGTAATGGAAAAAGAAAAGCTCTTCAAAATGCCAGCGACTATGAACACGTGTCCTTACCTGTCCCTATTTAATCCTTCCAAACAAATAAAGCATGTTTTTCTGGAGACCCTATAGTATAAGGATTAGCTGATTCACATATTAGATATGATGGAATATTTATTTCATTACCCTCTCCCCTCCCCTATAGCCACCATCAATAGGAAACTATTAATATCAATCAGGAAGCTATATACTTTAAATACAGTTTGTAAAACAAGCTCTTACTCCTTTAACATAAACACATTTTAATGATTCAGGGTGGTGGTTTCAAATCTCCATTATGTGATAGTGTAAAACAGAATGATTAAAACTTCTGTTCTTTTTTTCTAATTTTAAACTAATGAATTTAGAAATAATTTTAATTAAATATTTTGTTAAAGACTTGCTGTTAACACCACTTAAGGTTTTGTTCTATTTTTGTTTAATAGCCAGGATGTTATACAGTCAAATTTATTAGATTATATGCCCTGTGCACTAGGGGGGCTATTCTGGTAGAATTGGAAAGAACTTGTTGGAGAGAAAAAAGACTGCAGATAGAAGGAACCTTTAGGAGATCATTATATTATCCAGATATCCTAATAAGTTTAAACATCATCTGCAATATAATTTGTTTTAAATTCATTAAAGAATACTCATGTCAAAACTCCCTTCAACTACTTTCTCTCTCTCTCTCTCTCTCTCTCTCTCTCTCTCTCTCTCTCTCTCTCTCTCTCTCTCCCTCCTATCTTTTGCTCCACTCTCTGCCTTCTCTCCTTTCCTAACTTCCTTTTTCATTGCTGTCCTCTATTTTTCTTTTCTTTCTTTGTCTCTCTCTCTTTTTTCCTCTGTCTCACTGGGTCTTTGTCTTTCTGTCTCTCTATTCTCCCCTCTATCTTCCCCGCCCCTGCACTCATGTCTTCCATCCCTCTCCTCTCCTTTCCTACTATCTGCCCTTCTTTCATTCATAATACTTTCCCACCAATTTTCCTACTTTTATTAAGTAAAAGCTCCCTGCCCAAAATTTCAGCACTGACTACATTCAAATTTCTCATCATTGGAGACAGAAGGGTGGGTTGTAAAAATGTTGAATGAGTTTTGGGGAGAGAGAAAATTTGACAAAACCCAACACTTTAGAATTGACTGGACTTTAATAGATATATGAAGCTTAGTTCTTAGACTCTGAATTTGTTCTTTTCTGCTATGTCTGTAGCTATATATGTAGCTATCCTGTCCTCTAACCTTGAGCAGCCTTTTTTGGCAAATCAAGCCTTCATCTACTCTTACAAGGAAGCATACAAAATTATAGAGACATAATCTGATCATTTATGAATGGAATGGTTATTACCTGTTTGGCATAGGAGAGTGAAGTCTTGTAGAAGCCCAGGAAACAATTAGGGATGCAAGATAATACAGAGGCAACTTGATACAGGAGAAAGAGCCTTAGATTTGCTATCAAGGAATCTATCTTGGGTCAGCATTCCCTTAGGTAAACCACTTCCCTCTGGGCCTCTCAACTTCTTCATCTAGGAAATGGAAGAAGGGATGGGATATCAAAGGCCATCTATTCCAAACTCATTATAGAGATGAGGAAACTGACATCCAGAGAGGATAGCTAATATGTCCAAATTCAAGAAGGAAGTAAATTACAAAGTCAGGGTTCAAATCCCATGTATTGTTTCCCTAAATTCAGGACTTTTTGCAGAGACCTAAATGTATTGATAAGCCAAGTGATGTCCATCCAGTAAAAAATAAATATATTTGCAGCAATATGCTCCCAGAACTGAGAAGGCTACATTTGCCCCTCAGGATTCTAGGGTACACTGATGGGTTCTCTGTTACCTTTAGTTTAATCTCCTATTGGCTCTATTCCACACACTATTGGGTACCAGTGACTAGGGAATATTTAAATTGATAGATAGAGCATTTACCCTAATTCCCTGTGAATATATTCTCCACTTTAATCTGGGGAGGCAGGTGGAGAGGAGAGATTAGGTTCATTTTAGCTCAGTTCCTACATAGACTTGCTCCCCTCCCCATGTCTAAAGGTAGAATAAATGTCTTTGTTTCACCTACCACTGGGCTAGGGGTCTTAAAAATTCCAATTCCTACTTTTCTGTGGCTTTATTTTCCTGACTTCTAGATTAATCTCCTTTGCCTAGAGCAGAAAAGAACAAATTTAAAAGCTTTTAATAGGGCAATCTGGCCTCAGAAGGGGAAAGATACCAAGACTTCTCTCCTTACAGCACTGTGAGATTGATTGAGTTAAAGATCTTCCACAAGCAAGAGCTAAAGACAACAAAGTAAAGAAAACAAGACAGGAGACCGGGCCCCCAATACACAAACTCTCCCAAATTACATCCTGAATCATCATCGCTCTCCAGAAAGTAGATCCCTTAAACCATACCCAAAGGGCCAAAAAAAAAATATCTATCTTCTGACACAGCAATGTCACTACTTGATCTATAATCCAAAGAGATCAGACATAGGGGGAAAGGACCTGTTTATATAAAATATAATTAGCAGCTCTTTTTGGGGTGGCAAAGAACTGGAAACTGAGGGGAATATCCCAGTTAGGGCATGGCTAAATAATTTGGTGTATGGTTATAATGTAATGCTATTGTACCATAAAGAAAGATGATTGGGTTGAGTTCAGAAAATCCTGGAAAGACATATAACTGATGCAAAGTGAAAGAAGCCAGAAAACACTGTATGGTAACAATTCATATTGTTATGATGATCAGCTATGAAAGATTAAGCTATTATTAGCAATGCAAGGTTCCAAGATAACTTCAAAGGACTCCTGATGAAACATGCTATCCACAGCCAAAGAAGGAACTATTAGAATCTGATTGCAAATCAAAACATGTCATTTTTTACCTTATTTCCCTCATGAGTTTTTTATATGTGATATATATCTTATTTCGCAGCATGAGGAATATGGAGATATGTATTTTAGAGAAGGACAGAGAGAATCTGAAAGAAAAAGTTAGATAATGATTCTCAAAAATTGTATCTTCATAAAATTGGAAAAAAAAAAGAATATTAAAGATTAAAAACAGGAAGTTGGCTCCTTAGAATCTGTAAATGGAGAAATGCTGTCCCTGGTTCTCTGGGTATGTGTTAACCTTTTCATTAAATGGAAATGTTAAAATAGAGTGGGTTATGAGACAAGGGCTAAAGAAGCCCATAGAAGGGAAAGCTCAATGATGAAAGGCAATTTCTCCCTCTTCCTTATACCACTTTGGCTCTCTCTTGTCTTTATCCCATTCTACATTGCATTTGTGTGCCAGAAATGCTCCCTTCTCTCAAGAACTATTGTCTTACCTCTTTGTATCTCTCTTCCACACTCACATCCAAACAAGTAGTGTGGCACAATGTATATTTTATTTTTTGTTAAGTCTTTTTAAGTTGTGTCCAACTATTCACTATCTCATTTGGAGTCTCTTAGCAAAGACACTGTAGTAGTGGTTTGCCATTTCTTTCTCAAACTCATGTTAAAGATGAGAAAACTGAGGCCACAGGGAACTTGCCAAGGATCACACAGCTAGAGTTTGAGGTTTGATTTGAACTCCAGACCCAGAACTCTATTCATTCCACCTAGCTGCCCCACTTGTATATGCCAGGTGACAAATAGATGGCTGCTAAATTGAAACAAACTTTGCTGATGATTCATGGAACATGCAGTATTAAAACATGGCTTGAGAAAAAGCATAAGTTTTGATGAAAGTGAGAAGATTCATGGTAGAAGTGGGCCCTGGGGAGTGGGGCTAAGTCTGAGGCAATGAGGAGGTAAATCTACATGGGATACAGGAGATGTGCTAGGAAGTAGGGAGATTTGTTTGGAAAAGTTTGGCATGGCCAGGTTATAGAGAGCCTTGAATACTAGGGTGAGAAGTTTTTGGATTTGTTTGAATTGATGTGAATGACTCAATAAAGGGCATGCTTTAGGAACAGTATTTTTAGCAACAAATGTGTATGAAGAATTGGATCAGGAAGAATCTTTAGAGAAGG
Organism: Gracilinanus agilis; assembly: GCF_016433145.1. NCBI lineage: Eukaryota > Metazoa > Chordata > Mammalia > Didelphimorphia > Didelphidae > Gracilinanus > Gracilinanus agilis. The sequence goes on along the minus strand of NC_058130.1, from coordinate 438,453,457 downwards.
GCCCAAATGAATGTGGTGACTATAGTTCTCCATTGGAAGGTCTAGAGTCTAGAGCCATGTTGGCAAACCTCTGGCATGTGTGCCAGAGTATGCTAGAGAGGGCTGCTCCCTTCCCTCTCTCCACGCATGCCTAATGACATTTCTCTCATCACCTCCCCCTCTGCTCAGCAGCCAAATGGGAGTGCTTCCTCCCTCACCTGTCTGGAATAAGGCGGGGGGCTCACATGTAGCATGGGGGTTGGAGTTTGGGCACTCAGTCTATAAGGTCTCTAAAAGGTTCACCATCACTGATCTAGAGTGTTGTATACATGGGCAGGTAGAGATTGATATGAAATACCTTAAAGAATGAAATTGAAAGGATTTGTGACAAATCCTTAATAATATGGTAGAAAAACTCAATTCCAAAGGACTCATGAAGCAAAATGTTATTCACTTCTAATGGAGAAGGAGTGGACTCAAAGAATAATTGAATAATTGAAATTTTTTTCTTTTTTTTCTTTCTATATTTTAGAGAACATGACCAATGTGGAAATATATTTTAAATAAATTCATATGTATACTGGTACATTTATTATCTTCTCATAAGGTGTGTAATAGGATGGAAAAAGAGAGAATGTATATGAAAATTAAAATTAAAAATATATAAAATGAATATGGTCAAAAGAGCACTGAATACAAAAGCATAGTGTATCTGTGATATGTACTACTTTTTTAAACTTGAGCAAGTCACTTAACCTCTTTTGGCCTCAGAAGACATTTGCATTTTAGAGCTACAATTGTACAGTCCAATAAGGAGTAAGATGAAAAATAACTCAATGTTTTTTGCACCATTTAAGTTATCTCATTATCATTTTACTCGAATCTATTCCTTCAAGTTAGGGCACTTTATGAGAAAGAATTAAAACCCTAAAATCTGATTTATCATAGTTAATAAAAAAATAAAGAACAACCAGGTGAAGAAGTTTCTGAAACTACAGAATTAGAGAGAGATGATTGTTAGATTGTGACCGTGAAAGGGTATTGACTCCATTATCTTTTATTATACTCAAAAGGAGTATGCAGTTGGTGAATTATCAAGTGACAAATGATAATAGTCGGGGAAGATTCCCTACCAGCTTAGAAAACATTTGATAAACCTGTTTGTCTTTTGAGCAATTTATACTTCTAAATTCACAGAAAATATGGCATGTCTTCTGGAAGTTACTCATAAAACTTAAAAAATTAATAAAACATAAAAATATTCATAAAAAAGTTTTTCCAGGTAATTTAATTTGAAGTTGGTTTGAAATAACACAATATTTTTTTTTTTGTTTTTCCTATTGAGGCATTTTAGGAACTTGCAAAATACAACTTTTCTGAAAGATCCTCAAGGATAATTAAAACTGATAGAAAGATATTATTCTACATATGGAAGAGGCTGAAGACATTTCATTTCTTTGGCTTCAGTTCCAAATATATTTAAATATTTTAGCTTGTCTTACTGTGCCCAAGTTTAATATTGAAAGAAAAACAAAAGAATTAGATGACTCGGAACAATGACGAAAAGCAAATAATTATTAAATGACCTATGGTATTCTGTGAATCTAGGTTCAACCTGTAACCTGGGAATCAGAAGCAACCATGTCTAAATAGGATAATTTTATGAATGTGGGGACAAGATAATACCAGCCTTTGAAAATGAAGTTAATATAAATCAATGTAATATGGATAATTGGATAGTGGTGTCATTAAAAGAACACCAGATTTAGATCTGGAAGTCTTGGGTTCCAATTCATACTCTACAAATCAATGAGATAATTGACCTTGGATTATTCTGAGGAGAGTCACAATTTCCTCATGTGCGATGACATTACTAGCATGGCTGACTCATATAGCTGTTATGAGCAAAGTACTTTTGTAAGCCTTAAAGCACTACTTATAGTAAATGTAAGTTTCATAACAGAGAAAAGCTGAAGTCTTCAAGAACTTTAGTGGGGGGGAGTCAGAAAAACCATTTGGCACTGAATCCCATCCAGCACTGTTGAAGAGAGAATGTGCTCTGATTCTAAAGACCAGTATTAGTTATCTTTATAGAAAAACAATTCTGAGTGAAAAATAATTTATCCACCTAACTTGATAGAAATATTCCTTAAATATATATTATTTCCACTGTTCTCATCCTCATGTCATACTCATTAAACAACTTTTTTGTTTTCTTTTTTGTGTATTTATTTTTTAAAACAGAGACTTTTTTCAGTTATTAATTCTCTTCCTCCCCTACCCAAATAACAAAATCCCTAATAAATATGTATAGTAATACAAAACGAATTTCTGCATTAGCAATGTATATGCCCCCAACCAAAAAATAAATAAAGAAAAATTATACTTTAAATATGTACTTTAAATCTATAACACAAACTCAGGAACTATATGATCATAACTACAAAACAATTTTTGCACAAATGAAGTCAGATGTGAGCAAATAAAAAAAAACAACAACAACAACAATTGCTCATGAATAGCCAAAGGTAATATAATAAAAATGACAATTTTATCTAAATTAATTTACGTATTCAATGCCATACCAATCAGACTACTCAAAAATATTTCATAGAACTAGAAAAATAATAAAATCCACTTATATGAAGGGAATTAAAAAACTTAAGGATGGTGGTTTAGATGTTCTGGATCTCAAACTGTATTATGAAATAGCAACCATCACAAACTCTAGTAATGGCTAAGAAATAGAGCAGTGGATCAAGGGAATAGATTCACCATTCAACAAACAGGAAGTAGTAAAAATAACCATAGTAACCCAGTGTTTGGTAAACCTAAAGATCCAAGTTTTTGGAAAAGAAACTCAACATTTGACAAAACCTACTGGGAAAAGTAGAAAACAGTATGGCAGAAACTAGGCACAAACAACATGTCATTCCATATATGAAGGTAAAGTCAAAATTGATATGTGATTTAGGAACAAAGGGGAATATCGTAAAACAATTAGGGGAGAATAAAATAGTTTAACTGTCAGATGTATGGATAAGGGAAGAAATTTTGTCCAAACAAGACAAAGAAAACATTGAGGTATAAAAATAGATAAGTTTGATTAAAATAAGTTAAAAGTTTGCACAAACAAAACCAATGTACCCATGAGTAAAATAGAAACAAAAAACTAGGAAAAATGTTTATAATAAGTATCTCAAAGACCTCATTTGCCAAATATATAGATAACTGAGTCAAATTTATGAGAATACAAAGCATTTTTTGAATTGACAAATAGTCAATGATTATGAACAGGCAGTTCTTAGATGAAGAAATTAAAACTAGTTTTAATCATGTGAAAAATGCTCCAAATCACAATTTAATAGAGAAATGGAAATTAAACAAGTCTAAGGTACCACCTCATGCCTATCTGACTAATATGACAAAAAAGGAAAATGATATATGTTAGAGGGATGTGGTAAAAATGGGACACCAATAAACTGTTGGTGGAACTATGAATTAATAAAGCCTTTCTGAAGAACAATTTGGAGCTATGCCCAAAGGGCCATAAAACTGTGTGCCTATCCTTTGACTCAGTAATACCTCTACTAGGTCTGCATCCCAAAGAGATCAAAGATAGGGGGAAAGGATCTACTTATACAAAAAAATATTTATAGTATTTTTTTTTTTTGGTGGCAAAGACCTGGAAACTGAAAGGATGCCCAGTAATTAGGGAATGGCTGAACAAATTCTGAGTATGTGGTAGTAATGGAATGCCAATATGCTATAAGAATGGATGAACAGGATAATGACAAAAACATCAATGGAAAGATTTATATGAAGTGATACAAAGTGACATAAGCAGATCCAAGAGAAGGTTGTATGGTACACAGTAACTGCAATAAAGTATGAAGATCAAATTTGAATGACTTACCTATTGTTAGTAATGCAAGGATCCAGGAAAACCCTAGGGGACTTGTGAAAAGAAAAAAAAAAAAAAGACTATCCACCATCACAGAAAGAAGTGTTGGAGTCTGACTGTAGACTGAAACATATCATTCTTCACTTTATTTCCTTTGTGAATTTTTCTCTAATGAAAGTGATTTGAGTTTTCTTTCACAAAATCATGGACCTGTAAAATCTTTTATGTCCCCTTTAGCAATCTGCTAAAGCCTACCCCTTCTCAAGATGTGCTTAAATTCAAAATTATATTAAAATACATTTACCCAAATGTTAATTTTTTTTAAAATTTCATTGACTCCAGGTTAAGAGTAAATATTTTAGAATCTGAGAAGCTAGGAAATAGAGGTGACATGAAGAATGACCGATAATGTGCCAATGCCTTCTATGGCAAAGAGTTTTAAAATGTTTCCTACTATGGGCTCCAACTATGATCAGAGTGCATGCAGGTGAGACAAAGGCTATGTGTGAGGACAAAGAAGGAGCCTCCTGATTAATTCAGAAGTGAGCAAAGCCTGAGATTCAAGGAGTGATTAACGAGCCCGGAGGACAAGTACAGCCTAGGTCTTGTAATCTTGAGGGTTCTCCTGTTGATAGTGAAAAGGCCACTTTTTTAAAACTCTTAACCTCTGCCTTAGTAACCACTCTGAGACAGAAGGGCAAAGGCTAGGCAGATGTGGTTTAGTGACTTGCCCAGTGTCATAAAGCTACAAAGGGTCTGAAGCCAGATTTGAATCCAGGTTCTGCTAACACCTGGACTGACATTCTATCTACTACAATACATAGCTGTACACTGCCCCCACCCTCCCACCCCCGCCATCCCACTAATATTTTTATTTTACTTTTATTTTTTTTAAACCCTTACCTTCTGTTTTAATGACAATTCTAAGACAGAAGGGCAAGGGCTAGAAGAAGGTCATTCTTCTGGGTAAGTACTCTGGCAATAGCCAACATCCACTCGTCTCCAGCTGTCATCTTATCTGTACCAAATGCCAGATGTAATTAAACTAGTTTCGAAGTCTGTTCTCTATTACCTGGATAATGGTTTAGATCTTTGGCTGCAATATTATAACTTGCATATGTGAACCTAGTGCTCATGAAAATGATGAGTTGTATCTGGCTTCAAAATCTCTGAAGGCTTTGGGGAAAAAAATGTTTTTAAATGAAAAGGCTCAGGAGCACCAAAACTGATTGCAAAGGTACACAATAAAATGTGAAGAATAAATTTCACCTCATATTTTCTTTATTTTAAGGCTGTAACATGCAAGAATTTGAACATCTTGTTGATTTTTTTTTCAACATGTGATGGGCAGAATTCTTTTCAGGCCCACTGCTTAGTCTATAAGAGCCCTCTGCTATAACAGGCTCATCAGAGCCAAGTAAATTTAAAAGCAACTGTCACTCAATAAGAGCACTCTGGCTACACTGAAAGAACATTTTTCAGATGGATGCTGGGAAAGCTCAAAGCACTTTACAAGGAAACATATATTATTACTTCCTTGAAAAGACAGCCAATCAGTGATATACTTTTAACCTATCCACTCTCAGGGACTTTAGAATGAATCTAAATATTTCCAGAGCCCAATTCCAGGCTCTGAAAACATTTCTAAAGGAAAAAAAATAGAACTTCTTAATGAGTTTTTTGAGACTGACTTAGCTTTTTACCCAATTGGGGAAAATATCAGGGATTATGATGTTTCATATGAACACTGATTGAGGGTTTTAATCTTTTATTAGTAAGACTACATTAAGGTATATTCTACTTTATCCACATTGTGGTTATAGAGCTTTCATTCAGAATGCAAGAGTTTTATTTATTAGTACCTTTCTTGAGCTTCAAAATAGTAAAACTGATGGCAATTGCTAATTAATTCCCAGGAGAAGGCACCAATAAACGTTCATAGGAAGGTATATAAAAGTCACTATCTGTATTAGGTCAGTTTCCCTCTGACTTTCTTGTGGGCTGTTTTTTGCAAAATATTCTGTTGAAAGGACACAAAAACCAGAGAAAACATGAACTGGGCAAAGGAAGAAAAAATGAGTTCAAACATCAATATTGTAGAAATAGCCCTGGCTTGCCTATGATAGTCCCAAATACTGACAGTGTTTATGAGTCACCTAGCTTATGCTACCATTTCCCTATCTAAGAAATTTACTCATTCAAGCATTTGATTGACATTTATTAAGAAACTACTATGGGCTATTAATACATTGCCAAGTGAATTGCCAAGTCCATTTCCAAGGATAATGGGAAGCTATTTAGGAGGAGGGAGTAGAAGTGCTGGGAAGGGTCTGGGCCCTTGATTTTATCCATATAGAGAGCTCCAAGTAAGGAAACTACCTCAACCACTGTTCTATAATGCATAGACTTAGAAAGTTGACTAAAATAATCAATGAAAGGCTAAATGATTGGCCAGAGTCAAACTGTCAGGATGTTTGGTGTTAGGACTTGAACCCAGATCTTGTTTCTGAGGCTAGCTCTCAAACATGATGTCACATTATTTATTTAATAAATTCAAAACAATTTCCAAATTACAAGTTGATATAATTTTTAATAATTGTTTTCTGACTTTTTATGATCCATGTTATCTTCTTCCCTCATCTCCCTCTTCAAGATGGTAGGTAATATGATATAGATTGTACATGAGTTATCATATAATACATATATGTCTGTCTTGTGAAAGAAGACACGTTCTCCTTACACTAGAGAAAAATTCAATGTCACTTTATTCATCATTGTGAGACTCTAGGATTATAGACTTGAGTATATTTTATTGGACTCAATTTAAATATGCCAATGAATATCATCAATTTAGTTACACCCTCTAATTAATATTCGTTCCCAATTGTAATGAGAACAAGGACTATCTTGCTTTACTATTCCAAAGCTGTTCACCTCTCCTAAGCTTTTCTTTTTTTGCTATTGTTTTTTCCAATTTGTTATTCCAAATATTTACGAAACTAAACAAAGAAAGCATTTCCATATACAAAGAAAAAGGAGATAGTACATAAATAAAATCACTAATCTCCTATATATTTAACTTACTTTTCTTCATATCTATGTAATGAATCAGGTCCACCAGTCCCTCACCAACTTCCTCCCTCACAAAGGATATCACCTCTTTTATGCTGCCTAATATTTGAAGGCTTGTGTGTACATACTTTAGGACATTTTTTTTACTATTGGTTCATTTCTTTAATTTTGTTTCCTATCATCTTCTCTATGACTTGGCTGCCATTTCCCCCATCCATTGAAACTATTTTCTCTATATCTATTTTTCATATGCATAAATAGTAATCTTCCTTTCTCATTCTTTTTAGTTTGACTCCTTTTGATTATACTTGCAAGACACCAAACAAATTCTTGTCAGAATCATGTAACAGGAGGGAAAAAATGCTACATTTGAAGTTAAAGGACCTATTTTTAAATACTAGCTCTGACACTTGCTACCTGTTTGGGGTTAGAAAAGTTCCTTAACATCTCAATTACTATTTCCTCTTTTCTTAACCCATCATTTCTTTTATTTGGGAGAGAGTAAAATGGGCATGACATGGCTGAAAAAAATTTAGTTTAGAGTTTAAACACATCCTTTGTTCTTAAGCATCTATTATCTAAAAAGAGTAAATAAATATAAATCATTTTGAAAACCTTAAAAGTAACTATGTAAATACTAGCTGTTATAATAATGACAATAATGATGATGATGATGATGAAGTCATTTTAATTTGATGCCTTAACCTCAAGGGCCTTAGCACTGACAGCTTTAGGTTCATCTGCTTTAGGATCAGTGGACCAAGATTTGGGTTAGTGGGATTATCAGCTTTTGAATCAGTGGGTTCAGTGGCTTCAGTCTTGCTCATGAATTTGGACATTGGCATCAAAATAAGAGACCCTTGGATTTGACTTGTAGTCTTTGGGTTCAGTAGACTTAATATCCTTCAGATTAGTTGGTTTGACAACCTCTGGTTCAATAGGATTGGTAGCCTTAGGATCAATGGTTTTAGTAACTTCAAAGTCAGGCTTAGTGATCTTGGGTCTTGAATATTAAATGCTAACATTAGGGGCCTGGATGCTTAGTGACAGTCTTGGGTTTGGTTGGTTTGGTGTTGGCCTTAAGGACTATAGGCTTAAAGAGCTTGGCTTTGGGTGCTCAGACTTGGGAAACTCAGTGCTAAGGGCATTAATGGCTTCTACTCATATGTTGCTATCTTTGACATTATTTACCTGCATCTTTTTAAGTCCTTCTTTGTGCTTCTTAGCAAAATACATATTCTCAGAAACTTGATATCTATCACTTTCACTCATATCTTGGAGCCCTAGATTTTTTTTAACCTTTACTTTTAGTCTTAGAATCAATACTGTGTATTGCTTCCAAGGCAGAAGAGTGTTAAGGACTAGGCAATGGGGGTTAAGTGACTTGTCTAGAGTCACACCTGGGAAGTTTCTGAGGCCAGATTTGAACCTAGGACCTCCCATATCTAGGCCTGGCTCTCAATCCACTGAGCTACACAGTTGCCCCCAACCAAGATTTCTTTTTTTACTTTATTTTATCTTTTTAAGTATTTTCCCATGGTTACATGATTCATGTTCTTTCCCTCCCCTTTCCCCACCCCCCATCTCAGAGCTGATAAGCAATTCCACTGGATTATGCATGTATTATCACTCAATATCTATTTCCATATTATTCATTTTTGTAATAATCTTTTAAAAACTCAAACCCCACATCCAATACCCATATAAACAAGCGAAAAAATCAAAAGTTTTTCTTCTACATTTCTACTCCCACGGTTCTTTCTCTTAATGTGAATAGCATTCTTTCTCATAAATCAGTAGAAAAGTTGATTGTATATGATTGTCCCACAATGTTTAAGACTCTGGGTACAATATTCTCCTGGTTCTGCTCCTTTCACTGTGCATCAGTTCATCAATGTCTTTCCAGTTCACATGGAATTCCTCCAGTTTATTATTCCTTTGATCACAGTAGTATTTCATCACCATCAGATACCACAATTTGTTCAGTCATTGCCCAATTGAAGGGCATCCCCTTATTTTCCAATTTTTTGCCAATGCAAAGAGTGCAGCTATGAATATTTTTGTACAAACATTTTTCATTACTACCTTTTTGGGGTACAAATCTAGTTGTGATATTGTTGGATCAAAGGGTATGCTTTCCAAAATGGTTGAATCAATTCACAACTCCACCAGCATTCCAACCTTGATTTCTTGATGCAATTTTTATGCCATATTTAGGAATGACTGTAAGTGGTATGTTCCTAAGAATTGGTCCTCATTACATTGCCTCTTCAGCTACCAGGCACTCCATGGACTGGAGGATTATCTGAGAACAAAAGAGAGTGATGCGCTTGTCTCCTCAAATGTCATAGGATGAGGTTGACAGGCAATAATAGGAGCACAATAGAGAGAAGATACCAGTATGATGGTAAACTGAATAACAAGATGTGTGAGCGAGTCCTGGTAGATAATTGGATGGAATATGAAGCATGGGCTGAGACCAGCAATACCATTGTGGGGGATAGAAGACTTTACAATCACAGACTTACTTTGGCATAACTTAGCTCCAGGTCAGAGTCCCAAAACTGAATGGATTAATACCCCCAGAGTAGGGCAGCATATTCTCTCTAGCTCTGGTCTGGAGAGATGTTGTTTCAGGTATTAAACTGTAAAGCAGTGGCAAGAGAGACAGAGGCTAGTTCAGGCACTGATACCTGGTATACAAATGGTTGGATGGAATGTGAGGTACAGTCTAGGGATATCTAGATCTAGTAATTATATAAACCCTCTAGGAAGAATGAAGATCAGCAGCGTATCTGGGAGTGGGTCTGTGTCAAAACCAAAGATTAGGGCTTCAAGTTTTCACGATCATTTATGATTTCACCTATTTTTGTTATACATTGATCTCACTCATCTAATTGTTTCTTATTTTATAGAATGATTGATTTAGATCTAGAAGAAAATCTAGACTCTCAGAGTGATGCAGTGGGAAAACTTTTTGCTTTGGAGTTCAGATTCCTTCTCTGCTACTTCTTAGAAATTTAACTGAACAATTAAATCACTTAGCTTTCTTTTGAACCTCAATTCCCTCAGCTATACAAGATGATGTCTATGGAATTTTCTAGATCTAATATAATTAATTCAAAAATCCTTTTTCCATTCTAGGAAACTGAAGCTAAGAATGTTTAACATACGTTGAGAGAGGGTCACTAACAGCAGAGTCATACTTTAAACCCAGGTCTTCTGACCTAGTTTATGAAAAGTTCTTTTCATCTAAGGGCATGTGTAAATAAATGTAAAGACTAAATTAAAAAAAATGTTAATGTAATTTTATAATTTTCATGTACATATGATATATATGTACATATGCATACATATATATGTATATATATATGCTATCTTGATGGAAAGGATATATAGACATGTACATATGTATACATATTGAAAATTTTAGTTTTTTAATCCTTTCCTGCAGTCCTAGTAACAACTCTAACAGAGAAGGGCAAGACCTCTAGGCACATAAGGTTAAGTGACAGCCCAGAGTCACACAGCTAAGGAGTATCTTAGACAAGATGTGTAAATGTATCCTTAATACTGTATTAATTTTAATGGAGCTCTGTAACATTGGAATTTTCAAGCCTCTTCTTTCATTCCTTTATTCTAACAAACCAAGGAATGCTCTCACATTCCCCACCTCAGAGCAGCTTCTCAATTTGTGATAACTAAGATTGAGAATCCAAGATTCATCTTTTATAGTAAACAAATATGGCTCTAAGCATATATGTCTGGGGAGGGTAGACAGTGCAAAAGATGGATGTCCTTAGGTCTCCCACTGGAATGAATAAAGAGAGCTATTTTTAATCAGGTATAACCTTATTTCTTCATCTTGATTTTGGAATCCTATAATCAGGCATGTGATTTTCCTATTATCTTGAGGGAATCAGGGAAGGATTGTAAAATATTAGGCCACTCATCAGTAGGTAATCATGAAATAGAAATATCTTGGGGAAGACTAAATGATGAGCTTCCAAAATTGAATTTAATGAATCAAGATGCTAAATGTCTTTGAAAGAAAAAGCCTTTAATAAACTATAATGCATATTTGTATTAAAAACTCTAGAAAGTATAGGTATCAGTATAGTTTTTCTTAAAAAGATATGAACCCTCTACCTAAGATCATCAGCAAGTATTTTTAATTGGAATAACTTAAAAAAGTTATACTATAATATCCGAAGTAGATGTTTATTATCACCAATTTTATTTAACATAGTAATAGAAATGCTAGCAATAAGATTAATTGAATGAGTTAGGTTGGGCAAAGAGTTAATAATCCTACCTTTTTTTGCTGATAATTTGATGGTACATGTGGAAAATTCTAGAGATTCATTCAACTAAAAAAAGGTAGTTGAAAATATAAATAATTTTAGTAAAGTAGTAGGATGTAAAATAAACCTATGTAAATCATCAGCATTTTAATATATTACTGATAAATTCCTATAAGAAGAGATAAATAATTTCTTTAAAATAACCACAGATACAAAGAAGATCTGAAAGTGTACCTGCCAAAACAAACTAAGGAACTACATAAACATAATTATAAAGCATTTTACATGAATAAAGTCAGATCTAAATATTTGGAGAAATATTAAATGTTTATGGTTGTGCAGAGCCATTATGATTAAAATGATAATCGTACCTAAACTAATCTACTTATTCAATGCCATCCCAATCAAACTGCCAAAAAATCTTATTGAGTTAGAGAAAATTAGAACAAAATTCATTTGGAAGAACAAAAAAAACAAACCTATCAAAAGGATTATTTAAAAAAAAACATAAAAAAAAGGGTTGATAATAATGGACTTTAAACTATAAGGAAGAAGTAATTATCAAAACTATCTGGTATTGTCTACGAAAAAGAAAAGTAGATCAATGGAAAAGAATAGACATACATACCACAAACAGTAGTAAAAGATTATAGTAACCTGCTAATTGACAAGAATATAGATGTAAGCTTTTGGGAGAAGAAATCTATATTGGGTAAAATTTACTGGGACAAGTGGAAAGTAGTTTGGTAGAAAGTAGGTATAGATTAATGTCTTAAACCATTCAGTAAGACCAAAATGGACATATGATCTAGACATAAAATGAGAAAAAATAAGCAAGATAAAACAGAGAACATATTACCTATCAGATTTATGGATAGGAGAGAAATTTATAAGCAAACAAGAAATGGAATGCATTGTGAAATATAAAATGGATAATTCTGAGTACATTAAATTGAAAAATTTTTGTACAAATAAAAACAAATTTTGCAAATAATAGGAGGAAAGCACAAAAGTGGGGAAAATTTTCATAGTTTCTTAGAGATTTCATATCTTAAAAATAGGAAGCACTTGGCAAAATTTATGGAAACATGAGTGCAAAAAATTGTGAAGAAAATGAAGAAATCAAAGCCAAATACAGATATATGAAAAAATGCTCTAAATCACTACTGATTAGGGAAATGTAAACCAAAACAGTTCTGTGGTATGATCTCATATTCATCAGATCGACTAAAATGGCAAAAAGGCAAAATAGCAAATATGGGAGGGGATGTCGAAAAGAGGAAACCCTATTATGCTGTTGCTAGGACTGTGAAATGATACAACCATTTTAGAGAACAATTTGGAATTACTTCCAAAAAGCCATAAAACTATATTATAAATAGCAAAATCATTGCTGGATCTGTTTTCTAAGAATATCAGGGAAAAAGAGAAAAGAATGTATATGTGCTTAGCTATTTACTGCAATTCTCCTTGTGGCAAAGAACTGGAAATTGAAGGATATCCATCAAGTGGGGATTGGCTAAACAAATTGTGGTATATGAATGTGATTGGAAGACTATTGTGCCATAAGAAATGATAAACAGATTAACTTTTAGCTGAAGATTAAGAATGTGAAGGAAGAGGAAGCAAACAAACAGAGCCAGGAAAATAAAGAAATCTGGGCTTTCCGGGACTGTTATAATCTGCTTTCTAAGATTCCAAGTCAGTGGGATAAACCCCAGCATAATATTGTAGTGCAACATTTCAAACCTTGTTCACTTCATTACCACTTGTTTTTCTGGAAGCATCAAAGTAGATGTCAGGAAGACTAATGTGAATGAATTCCGAGAGAAACCTGTCACCCTTCCCTTTCCCTGGCAATAAAGCACAATAGCTACCTGTTACTTCAGAATCAAATATAACTTGCTCTGCTATTTAAAACTCCTTCCTAACCTGAATCTTCTACTTGGCTCCCTTTCACACATTCTCTGATCTAGCTACACTGGTCAACGTGGTATCGTCCACCTCTCGTATTCCCATCTTTGCATTGACTTTCTCCCATTCCCAGAATGTTCTCTGTCCTTATGACTAAATTTTGATTTCTTGGCTTCTTTCCAGCCCCTCCAGTTCTTCTCTTCCCCATCTTCTCTTGGCCAAAGCTTTAAAATAGAAGATCATTTATTGTCAATTTGTGTTGTATGTATCATGTTTGTGCCTATCTATTTCTCATATTAGAATGTGAACTTAAGGGTGAGAACTATTTTTGTCTTGGTTTTTATCATCAGTACTTAACATGGTGCCAGGCACAAAGTAAGTATTAACTGAATGCTTGTCTACTGACAAGCATAAGTGTTTAAAATGGGACAAGTGCTTATATTCTTGTGGCAGATCAAAGTGGGAGTAGAGTTAGAGAAAGAGAGGGTTAAATACCTTCCTTTTTAATGTGGAAAAGTGAGTATGAACAGATAAAAATAAATTAGAACAATTAATCATGTCTAGGGGGATATTGCCCAGAATTCAGAAATATTAATCTTGCACAAATGATTGATTCATGCATTAATGATTATAGTCCACTTTGTTGAATTTCCCTTTCTAAATGAATATCATGTAGCCCTTACCTTGAAAAATGCATTATCAATTTCTCCTGACCCTATTTGGAAGAAAGGTGATAAAAAGAGATTAATCCCAAAATGGCATATTTATAAAGAACCAATACATATCTATTTAAAGACAATACAAAATGATATTCTGTCCTGATCAGGCCCCAGAATCCCTTTGGGTCTGGCTTCTTCCTTGCAAACCAGGTCTTTCAGCTAAAATGTGCTAACTGCATTATCTGATCCATGTAAAAATGTGCCGTCTCTTTCTTTAGGCATAACTTGCCAAGAGCCCATAACTTGCTCTGTTACTGTAGAAGATGAAGTGAACACAAACACAAAACCTCAACTTTCAATTTCTTGAAACACAAGTCCAGAACCTCAGCCAAGTGAATTGCTTCCCCAGCTCCTTGGAATCCAGGCTCCTCTGATAGGAAGAGGACTCACTGATACTTGAGATCGATTGTACCACTTAGGAAGAAATGTGGCAAAGTGGAGACTGTAAATTTTTACTTTTTGGAGGTGGCTGGGTCTGGCATTGACTCGGATGGTGAAGATTTATTCTTTCCTCTCATTGTCTGGACACAGAGAAGTAGTAGTTGGCTAGAGAGGGAGAAAAAGGAGAGTCAGATAAAGAGAAACAAATGGACAGAAATGAAAGAAGCAAAGTTAAAATAAGAATGCTCAGTCCTTATATTTCCAGCCTTTTAGATTTAGTGAGCACTGTTTTCTGGAGGCAGTGAACTCATATTGAACAGTGAAATAATAAGCTACTTTAAGACCAAAAGGAATCCAATGGGGCTTTTTACCTAATTGCAAGAGTTTTCACCTTGGCGGAGAGAGGATAAATAATGGAGAAATCAATGCAGACAAGTAGAACCAGTGCTAAATGGCGTGGCATGGACTGCATTATTTGATCAAGGTAAAAATGTGCTGTCTCCTTCTTTAGGCTTAACTGGTAACAATGTATCAGAGAGAGAGAGAGAGAGAGAGAGACAGAGAGAGAGAGAGAGAGAGAGACAGAGAGACAGAGACAGAGAGACAGAGAGACAGAGAGACAGAGAGACAGAAAGGGAAAGAAAGGCATTTTCACTTGTTTAAAAGTGCCCTTGCTAAAAGATGTCAGGCATCCCAGGAAAAAGCAGTCAAGCAATTCAAGGAGGTGAGTTCATTATTTTTCATCTAGCTGAACTCCACCATTCCTGGAAATCACATCCATCACAATTCATAAACTAACTGTAATACCCATTTTGATTTCCAATGTACCTCTGTTCAACACTGCTGTGGAAAGGCCTCTCCTGTGAAATATGAGGTGCTTAAAAGTCATAGTAAAACATTATAAAAAAGATACATAGGAAAATGAAATATTTAAAACTCATGGAAAAGGTTTAATAAATTTTAAAAGAATCATTTTAAGGCTTTATTCATAATCACACTTGACCACTGGTCTTTCAACATTTTTATTTGAATGCAGACATATCAAAATTGTCAAAATGCCTATGTGGTACAGATAGGGTAAACCTGGTCAAGGTGGTACCCCTGAAGTATGGAGCAGGAAGTATAGGATTTGGATATTCTTCAGCCAGGGTAGAGTTACTGCATGGATCTATGCAGCAAAATATGGTGATGCAAATATGTTAGCCTAGGAGAAGGAATACAAGTATAGAAAAATGTAAGTATATAATGGCTTAGAAGTAACTTAAATACAGAATAATCATATATGATGAGTAGGTGAGAATATAACATATATAATATAATAATATAAATTAAATAACCAATGAAAATCTATTAATGTTGCCTTCAACTCTAAAATAATTATACCACTCCCATGTTTAAGTTCATCAGAATTTCTTATTGGCATTAAATCTTCCTTGCAATTTTTCTGTCTTCTATGCCTATACTAGCTTTGCTCCACAAAAGTGGTACAGAGATAACCAACTGAATTATTGATCTGTCCCCCAAATTTCAGTGGTAAAGAGGTGACATATTTGATGATATCAAGGAGTAATAAAATAATAGAGCATCTAGCACTGAGGTTGCCCAGAATCTATTATTACTAAAGTGTTTTGTGTCCATAATTTTTCAGTTAGGGCCAGTTAATTTCTTATAGACTCTCTTGGCAAATTCACACCTTCAAAGCCATGTTAGATTACAAACAATAACATTGACAACCACAATGAGAACTGGAACAACAGTGGCAGTGGGAGCATATTAGAACATAGGAATGAATAGGCTTGTGGGGTCAGAGTAAAACTACATTCTGGATTTGACAATGACTTTTATGAAAAGAATTGTCAGGTATCATTAAAAATAGTCAAGGGCACAATCAGGACTTCAACAGGGATCATTTCATGTCACAAAAACTGTTCTTGGCCAGCCTATACCCCCAAATCACTACAGCATACAGGTAAAGAAACATGAAATAAATAAATATAATAATGTACCCACAGCATATCCCATGTACCCAAAAAATCCTTCTCCCCTGAGATAATATCATATAGTTAAATGGTTTACCTTTTTTTTATATCTGCCTCTTTTATTAAGAAATGTAGAAACAACAGGTAAATACTTTAGCAGTCAGAGGAGTTGGAGACAAATTATTGAATATATCATATGGAAACTGGGTAATTCTCACAAGCAAAATCAAGACCAGATGACCCTAGAGGGAATATGTCCAGTGATTTTGTTGTCTAATCACCTTGATAAGAATGATCAGCATTACTATTCCATGAGTCCATTTGTCCTATGGACCCTGTACATACATACATACATACATATGTGGCAAAAGTTATGATTTCATTTATGTTGGCAAAAAACGTGCCTTGATCTAAGTCTATATTTTATAGCAAACACTAACTTTTGTGGGAAAACTAAGCATTGTAAGTAAAGACAGACTAGGAATCCAGAATATGTTTTGATTCATCCTATAAATCTTGATATCATTTTGGATGAAGATGGTATAAATAGGTCTAAAATGGCCAAGTCATTAGTAATTATTGTCATACAGAGTTGCCCCATTTCCTCCAGCAGTCTATTTTGAAGCATTCTTAGTAATTTTCACCATCCTTTCATCTTGACCATCTCTTTAAATGAGCTGCGCCTTTAATGGCATTGTCCATATCTAAAAATATGTCTATTTCTGCACCTTGAGTACATCAGCTTTGTCAGAGAATGGTAGCATGCTTCACACTCTATTAGGATTAGAAGTCCTCTAAATACATGTTTATTGTTTTACTCCTATTTCTTAAGTCTTTGAATATTTTTGCTTAAAACTATAGTACTGCTTTATATGAAATATTTTCTGGTTCTCACTTCACTCATCATCCACATATTTATGACCTTCACATGTTTTTATTGGCTGTCCTCTTTTCTATTGCCAATAGGCTTCTTGTATTTCTTGATCATTATTCAATATTGTATAATTTTTTTAAATTTTTTTGCTGGAGTAAATTAAAAAGTAAAAAATACAAAAAGTCTGTCATCCATTCAGGCAACCATCTTGTCTTTATTTGTTAAAGTTGTGTCTGAGTCATATATGTTTCTCTCAGAGTACTGGGCTCAGTTATTTTATTTGGGTAATTTCTTTTCTCTCCTTTTATTTTAATCTTAAAATCCTCCTGGTCAAGTCAGTAAATTTCTTGAAATAAATATTCTCCTTGATATTTATTAGATATACCTTATCTTTAGCCAAGATTCTTTAATCCCTTTAACTTTAACCATGGTTCAGAAGCAAAATGGTGTTCTTTGGCACCATCTTCTTGGACAGCTGTTCACTTCTCATATGTTTTCCTTGATTTTTTAAATATTTACACCTTTGCTTTGAAGTGGCAATGAAAACATTCCCTCTTTTTCTCTGAATCCATTTGTTTCCTGTCTGGGATAGTCTTTTATGTTTCTTCTGATGATATTACTTCTCTCAGCAGGAATAACCTGAAGTTGGGAGTAGTAATAACCTTTGATAAATTTGGGGAAGCTTTTTGGCATATCCTAGATATAAACCCCAGAGAGGCAGAAAACAATTGCCATAGGAGGTTAATAGGTTGTTACTTCTGAAATTCTCTAAAGGAAGTTGTAAGTCACACTGTCCTTTTTCTCCTCCCAAAGCCAGGAACGGATTTCCTTTTATCTTATGACCCCCCCCACCCCATATCTAGTTTAACACATCATTAAGTCTCAGAAGCTGTTTCCTTTTTATAAAACCCTCTCTTCTTTCTTCCACATGGCAAGAAACTCATTCTCATTCTATAATTCCACTTTATGAGAACTTCATTTAAATAGAATGTTCAGTCAGTTAAGTTCCTATAATGTTATCAGGTGCTCTACTGAGCACTAGGAATAGAACAAGAAGTTAATAAAAGTTTCTGTACTCAAGGATCATAAATACTAATTGGAGAAGACTATGTCTAAATCACTATATGCAGGCTACACAAAAATGTAGGGTGTGTGTGTGTGTGTGTGTAAATGTGCGTTTGTGTGTGTGAAATGAGCAGCTATCTCAGTGTAGTGAAGGAAAGGGAGAGAAAGACTGGGAAAGGAGGTCTCCTGAAGCTTTAATTATACCTAAGTCTTACT
Organism: Gracilinanus agilis; assembly: GCF_016433145.1. NCBI lineage: Eukaryota > Metazoa > Chordata > Mammalia > Didelphimorphia > Didelphidae > Gracilinanus > Gracilinanus agilis. Next base: position 438,435,050 of record NC_058130.1, on the reverse strand, counting down.
GCAAGATTCTGATGTCTATTGTAATGATTCTCAATTTTTGCTGCTATCTAAAGAATCAAGTTTACCAAATCCCAGGTGACAAGAACTCCTAGGGTCCTTGGGCTTCTTTAAAATGACTTCTGAACTGAATACTCAAGGAATTAACTAGATAAATTGCTCTACCATGAAAGAGTTGTTAAGCTTTACCACCCAAACAGAATTTAAAAGAGCTATCAATTCATAGATTCTTTTTGTAGAGTCTTTGGGAAAGGGTTTGGTCATTGGGGAGAAAGGTAAACAGGATTGCATCAACAAGAGGGAATATGAACAAATTCCTAGTTTATTTTACAATCAAGATAAAATGATGGACCACTGATAACATGGTTATAATTTTTATTATTTTCATTTTATCCTCTTGTTTATATCTATCCATAGTGCAGAGTAGTAAATCAATTTTAAGCAAATATCTGAGAAGGGTAAATAGAGTAAGAAGAGAAGTAAAGAGGCCAATAGTCCATTGACAATAAAGATCCAAGTAAATCAAAGCAAGATGTTGATAGCTCTTATTTTAAAGGTGCCATTAGAGAACCTAGACCTTAATTTGATATTTGAGAAAGACAGTTTTTAGAAGATCAAAAATAGTTTAAACTGGAAATGACTTTAGACACCTAATATTTTATAGATGTGAGAAAACTAAGAACTAGAGCAATGAAGTGACTTGCCCAAGATGGCACAACAATTCAGTAGCAATAGCAGTAGTCCTACTCTGAGTCTCAGTTCTCAAGGACTCTGTTCGCTGGGACATGGCAGTGAAAGCTCTTGTCCATGCCAACCTTCTGGAATATTCTCATTTCATAAAGGACACACAAGGCACAGCTGAGATAAGTTTGGAGAATATCACAATCAGAAGGTTAGTTATCATGTGGCGTGGTATTTGCTGGCAATTAGAAGGTCATGAAATTATATTCCAACATGTGAGAGGGCTGTGATCTGCTTTGGTGAACAGAATGCCCATACAGATGGAATTGGGACTCTTTTAAAATATCAAAGCCTTTGCTAAAGATTGCATCCAGTCCTGGTTCCCATAATGTTTGTGAAACAAAATACAAAAATGTTGAAAAGAAATAGTCACACATAAATACTTATACCATATATCTAAAAATGGGTTCACCCTGATTTCACCCAAATGGTAACTGTTTTGTGTCCTAATATGACTATTGATTTCATAGATATCATCATTCTAAAAAAATCACAAAATTAGAAGTAGAACTATAAAGTAAATTAAGAAATATAATGTATGCTTTATGGAAAAATGCCTCATGGTATTAAGACTATTCATAATATAAAAGTGTCAGAAATCTCTTTTATAATATTTTCATTTCAGTGTTTTCAGGAGCAAAGCCCGCCTATGAACTCTCCAGGTGTTCTGATTCAAAGAGACAAATATAATCCTTTTTATGACCTTTTTCTAAAATGTTTCTTTTTTCCTACAGTTCCAAATGATTAATTGATCTCTTTGCAAGGGGAAATGAGATCACAGGCTTTGCATTTCTAGAACAGGAGTCTTTCTGGAAGAATATTTGGCCAGTTACACTGGATATATGGCAGTGGAGATCAATATTTCCTGAGTATCTATTCAGAGACCTGTGGGAGAATTAATAGAACAGGTCATTTCATAGTATGGTGGTAGTCTTTAGAAGTTAATATTCAATAACTAATTATATCAGTATATTATCAGATTTATTTAGCTAGAAAAAAATAAATTAGGTAACTTCAGGACTACTTAACAGTAAAAAAAATCACTTCTTCACTATATGCTCAAATTTCTTCCCTCCTGACCACTTATAGTAAATTGGTATAATCACAGAGGCATGTAATTGCCTTATATCAACCTATAGATAACATACTTTTTTTCTTTAGAAAGTATATCAATAATCAATCAATAAACATTTATTAGATGTCCTGTAGGATGTATGGGATGAAGAAGGAGGACTAACCACTCTGGTGTGAAGATTTGCTGAGCTTTATTAGAGTTGCTCAAATACCTTTCACTCAACTCTCCCTGTGCTTCTGAGAAGCTGTACTATGCACAGCAACCACATCCCAATAAGAAACCATCTTGGCAGGTAGGCTAAACCAGGTTGAGGGTAGCCAATGAGCTTCAAAACCATAAGTGAGTTAGTTGAATGTCTGTCTACTCAAAAAATATGAAGACTTCCCCTAACAGAAAGGGTAGATGAGAACCATTTATTCCAATTGCCATGAAGATAGCTGAAGCAGGCGCTGTGGTTCACCTAGAGCTTAGTCAGATGTTGAAAGAGACCAAAGTCATCCATTGCATCCCAGGACATCATCAATTGTCCTGACTTTTGTTTCACTACTGAACTTCTATGACTGGAAGAAAGAGTGAGATTGACAATTTAGGCAACTCAGGCCCTCTTTAATCCAATTGACAAGTAAGTCAAGACATCACCCCATGATGACATTGGTCCTCTTTGAAGATGAAGGAGGAACCAGAACCAGTGCCAGGAGCTGTGTTAAGCTGAGGATACAAAAAGAGGCAAAAGATAATACCTGTCCTGAAGGAGCTCAAAATCTTATGAAATGGACATGTCCTTTGTTTTCAATTGAGCCAGAAGAAACCAATGTCAGTATTTATAAGGTGATTGGACATGCCTCCTATTTATCCTAAAAAGATATACTCTAGTAAGTTTCTATCTCTAGAGGCAGGACCTGGAAGTCAAGGGAGAACCCAGTTCTTCACTTCTGGAGAGGGAAGAGGATTTTTTCTTCTCCCTCCCATACTCATTAGCTATGGAGTCTTTTCACAGAAGGAAATACCCCCATCTATCAGTTGGAGAGTCAGAGAGAGTTCAAGGCATAGTTGAAGTAAACACATTCTCCATGTGCATCTGTTTACAAAAATACAGTCATGGAGCCAGAAGAAGGTTTTTTTTTTCATTTAAAGACATTTTGTTTATCCCCAAAATTACATGTAATAACATTTTAACACACTTTTCCTGAAATTATAGAACTCAATTTTTTTCTTTCCTTCTCTTTCAGAGATGGCAAGCAGTTTGATCTGGATTATTCATACATTGTAGTGCAAAACATACTTCCATATTGGTCATTGTTGTAAGAAAATACTCACATAACAGTAAAATCCCAAAATAAAACCATAAATAATATGAAAAATAATATGCTTTGATATGCATCTGACTACAACAGTTCTTTCTCTGGAGGTGGATAGCATTTTTTGTCATAAGTCCATCAGAATTGTTTTGGATCATTATATTGCTGAGAATAGCCAAGTCTTAGTTGATCATCATACAATATTGCTGATAATGTGTACAGTGTTTTCCCAGGTCTGCTTCTTTAGCTCAGTATCAATTCATGTAGATCTTTCCAGCTTTTTCTGAATTCACCTTGCTCATCATTTCTTTTTTTATTACTTTTTCAGAACCCTTACCTTCCATCTTGGAATCAATACTTTGTTTTGGTTCCAAGGCAGAAGAGTGGTAAGGGCTAAGCAATGGGGGTTAAGTGACTTGGCCAGGGTCACATAGCTAGGGAGTGTCTGAGGCCAGATTTGAACCCAGAATCTCTAGGCCTGACACTCAATTCATTAAGCCATCCAGCTGCCTCCTCATCATTTCATAAAGCACAATACATCACCACATATACCACAATTTGTTCAGCCATTCTCCAATTGATAGTCATCCTCTTGATTTCCAATTCTTTGCCACAACAAAAAGAGCTGCTATAAATATTTTTGTACAAGTAGGTCCTTTCCCCTCTTTCTGGATCTCTTTTATATACAGACCCCAAAGTGGTATTACAGGATCAAACTGTAAGCAAAGTTTTACATCATTTTGGGCATAGTTCCAAATTGCCCTCCAGAATGTTTAGATCAGTTCACAACTCCACCAACAATGCATTAGTGTTCCAACTTTGCCACATTCCTTCCAACATTTATCTGATAACTGGGAGATGGTACATCAGAGTTATAATTTAGATTTCTATAATCAAGGGTAACTTAGAATATTTGTATATGATTATTAATAATTTTGTTTTTCATATGAAAATAGCTTCTCTATGCCCTTTTGGACCATTTGTCAATTGGGGAATGACTTGTATTCTTATACATTAGACTGTTACATAAATTTAAGAAATTAGACCTTCTCTAGAGAAATTTGCTATAATTTTTTTCTTACTATGCTGTTTACCTTCTAATTGTAGTTTCTTTTTTGTTTATACAAAAGCTTTTAAATTTAATATAACCAGATAATTTTACATCTTATAATAATATCTAGCTCTTATTTGATCATAAATTCTTTCTTTCTCCATAGATCTGACAGGTAAACTATTCTATTTCCCTAATTTATTTATGGTGTCACTCTTCATATGTAAATTATATACACATTTCACTTTATCTTATTATGGGGTATGATATAATGGTCCATATCTAGTTTCTGTCTACTTCCACTCTAAATTTATCACTTTTTGCATGATTTCTATGTGAATTTTTTTGAAAATCAGGTCCAGTGTTATGGGATGAAATTCTTATAGCTACTGTTCTTAGTTTGACATATTATAAAGAGTTGTTTAAGCTCATGTGAATTAATTGAAAATTTTTAAAAAAGCATCATGATGTAGGTCATGAGTTATAATGTTAAGAATACAACCCCTTGTGGTAACCCCAGGAAACTTACAGTAATAGGCATACATTGGGAACCATCTCAGTAGTACAAACACAAATATAAAATAGTAGTCCAAAGGTAAGGTGCTATACTTAACCCAAGAATAGCTATTTTTCTGAAGAGTATCTCTGGACATATATAGCTATGTCCCAGTCAAAATGGAGTTATATCTTACACTCACTATTTAATCTCCTGCCTTCCTGACATCACACAGAATATCTTATGCTCCTGAAATATAATTTTTCCTGAGCCCTACCTTTCAGAATCCCTTTCCCCTCAAAATTAGGTGAGGTGCCATCTTAGTGACAACTTCCTTCCACCTCAAGTTGTTAAGAACTGTTCCTCCAGAAATTGTTATAATAAAATTGAAAGTTGATTTTAAATTCTATTTGTTAAGACTTACTCAAGGCAGTATAGACAATATTTTTCTTCCCCATGCAAGTCTAAATCCCTTAATCCTGCAAATGAATTCAGATAACCTCAGGTCCCTTGGTTCATGATTCTATTCTGTGACTTGTACCTACACATGAGCAATTTATTCTAATGGCCATCAAGGAATCTGAAGCAGCCTCTGTGGAGAGCTAACAGCTTATACAGACCATCAAGACCTCAAGGTCATCCACCGTATCCTCCATCACCAGTTATCCTAACTTTTGTCTTGCCACTGGACTTCCATGAATACAGAAGAGAAAATGAGTGTGACTTTGTGCAACTTTGCCTCATTTAAATTTTATTCACACAAGAGTCACAACATCACAACATGATATCTTTGATCCTCTTAGAAAAGGAAGAATAGAAAAAAGAACAACCTTTATCCTTGTAAGTTCACCCACTGCCCAAATTCCAAAGAAATCGTCTTAAGATCCATCTCATCCATCTAAACTGTTACAATTCCCATCAGTTGCACCTACCAATATTCCAGGATTAATCACATCACCTGAGAATTGATCTTATCTTCCAGTGAACCCATCACTTAATTGAGCCAATCAGAAGAGCCATCTATGTTGCCGGCGATTTTGCTCTGTCATTTGTCATCTTGTTAATCACTGTCTTTGGCTACTGAGAAGCCATTGCTTCTTTTATATTGGTAAATTGTGACCTTGCTAAAAAAGGGAACATGTTCAGAACTTTGTTGCCTCAGCCTACCATAATTTCTATCTTAGCAGTTAGTGACCAGGAAAGGATAAATTCAGTTCTTCAAGTGATTTAAATAAGAGTAAAAGAAAGGTTTTTATAGGAATGTAAAAAATGCCATGAGGAATCTTTTAAAATAAATCAATTTTATAACAATAGCATTTAAAAGTACCATTACCCAATGACCTTGTATAAATAGACATTTTGAATGACATTATTTGTGATTGTTAACCCAGAGATGATTTAACTTGATTAAGGTTCATCTTAAAACTAATCTAAGTTGAGATTGCTTTCCTATTCTGGTAATTGTGGTAGACTGAAACTTGCTACAAACTACTATGGCTATTTGGCAACAAGAAATGTATCAGTTCTGTGACCTTAGGCACATTATTTCACCTCTGTTATCACGGTTTATTAATTTGCAAGTGGATAAAAATATAACCTATTCCCCAGGGTGGATGGGAGGATAAAATACAATGATTATGAAATGCTTAACATAGTGCCTAAAAAAAAGTTGGTAAATTATTTTTTAGAAGTACTGTTAAAGTAAATTCTCTTTTAATCTGCATTCTCTTGAGCTAAAGATTCATTTGGGCAAAGAATGATCTAGAATGTCTGGAAACTTTATTTATAAATATAATAGATGATGGTAATAATTTTCTGCAAATTTGATATAGCAAAGATCTCTTAACATGTTCTTATCTATGAAATGCAGAGTCCTAAGATGTTACCAGCCTATCTAATGGTTTAAATGATTCAGTTTGAAAAGTAGTGCTGGAGTCTTATAAAACACAACTGGCAAAACTTCAATACTTTAAGATTTCAACAAAATAATTCTTACAACAAAGGAAAAAAAAACCTGAGAATCATCTCGCTACTCCATTAACACTTATCATTTCAGTTTTAGCAAGATTTCCTCCCTTCCCTCTTTATCCTTTACCACACAATTTTAGGCTTTGACTTTCAAAGTCAGTCTCATAGCATTATGTCAGTGATCCCTGTTCTCTAGGTTTATGAATTAGAGCATCTCTGGGGTTCAAGATAGAGCAAAGGGTACAGCGGTATATACCTCATGAGAGAAAACTATGAGGTAGGAAGGGTCCCAGAAATGGGTTTTATATTACAGCTTAATAGAGTAAAAGACAGTCAGCAGAAAGATTGATTAAAAGGTAGAAAAAAATTCATTTGCAAACACTTCTGAGAGTTTATCCTCAGTGATGTCCTAAAAGATCTTTCCCAAGCCAACTCTTTTGAGGATTGGGAACCTTGAGTTCAACTATTTCTTGTGCTCTGCCTTAAGACTTGATGATTTACAAGATCGAGTCAAATAAATGTCAGGAATTAGAGATGATTTCAAGAAAAATATCAGTAAATCACACAAGGGAATATGAAAATAAGTAAACAATATTCTCTAAAATATTAGATTCCCTGAAAAAGAGTAGTATAGATTTGGAGCATCAAAACATAGTGATAAAAATGTTTATTCAACAATATCCCCTTCCCTCCAAGACTGGAAAAATGCAATAACAAAGCAAGAATAGCAAACTTGAAAATGGGATCAAAGAGATAATATAAAGAGTGTCTTCAAGGTAGATATCATGCTTGAATAACATAGTAAGGAAGTCATGATGGAAAACTGCCCCAAAAATACAGGTGGAGAGAATCCCCATAAAACAAAAACAACTAAACCAAAAAACAAAACTGCACAACAAACCATTGAAGGTTTAAACTCACTAAAATGCATCATAGTTATACTTCAGAATTACAATATCAAACAACAAATTTTTCAGGCAATGGAAGGAAGTGATTTTCCCACTGTATAGACAATTAAAAAGATAGCACAGGACCATTCCTTGTTTTTAAGAATTAAAAGGAAGAACTCTAATATGATATTCTGAAAAGCAAAGAAGTTTCAATCTGCAAAACTGAGTCTAAACATCAAAGAAAATCTTTAGCCCTTCAGCATGTGGGAAAAATTTGCAACATTTCTTCAAAAGATTGTAGAGTTCAATATTCAAACTGACTAAATATACAAAGGTTAACCATGCTCAGAGAGCAATAAAAGATTAGGAAATGAAATGCAGTGCCTGTTTTCATGTGGCTAAAGTTAGACAAGGCTATGAGTAAAGAATAAATAAACTTTATTTATTTATTTATTTGTTTTTGTTGCCATAAACTTGTACATTTTCTGACACCAAAGAAACAATGAATCAATAGCCATTCTTTCTTAGAACTGCTTATTCTATATCTTTCCATAGATATCTACCCAAGTTACTCTTAATTTTCCTATTCATTATTTCTTATGTCAATCACATTCAAGCTGCATTAGTCAGTAACATGCAGGCTGATTTGGTTAGCCTTTTCCCATCAAATACAATAATCTGTTGCTTTTAGTATAAGTAACTTGTAAAATTAGATTGGATTGATTTTAATTATTCACTCTATTGTTGGTATCATTTTCATTCTTTCTTGGAACTTCATACTAATTTTGTTCTTTGCTCTAACTAGTTGGTGGTCCAATTTAAGAATCACTCCATCAGTTAGAAATAATTTCCTGTCTATTAAAAATATATTCATTGCATTTTATGTCATTTTCTCACATATTCCCCACCATCTATTAATTTTCCTAACTTGCTTTGAAGGTGATATATATCAGAGTATATGTTGATTTCATTTAGATGGTCTTAACAAATTCTTTGTAGATATTTATGTTGTTCATCTATTTATTGAAGTATAAAATACATCCTTTCCCTTTTAATTTTAACAAAGGCAGCACAAACCACAAGTTATGAAACATATAATTAGATGCAATAATAACCTAAATGTTTCTAGCTTGATTCAGCAAAGCATATTTGTAGTTTTTCTTTTTTTTTTTTTCATCTGCTTGAAAGAATACAATAGCCTCCCCCAAAATTCCCCTTGAGGCCATTGTTAGAGACCGAACAGAGCTAAAGGACCATGCTTGAGTGGGACCCACCTAGTGGGCATTTCTTTTATTTTTCTAACTCCGCACTTATAGTTTCTGAAATTTTGCTTCTCTCTTCTCTTTTTCTTGGCCTTTAGAGGACTACACTTCAGGTGCAGCTGTTGCTGTCAAAGACATGATGTAGTGCAGTCTCAAAATGCTTTAAATTAAAGCCTGCAGGTTCTATAAAATAAATGGATGCTCTCCTTTATCAGTTTTGTAAGCTTGCTGTTCCATATATGGAATTTACTTAAAAACAGGAAAGTACTGTTTTCTTCAAGCAGAGTTCCAGGAGCCTATTCTTTTTCAGTCCCTGCATTCATTCTTTAAGAGACCTGGGTAATTTAGCTGTGAGTATTATCTGAGGAGGTGAAGAACAGAGAGGAGGAAACTAAGAGTAATGGGATAGAAGTCCAAAGATCTGTATTCTAGTCCTAGATTTGTGATGACTAAGCTATGGCATCACTGGACATCAGTTTTATTGAATTCTAGAATGCCGGAATTGGAAGCAGGTATCTCAGAAATCATCTTTTCCAATTCTCTCAATTTATAGATGAGGAATCTGAGGCTTAGAGATGTGAAGTGTTTATCTCAAGGGCATATAGCACGTAGCAAGTAGGCAAGAGAACCAGGATTCAAATCCAGTTCTTCTAATTAGAAGTCTTGCTTTCTTTTCACCACACCACAATTGCTTTCTCTTTTCTCTTCTGACACAGAGGAGAGTGAAAGGGTGTTAGATGTTCTCTGAGGTCCAATATACCAAGAAGTTTTTTATAAATAACTATTTCATGGGGGCATATTTTAAAATTTTTAAATACTCTGCTAACAACATTCAATTTTTCATCCTGTTCCATCCACTAGTCTCAGAAATAGAGATCCAGGGCCCAGGTCTTTTAGAATTACTTTCATTATTCCAAAATGTAGATTTCTTTTTGTTCAGTTTAATTAACAACCAATTCCAATGAGGAGGTATTTTGAAAGGGGAGCAAAACTGTGGTCTTTGCATAACTTGATAAACTTTAAAGAGAGGGAAGTGCAGAAAAAGCTCAGAAATGCTGCCAGGTGGCTCAAGGAAGCCAATCTCCCTGCTCCCACACTTGTGATAATCCTCACAGAAACATTGGGATTTGGAGTTAATTGGAAAATGGCCTCCTGAGTTTAGAATCACATCCAATAAACAACTCATGTTTTGGTTACCAAACTACAACTATGAATGAGAGAGAGAGAGAGAGAGAGAGAGAGAGAGAGAGAGAGAGAGAGAGAGAGATTGAGAGAGAGAGAGAGAGAGATTGAGAGAGAGAGAGTTAGTTGTGTTGGGTTTTTTATTTTTTTTTGGCTACATGTTACAATTTGTAAAAATGAGATTGGGGCTGTTTCTGGCCATTAATTATGTATATGAAACCTTGAAAAGTTCCAAGATTTCTTGATCAATTCACTAGAATACTGGCCATTCTAAATGCTTATAAATTGTTTTTAGTTGAAAATTTTAAAACTTATCACTGTATTTTTATGAAATATTTAATTTCAACATGATCTTGATAAAAAAGAAAGCTGAAAGTAGTCTGACTATAGACATGGAATTATTAGTTTGGCATCCAGCTGTGTTAAGTGCATGGATGAGATATGTGTACAAATGCATTAACATTATTATCGGCACAGGATTTGCACACATACCTCATCTCTGCAGTTTATATACCTGGATCACAAACTGCAGTTCCCTTTAAAAAATTTTTTTGATGAGCTGTTATTATTTCTCCCACCCACTGCTAACTTCTTATCAACCAGTAAAACAAATAATATTAATGTTAAAATCCTAATAGCAAACATGTATAGAACAGCAATATACATTCCCACATTGGACAAACATATACATATATGTATATATAATTCTGCATTTTAAACCCATCACCTTTTCTTTCAGGATGGCTTGTTTCATATTTGGTACTCTTCAATAGTAGTTCATCATTTCAAAGTTCTGATTTTTAAAGAGAGTCAAGGCTATTATTTTTCCTCATCATATAAACTGTTCTTTTAGTCCTGCTCACTTCACTTTTCTTTAGTTCATAGAAATTTTCCCAGTTTCCTCTAAAATTCCTACTAATATAATTTCTCATGACGTAATATTCCATCATATACATATATCATAAATTATTTAGTTATTCCTCAATAGGTGAACCTCAATTTAGTTTTCAGATTTAGATTGATGTGAAAAGACCTCTTATATCATTTTTGTAAGTAGAAGTTCTTTTCTGCTTTGTTTATTTTCTGAGTATTATGAGCCTAATAATAGTATACCTGGGCCCAAAGAGTATGTATAGTTTAATAACGTGGGGGGCATAATATCAATTGATTTCTAGAATGATTAGCCCAACTCAAACCTCTGACAAGAGTTCACCAGCCCCTCCAACACTGGTCATTTTCTTTTTTTCTTATTATGGCAAATCTGATAAGTATGAAGTAAAACCTCAAAATTGCTTTAATTTTTATTTTTCTAATTAGTAGTGATTTGGAACACTTCTATTAGGATTGTATATAGCCTCAAAATTTCTTTTTATTTTTGAAATTTTCTATTTGTTATCAGGCAACTTTTAAAATTGGGAAATGTTTCAATCATAAATTTTAATCAATTCCTCTTATCTTGGATATGAGATACTTATTGGAAGAACTTGCTACAGAGAATCTCTCTGCACCTGCCTACTTTGCCTCAGTTACCCATCTCACTTTTAATTTTAACTATCTTGGCTTTATTTGTGCAAAATCTTTTAAATTTTATATATCCCAAATTGCCTAAAATTCAAAATTTTATCTTCTGTGTGATCCTTTCTCTTATTTAATTAGTCATGAACTCTGTCCCCATCCAAAGACCTGTAAGGTAATTTCTTCTTTGCTCCTTGATTATTCATTATGTCTAAGACCCGTATATATACTTGCAGTTTATTTTGGTATAACATAGGTGGCATGAGACATTTGTTTGTGCCTAATTTCTACCAAACTTTTCCAGTTTTTCTAGCAAACTATTCTTCCTAAAAGAGATAGTCTATTGAAGTTGGTAAAGGGCTAGACTTGCAGTCCCAAATCCTGATCCATAGCTATACAATACTGGGGAAGTTCATATATCTCTCCATAATATCATGCAACTTTAAAATTATAAATTACTTAGGGTTGTAATGAATTAAATTGTCTAGAGGCTATATTTTTAAATCCAGAAATATTAATTTATTAGAAGATTGTTCCAGACTCATATCCTCTCTCATCACTCATTACAGGAAGAGCTTGGTCTCTGGAAGGAACCAACATACCCTTTCTTCCTAGTCATGTATCTGGACCATCATATTTTCCAACATGGTGGCTAGAGTTTTGACTTCCCCTGAGAGAATTCTCATTTATAGATCAAGAAGGAGCAAATCTCCACCCTGCCTGTAAGAAAAGTCATCCAAGTGAGATACTCTTAAACCTGTTATTGGTTAAAAATACAAAAGATCTAGACAAAAGAAAGCAGTACCAAGCCCAGTTTTATAGCCTGGAGGAGAGACTGTTTTCTTTAAAATTAAACCGCTTTTTTGGGGGTGGGGAGCAGGGAAAGAGAAAATGATTTCCCAATTCAATTTTAATTTTCCACAGAGTATCACCACTCTACTATTTGCATAGGTTCACAACTTTGGAATCATCCTTTAACTTTTCATTCTCCCTCACTAATCCTGCCCAATTATTTGTTGTCTTGCTGATTTCTGCCCAACATCTACCTAATATTTCTTATATTCCTCTCCTCACCACTCACATAGCCACCCCACTGGTTCAGATCTTCATCACATCTTACCTTGTCAAATGCAATAGGTTCTTAATAGGTCTCTCTGCCTTTTCCCTCCAAATTCATTGTCTACACAACTACCAAAGTGATATTTTTAAAATATAGTTTGGATTATGCCACTGTCCTGCTCAAAAAGCTCCTGTTGTTTCTAGGATGAAGTACATCCTCTGCTATTTGACATTTAAGCTTTTTATTTCATTTTTACTTTTTAAAAGATATTTTTACCAATTACATGTAATTACAATTTTCCACGTAACTTATGAAATTATAAGATCTAAATTGTCTCCCTTCCTCTCTTCCCTCCTGCTTCCCGGAGATGGTAAGCAATTTTGATCTGGTTAAACATGTATTATCATGCAAAATCTATTTTCCATATTTTTTATCGTTATAAGAGAATACTTATATAAAATCAAACCCCTCAATACGTAAAATAAAAACACAAATAAACTAAAATGAAAAATAATATACTTTGATATGCATCCCAACCCAGTTCTTTCTCTGGAGGTGGATAGCATTCTTTGTCATAATTGCTTCAGAATTATACTGGATCATTATACTGCTTAGAGTAGCTAAGTCTTTCACAGTTGATCATTTCATAATATTGCCGTTACTGTGTACAATGTTCTCCTGCTTCTACTTATTTCACTCTGCATCTCTTCATGTTGGTCTTCTCAGTTCTTTCTGAAATCATCTTGTTCTTCATTTCTTATATCATAATAGTACTCCATCACCATCATCTAAGACAGTTTTCTCAGCCATTCCCCAAATGATAGACATCCCTTCAATTTCCAATTCTTTTCCACCACAAAAAGGGCACCACAAAAAACCTATTTTTTGAAAAAATAGGTTCTTCCTCCTTTTGTAAAAATCTCTTTGGGATACACACCTAGTAGTAGTATAACTGAGTCAAAGGATATGCACAGTGTTATTAGCTCTTTGATCATAGTTCCAAATTGCCCCGCACAATAGTTGCGTCAGTTCACAACACCAACATTGCATTAGTGTCCCAATTTTGCCACATTCCCTCCAACATTTATCACTTTTCCTTACTGTTATATTTGCCAATCTGATAGGTGGAGGCAGTAGCTCAGGGTTGTTGTTATTTGCAATTCTCTACTCAAGAGGGATTTATAACATTTTTTTCATATGATTATTGATAGCTTTGATTTCTTCATCTATAAACTGTTTAGTCATATCCTTTCACCATTTGTCAATTGGGGAATGGCTTGTATTCTTATCATTTGACTTAGTTCTCTATATATCTGAGAAATGAGACCCTTGTCAGAGAGCTTTTTTTAATAATTTTTCCCAGTTTGTGGTTTCCCTTCTAATCTTAGTTACATTGATTTTGTTTGTGCAAAACCTTTTTAATTTAATATAGTCAAAATTACTCAGTTTATATCTTGCAATGATTTCTTCTCTTGTTTGGTCATAAATTCTTCCCTTCTCTGTAGATCTTACAGGTAAACTACTTTACATTCCCCTAATTTACTTATGGTATCATTCTTTATAGTTAAACCATATATCCATTTTAACCCTATCTTGATATAGGGTAAGAGATATTGGTTTATATATTGTTATGTAGAGATGATAGCATGGAATCCCTGCAAAATACAGGGACAGCCTCACCGAAAGTTCTCCAGGGGGGTCCCCTCCCTGGAATTCTGGGTGAGGCTATCCCTGTATTTTTCAGGGATTCCATGCTACCATCTCTACATAACAATATTTCAAATATAATTGATATTTTTCTGATTGTTTAGACCTGTCTTTATTTGTGTGAAAAGTATTTTATAATTGTGTTCATATAATTCTTGGTATCCCGGGTATTTCATATTGTCTAGAGTTATTTTAAGTGGCATTTCTCTTTCTATCTCTTGCTGCTGGACTTTGTTGCAAATATATAGAAATGTTGATAGTTTATGTGAGTGCTATTTGGCATTTAAAGCCCTTAGTCATTAGGCTCCAACCTACTTTTCTAGACAAACGATGTTTTTCGCCCCTTCAAGTGCTCAACATTACATATAAAGTCATTCTGTTAATTCTAAAATGTAACATTCCCCCTATGCCTTTCATTTTCTGTCTTTCAGGCCTGTAAGGAGTTCCCTCCTTACCTGTTAGAATCCACTACTTCCTTTAAGCTTCTATTTAAGCATTGCATCCTAGATCAAGACTTTCTTGATTTCTTCTAGTTACTATTCTCACATTCTCATATCCTTTGTTCAGAGCAAAGCATGGTCAAGAAAATTTTACAATCTCCCCTCAAAAGAGAAGACAATAGTATCTTAAATGCAGACTAATGAATTCAACTTATTCCTAAAACAGAACAGAACAAAATAAAACAAAATACCAGATACTTATTTTTAAGCCATAGTTTCTGATGATTTACAAAAGGAAACTGACCACTAAAGGTCAGTATGGTTTCATCAAAACCAAATTGTTGTAATCGCAATCTTGGAGACCAGCTGGCTAAAAAGAAACACCTTTCTGTGGGTAATAAATGAATGGATTATATTACACTGCACAAAGTTTGAAAGAGTTACTCTTTTTTTATTTTACTTTTTTTCTTAGCTATAAAGGAGTGCTAAATTTTAGGGGATGATATTTGGAGAAATGTTTGTAGTATAAAAACAAAAAATCAATGGAATTCTTAAAACAAAAAAATAGAACTTGTCATATTAGACTAGGCTAAATTTCTTTTTTTGACAACATATTGAGGTTTTGTTTCATTTAAAAATTATATTTTTTGTTTTGCATTTTTACTCTAAGGTAGTCATAAAGTTCAGAATAAGAGACATGATAGTAGCTCTTCTAGACTCTAATTGTATTAGATCTCATCTGGGATATTATATTCATTTCTGTACATAACATTTTAGATACAGAAACTGGGATGTTTTCAAAAGAAAGAAGTGAGAATAGTGCAAAGAATGGAGACCATGTCTTGTGAGGAACAATCTAACAAATTGGGAATGTTTGTCCCAGGAAACAAAAAACAGTGGAAACATGACACCTTTTTTTGAGTATCAAAGAGCTTTCAGAGGTATAGGACATTTGGTGAGTTCAAAAGTAAGCAATGGTAATTAGAACTATTGGCAAGCAAACTGTACACATTGGTTTTATGAAATTGATTTTCAGAAATAATTATTTCTTCTGTGGGTATGAAGACTTTTTTAAAGCAAATATAATTTTCTGAGGAAATGGTCACTTTATGGCAATCACTACCTCATCAAAGCAGATAAAAATAATGAAGCATTTTTGCTTGTATAAGAGTGATTCCTACATATTGCATGGGAATGTTGTATAACTTGAAGGGAGGCAGAATAGACCTCTCTGGCCTCTTTACTCTCCCTCCCCTCCTTTCTCCAAGAGGGACCTTAATTCCAGCCAGGAATGGAAATAGGAGGTGGAGGATAGAGGTTAACCACTAAGCACTCCTCAAAAAGAAGGCACGGACTAAAATATATATCAATCTACTCCCTTCAATATTGTAAGTCTGGGGAATATGATTTTAGTTTCCAGATAAACTTTTGATTACTATTTATTAATAGAGAAAAGATAACCCGAGCTTTAGAGACAAGGCTTAGCTCTGGTCTCACCAAATACCAGTTCTATAAAGAATATGCTATAAATAGTAAAAAAACTTATCTGTCCAAGTTCAAACAAAACAAATTAGTGAAAATTCATGCCAGATAACACAAAATGAAGGATCTCTCTAGGGTTTTGTTTTGTTTTTTTCCCCTCAGTCTTACTCTCCTTTAAGCCACCTGAAACAGGGTTGGCATTGTTCATTTTTCTCTGGAAGATGGAAAACAGAAACACCAGAAGTGACTGCAGAGCCTAAAAAGACTGAAGGGACTTCACTCTCCCATTCTCTGATTCTACTCTAATCCTTTTGAAGGAACAAATTATTGACCTTTAGGAGAGTAACTGGGGCAGCTAGGAACTATGGTCAGTGAATGCTGGGTGTAGAGTCAGGAAGACATCTTCCTGTGTTCAGATGTGGCCTCAGACACTATGTAATTCTAGACTAGTTACTTGACTCAGTCTCCTCATCTATAAAATGAGCCAGAGAAGGAAATGGCAAAAGATATTATAATATATTTGCCAAAAATATTCCAAATGAGGTCACAAAGAGTGGGGTACGACTGCAAGATGCTGAACAACAACAAAATTAGGAGAAAATGTCATGCCAATGGGTTCTAGGACTTGAGCTATATATTTCATCTGGGCCAAAACTCTTTGCATTCCTCTGCAAAGAATATAACCATACAGTATAAACATAAGCATCAGTGCTTTGAAGCAACAAAGGTGATCATTCACGTCTCCAACCACTTTTTCCATCAGTTGTGGCTAGTGATCCTGAGATTCTTTGGGGCATTCACTCAAACCAGTAAAATCCAGTTGGACTGATGAAAACAGTCTTTTCCTTGCTTTCCTAAGACATGGTATTCACTACATGAGTCCAAGACTGAGAACCACTTGTTTTCTAGTAGACAATCCAGGGCATCTTGTATTCATTGCATAGTGTACTGGTTCACATTAGTCCTTTTTGTTCAAAGTTTGGTAATCAACTTATATCTGGATCTTTTCATTTTTCTTAGGCACCACCACTATTGGTGATGTATAGAGGCTAATAGATTCTGTGATGATGATATTAACCAGTCTTTCTTGAGATGGTTTCTGAGATCTTTTATCATAGATAGAGGAATCCTCTTAGATCTTTAAATGGTCAGGAATCATCAAGCTCAATACTGTAGGTTGCACTTTGATCACATACTACATCTCACTTCAATGAGGTTGGTGAGATCCAGACTCAACCTATAATTGTACTCTTGTGGTACTGTGGAGTCCCCAAATTAAAAAAGCTCTAGAATCCAGTGCAGAAGGTGAACTGTTGGGTCTCCTGTGACGTTGACTGGAAACTCTTGCCCATGATCTCTTATAAGTCTCTGCATAGTTTACATAGATAGCCAAAGTATACTAGTATTGAGTTCTGTTGTGTCCCAGCTTGTTTGTTACAATATTCTGCTAGCATTTTGAAAAGACTAAAATTGATTCCAATAAGTGCTGACACTTATTTATTAATTATTAATTATTTTAAGACCCTTATGTTGGTCTTTGATGTCTTCATGGTATATGCCCAGTTATTGCAATTCTTGCAAATGTAAGGTTACTGATTAGGTTGTCTAAGCAATAATTGGTGACATATCTTTAGATGGAAGCCAAATACTGCATCATAACATATATAGGATGTATATAAAAATGCTTAGAATACCTGAACTGCCTTCCTCAACTTTAAAATTTAATTTGAAACTATGTCTATAAATCAGTACTCAACATTTCCACACCCCAAAAAAAATTATTAAGTATTAAGACTTATTCTGTGAACTGTGTTACTGAACTGTGGTTTGGTATGGACTTTAACATGTATTTTTATTTCTGTTAGCCTTTTAGTATTATTACTGCATTGAGAACACTGGAAAACAGTTCTTAGTTTGAACTTCTGAAGAATGCCAGTGTAGTAATGGTTGTACCTTTTTTAAGTGATAGTTTGGATTATATTTGTAAGAATTAAAAACTATGTCTTAAATGTGTCACTTCAAAAAAAATATATCATTGGACCAAAGAGCTCGTATAGCTCCTAGTTTCGTGGAAAGGATGCTGACTCTGGAATCACAGGACTTGGGTTTAAATATTTTTCTCCTTGCCACTTATATAATCTTAGGCCAGTCCCATAATCTCTCTTGGTTTTAGTTTTCTCATCTCTAGAATAAAAGAGTTGGACTAGATGATCTCTTTGATCACTTCCAGATAGAAAACCTGTGATAATAATCTATGAAATTTTAGTAGGATAATTCCAAAATGCTACATCTGGTCTTGAAGAATTCCCTGAAAATTCAGAAAAAAGTATAGTATTTGAGATTGGAAGAGGAAATTCTCCTTTCTTTTCTTCCTATTTCCAAACCCTACCTATGGATTCAACCTCCTCTAATGCAGGCAAATCTCCTATGTCTTTTCACCCCCTTAATCTGAAGGGATATCACTACTTCAAGATCATGAATCAATCTTACTAAAAAGGGCTCTTATTTTATTCTTTGACAAGAGATTAAAAGTGAAGGACTCAAGAGACCATAGAATATGCTTATTTCTAGGGACAGTGAAAGGCATTCACTGAATAAAGCTGAAGACCTCACTGAGCAGAGGAGACTAGACTATTATTTTAGACTGAATTCATTGATTTAATAATGAGTATGTAACACTCACTTAAAAATTATGCAACATAATTTATGGCCAGATTTTTCTTAGTGTTTAAGTGACTCATAATGGTGGACTGATTTTATGATGACTGTCATAAGGATGGGTTTTCCAAGTTAATAAGCTTTATAGTTATATTAAATGCAGTTAATAATTTGAAATACTTCTTTAATATCTCTCTTAATGGACTTGTTGGTAACGAGTTGTTTTGGAATTTTCCTGCCCATTAGGGAACATGTTCAGAATATAATTCATCTTTTAAGCTCTCTGACCCAACATCCTTAAATTAGCTTCAAACTGAGGATTGATTACACATAGGGCCATTCAAGGGCAAGGAACAACCAATTGGAAGAGAAGAGCTGACAGATCAAAGCTGACACAGCCAGCCCTGGGTTTCTCTCACTTCGAAAAGATGTAAATTCAGATACTGGTTTATATGAGGCATCTATATTTTGAGATGCTCAAAGCCAATTAGTATGATATTATATAACAGTATTTCAAGTTTCCAAGATGTACGAAACATCATTTTACAGATAAATCTATACCCCTAGCCTCTATCGTCATTTTGAATTTTCACTAAATATAGTAGAACTCATAAATAATACTGGGATATTGCAAATGATACCAGCTAACTGCCATTCCATTTAATTGCTCAGAGATGTTTGACTTAGGGTTAGTTCTCCTTCCCATCTTTGCCAAGAAGGGGGACTGTGGGTTTGAAAAAGTAATGGAATTATATTTTGGAGTAATCGGGATGAGGGAAAAGATTTGGTTTATGATGCCCAGGGCTCCAAAGTATAATACCAATATTAATAATGATGCTAATAGCTTATTTTTAAAAAATTGTTTATTTAATTATATCACCCAGTTAACTCCATCCCTCTCTCTTCTTCCCCATTAGAAAAGTCATAATTGCTAGGAGTTGTCTTCTCTTTCAAACCTGTAGTTACCTCCACAATTTTTAACAATTGCTCTTATCCCTCTCTCTAAGGGCAAGTCAAGAGCTCCTTTTCTACCTCTTTCCTATTTAAAAAAAGTACATTAAGGGGGCAGCTGGGTAGCTCAGTGGAGTGAGAGTCAGGCCTAGAGACAGGAGGTCCTAGGTTCAAACCCGGCCTCAGCCACTTCCCAGCTGTGTGACCCTGGGCAAGTCACTTGACCCCCATTGCCCACCCTTACCAATCTTCCACCTATGAGACAATACACCAAAGTACAAGGGTTAAAAAAAAAGTACATTAATTAAGTGCTCACAGAGCACTGAACATTGTACAAAATATCTAAAGATTTAGCTCATGTTCTTTTGGAATTTAAGCAGATTTATTTGATTATGCACCTAAAATGGAGTTATCCTTGATTTTGACTTTGGAACACATTTAGATTGCCTAATACAGAAACATCTTGTTCTCTACCACGTAGAAAATGGTGACCTCTTTTGATTGGCTATCTGAATCTTTAAAACTGACGATTCACTCCCTTTCCATCATGTTTTTTTTTTGGCAACTATTATCTTTTGCATCCAGAGGATAAATATTCCAATTCATCCACAGCAGGAGTACCTTGAAAAGAACTTTCCTTCCCTTGTTTCCCTTTCTTTTACCGCCTGTTCTAAGAAATTAACCGAGGTGTTTATTTTTGTTCTTTCTTCTATAAATAGAGATACATTTTGAATTAGATGTCCAGAATCAGACATATTAGATATGAACATTTTATTAACTCATTTTATTTGATGGTACTTATTTGTGACAATGGTGGTAGGAAGAAGTGATATTGATGTAAAGAAGAAATAAAATAAGTAAAATATCCAAAGGGAATAGTGTAGGTAAAAGAATTCTGGTTTGAGTCAAGAAATCCATCTTTATACTGCACCTATAGTAATGTTTGCCTATGTGATCATATGATTTTACAGAATTTTCACTACTAAAATAATCCACTTGTATAGTATTGGGATTCATTGTTCTTTGAATGTTTGATAGAATTCACTTTTGAATCCATCAGACCCTGTCAATTTTTTCTTAGGGAGTTCTTTAATGGCCTGTTCAATTTCTTTTTCTGATATTGGATTATTTAAGTATTCTATTTCTTCTGTTGTTAATCATTCAAAGAACAATTAATCCCAATACTATACAAATTATTTGATATAATAAGTAAAGAAGGAGTCTTGCCAAATTCCTTTTATGACACAAATATGGTACTGATTCCAAAGACAGGCAGATCAAGAACAGAGAAAGAAAATTACAGACCAATCTCCTTAAGGAATATAGATGCAAAAATCTTAAATAAAAAACTAGCAAAAAGACTCCAGAGAGTGATGAAGAGGGTTATTCATCATGATCAGGTAGGATTTATACCAGGAATGCAATGATGGTTCAACATTAGGAAAACCATCCACATAATTGACCATATCAACAGTCTAACAAACAAAAATCACATGATTATCTCAATAGATGCTGAAAAAGCCTTTGACAAAATACAGCATCCATTCCTATTGAAAACACTGAAAAGTATAGGAATAAAAGGACCTTTCCTAAAAATAATAAACAGTATATACCTAAAACCATCAACAAACATCATATGCAATGGGGATAAATTAGAAGCCTTCCCAATAAGATCAGGAGTAAAACAAGGATGCCCATTATCACCTCTATTATTCAACATAGTACTAGAAACACTAGCAGTTGCAATTAGAGAAGAAAAAGAAATTGAAGGTATCAAAATAGGCAAGGAGGAGACTAAGTTATCACTCTTTGCAGATGATATGATGGTATACTTAAAAAATCCTAGAGAATCAACTAAGAAGCTTGTAGAAATAATCAACAACTTTAGCAAAGTTGCAGGATACAAAATAAATGCGCATAAATCATCAGCATTTCTATATATTTCCAACACCTTACAGCAGCAAGAGGTAGAAAGAGAAACACCATTTAAAATTACCCTAGACAATATAAAATACTTAGGAATCTATCTACCAAAACAAATACAAGAATTATATGAATATGACTACAAAACACTTTCCAAAAAAGTAAAACTAGATCTAAACAATTGGAAAAACATTGAGTGCTCATGGGTAGGACGAGCTAACATAATAAAAATGACCATTCTACCCAAATTAATTTACTTATTCAGTGCCATACCTATTCAAACTACCAAAATCCTTTTTTACTACATTAGAAAAAACTATAACAAAGTTTATTTGGAAGAACAAAAGATCAAGAATATCAAGGGAAATAATGAAAAAAACATGAAGGAAGGTAGCTTAGCAGTACCAGACATTAAGTTATACTATAAAGCAGTGGTCATCAAAACAATATGGTACTGGCTAAGAGACAGAAGGGAGGATCAGTGGAATAGACTTGGAGTAAGTGACGTCAGCAAGACAGTGTATGATAAACCCAAAGAGCCCAACTTTTGGGACAAAAATCCACTATTTGACAAAAACTGCTGGGAAAATTGGAAAACAATATGGGAGAGATGAGGTTTAGATCAACATCTCACACCATACACCAAGAAAAATTCAGAATGGGTGAAAGACTTAAATATAAAGAAGGAAACTGTAACTAAATTAGGTGAACACAGAATAGTATACTTGTCAGATCTCTGGGAAAGGAAAGATTTAAAAACCAAACAAGAGTTAGAGAAAATTATAAAATGTAAAATAAATAATTTTGATTATATTAAATTAAAAAGTTTTTGTACAAACAAAAACAATGTAATCAAAATCAGAAGGGAAACAACAAATTGGGAAAAAATCTTTATAACAAAAATGTCTGACAGAGGTCTAATTACTCAAATATACAAGGAGCTAAATCAATTGCATAAAAAGCAAGCCATTCCCCAATTAATAAATGGGCAAGGGACATGAATAGACAATTTTCAGATAAAGAAATAAAAAGTATCAATAAGCACATGAGAAAGTGTTCTAAATCTCTAATAATTAAAGAAATGCAAATCAAAACAACTTTGAGGTACCACCTCACACCTAGTAGATTGGCTAAAATGATAGCAGGGGAGAGTAAATAAGTCTTGACTGACCACACATAATAAAAGCAGTGGAAATGAGAATTAGCTATAGTGGAGGGGGTTGGGGGGTTGAGGGAGTCAAATGGAAAGTAAAAACATGACTTATGTAACCATGGAGAATTTTTCTAAAAATAAAAAAAATTATTATTAAAAATATTAAAATAATCCACCTGTAATTTTGAAAATGACCAAAAATATACAAGGGAAACAGGAGTATTTCCTCCTTCATTTTTTACCAGCAACCTGGTTCTTCTGTTTCTAGGCCCAGGGCTCTTTCTCCTACTGCACATTGAATCTAGATGTGGATTCTTTCAATCAAGAGATCAGTAGGATAATACTTTACCTGGCAGGACCCTCAAGGCAAGAACAGCATGGAGGATGAGGAAATAACCCAAACAACAAACAATATGGTGTAAATAAAAGAACAATAAACGTATAATTAGAACATTTAAGTCAGTAGTTCTCAACCTTGTTCAACATAAAGATACTTAAATGAAATTACACATCCCCTCTTTCACCCATACTCCCCCCCCACAGAAAAGGAGCTGTACTGTTATTTGCTGTTGACAGAGGAAATGCAAGACATAAAAAAAGGTGACCTAAATTCTATAAAGTTTTTATATGTATGTGTATTTTTCTAAATGACAGTAGTTTCTACCATAAATGTATAGGGTGGACTAAGTGTGCATAGGCATTAAGAACTCCTGGTATAATAGTATATACAGTGTCTCATTCTTTAGATTTTTGTTTTGAAAGTAAAATGTATTTGTTATTAGAAATATTTTGCTTTTTTTTAGTTTGATGAATAAAAATTAATGCCCTTTAAGATTATTATTTTCCTTAAAGTTTATAAAGAATACTCCATAGGGGCACACACTCCAGTGAAATATACTGCTACTGAATATTTTTTTAATTTTGTCCAATTCTCTGATATAATTTTTTTTGGAAAGCACAGATATTTGTTTTTATTTATATATAAAAATATAATATGTAACATAACAATAATATAATACATATTATTTGTTGTAAATATGTAATAAATTATGTTAAATATACTTATCCAAGAGCAGCAAAATCTCACATTAGCTATGTCCAAAAATCTATATCTCATTCTTCCCCACTCCACAACATTATCCCCTCTCCTAACCTTCCCCCCTCTGCAAGAAGGCAGGTAATATTATATTAAGTTGTACTTAAATTATCATATAATACATATTTCCCTGATCATCATGTTGTGAAACAAGAGATATATTGCTTACACTAGAGAATATTCATGGAGGAAATAAAGTGAAGAATGGCATTTAAGAATTTTTTAAATTTAATTAATTAATTTAGAATATTTTTCCATGGTTACATGATTCATGTTCTTTCCCTCCCCTCCTCCTGTAGCCAATGAACAATTCTACTGGGTTTTACATGTGCCATTGATCAAGACCTATTTCCATATTATTAATATTTGCAATAGAGTGATCATTTAGAGTCTATATCCCCAATCATATCCCCATTGAACTATGTGATCAAACAGTTGTTTTTCTTCTGTGTTTCTACTCCCACAGTTCTTTCTCTGGATGAGGATAGTGTTCTTTCTCATAAGTCCCTCAGAATTGTCCTGGATCATTGCATTGCTGCTAGTAGAGAACTCCATGACAATCGATTGTGTCAGTGTACCTGTCTCTGTGTACCATATTTGCCTGATTAACTCTTTTTGACTGGATGAAGGTAGAGTTAGCAAAAGCCTGGTAGAGAAAAGATATTTTTTTTCTTGCTTCTTAGCTTCAAGAAGAGACACAACAGTTCTACACTGTCTTCTGAGAGAGAACCTTGGAAAGGGAGAAGATAATTTTGAAAGAAACAGAGATGGTACCTGTTTTCCAGCTTTCCCCCTGGAGACACTGGAGAATTCTTCCTTTGGATAAGATCAGAAACTTTTTGTTTCTCAATTATACAATCTGAGATATTTTGCTCCCAATGGGACAGCTCATTTACTCTGTGTATTGTTTGTTATAGTCTGATCTGTATAATTTCCCTGGCCTCTGCTTACTATCCATGTGCAAGGCCAGTAATTTGTGCTGAATTAGTCTAAGTAACTCCATTTTAAAATTTTGTTTAAAATGTTGAGTATGTGGCAGCTAGCCTGTATAAGATGGCAGGGGTGGAAATGCTCCCTAATCCTCCTCATGATTATGTGCTCCAATCAAATTACCTTTGCCCTTACATGGAAACCATTTATTCCTGACTCTAAAAAGTAGAAGGCAGCTCCAAACTAGGTCAGCCCACCCAATTCTTACTTCCTGATGAATTAAGTCCCTTTTAACTTTCTCTTCCTGAGATTGCCTTATTATTCAGGGCAAAGCCCAAACAAAGACTTTCTTTTTCTTTTAAGGCTCTGGTGAGCTAGCAAGGAGAGACCTTTACTCAAAGGATTATCACTGCTCAGACCAATCTTGAGTCAAAGTGGACTCACCTGGCACTCAGTCACCTATGAAATGATCAGAGAAGTCAACTCCCCAAACTCAGGAAGAATAAGGAGAAACACGTGCCAAACCCAAACTGATTCTTTCTCGTTTGTGCATGAAGAAGAGCAACGCATATATATGTATTCATGGGAAAGTGCAGGTAGTGAGTGCTACTCTTGGCCCCATATTAGATTCCCCTCCCCCCAAAAAGCAAAATTTTATACTTATTGATATAGGATTGGCACAGGGTAATATTCTTGCTGACTCCCCATTAGGCAAACTGTTAAAAACTTAGGATAAAGGGAAACTGCCTGTTAAGCTTAAGCCGTAGAGCTCAATTTGGACTGGACTCTGTAATTAAGGTTTATAATTGTGGGAGTCAAATTAGGCTGGATAAATATGGAACCTTTGGTTATTGTCAACTGTGCATGCTAAAAATCATACTTGAAGAACTAGATCCTAGGAAAATGGATCATGGTGAACTGAAACTGCCACTCATTATGCTGTCTTTACAATGCAGATTTCTTAAAAACAAAGATAATGGCACCACTAAGAAAACACTTTTGTAAAGTATAATGAGAGAAGAAGCATATAAAGATTTTGATGGTCCCCAGGAAAGGAAGCTATGCAGGCAGTGAAGTGGGCTTGATTTGACTTCCACTTCAGAAGTTCTCTAAAGCTTATAAGGTCTTTCAACCTTAGAGAAATTTGGAGGGGAGCACTTAGTCACCCATAAAAACCTGGGGTGAGATCTCACAGAAAGGGAAAAGTGGGAAAGACTAATAAAGCCTCAAACAAGCTTTCCCAAATGTTAGTTATTTTAAGCAGGGATTTATTCATTGACTTTTTGGTAGATAAAGAGGAAAACGGCAAGATTTTTTCTCTCTGCCTTCACAACTCTGGCTAGGTTGGAGATTGCAGAGATAAATACTGACTAGAAAAAAGACAAATATTTTTTCTTCGTTTGAAGAAATTTATGACATTATAAAACACCTGTTAATATCAGACAGATAATATTTATTAATTTATGACATTTATCAAATGGAAACCATAGAAATAAATTGGCAGCATGAATTACTTGAGTATAGTACGTAAAACCCCTATCCTTGAAGGGCTATTGATTGGATGTGTCTCAATCCTAGCCCCATAGGCTCCAAAGAAAGGGGATGAGAAAGTGGGACTGCCATGTGGAGCTGCTCCCTCCCCCTTAACTTGGTGCCCATAACCCAATTTGTCATGAACTTCAAATAGTCTGTACCCTGTTGACAAAGAGTCATGCCCTATACCCTTTTTTCTGGAAAATTGGATATGAATAATTCCTGATGTCAGGAAGAAGTTAGTCAGAAACTTGGGGAATTTCTTGACGCTCACTCCCTGATGGGAAAGGTGGGAAGTAGAATTTTACTGTAAAATAGCTTTTGGGCTTTTTTGTTAAAGCCCATCCCCATCCCCATCCCACACATGGGAGGGACCCTTTGTGTAAACTCTAGGTCATTATTTATTGTGATAGACAGATTCTGAGAAAGAGGCCTCATATCTGAAGTATATAGAGAACTTTGTGATATAAAATTATAAGCTGTTCCCCAACTGATAAATAGTCAAAGTAGATGAAAAGACAATTTTTAGATGAAGAAATCGAGCTATCTACAGCCATATGACAAAATGCTCTCAATGATTATTGATTAGAGAAATGCAAATCAAAACAACTTTTAGTATCATCTCACACCCAGTAGATTGGCTAAAATGATAAAAGGGCAAAATGAAAAATGTTGAAGGTGATATGGAAAAACAGGGACACTAACTCCAGATGAATTAGGTTTAGAACACAAAGGAATTAATACGGCTCATTGGGAGATACTTTTAAAGTAAACTAAACAGTTTATGAGAAGGGGCAATGGCTATAATCTGAGGTACTAACAGCTAATGATATTTAGGGAAACCAAGATTTTGAGCATTACCATTTGGGATTTTAAATCTTCATTTGATTTGATTTGATTGAGATTTTGAATTAAAACTAAATTATAATGTGACCTCATAGACAATTGGATGTATTCTTCTATTAGAATAATTGGGAAAAATCAGAACTCACTAGCAAATACAGTTGCATTTTGAATATCCCATGCTGACATACACATAACCCATGTAGGTAATATACAAACATTCTTACATGCGTATATACATATATAAATATGGAGTAATGGGGAGAAGTTGCGATAACTCTTCCTTATATTTTAGATGCTGCTAAATACTTGAAGCATTGAAGAAATAGATTTAGAGAGATGGGTTTGATATAAGGGAAAAAACTTCTTGGCAATTCTGACTGTCCAAAAGTGGGGTGGGAAGATTTGGGAAATAATGCTGCTTTCAAGGTAGGTCTACTACTTGAGTTCTTGATAGATCAAGTTCCTTTTCAGGTAGGTGTCTAGATGACCTTGAGGACATTTCCAACTCTGAGAATCAGTGATCTTGTAAATAAATAATAAAATCCTGATGTTTAGTGCTCATTTGAGCTCTCCTGTATCCTTACAATAATTTGTGACCCAATTCTCTCCCTCTCTCCAGCTCTACCTGCCCCTGATGCCCTAATGATGTACACACTTCATAACTATTATTCAAGTTCTAGTTTCAGTTATGTTAGTTTTGTTAAGTTAGACCTTACCCTCATAGCCTCCTCTGTAAAATAGGCCTGCCTCAAGAGGCTTGTCCTCAAAAGATTTATTGAGATAATACATTTAAATCTCTGGTAACTATAAAATGCTCTATAAATGTAAACTCCAGTCATCTCTACTCCTTGTTAACTGAAGCCCACATCAATAGCTGTCAAAACTTCTGTGAATACAGTTTGGCCTTATGTGGTTTTCCCTTGACAAGACTGCCTGGAGTTGCTTGGTCTACCTACCAAGTTGCAAGGAAGAATCTCTTTCTATGCTGCCATGTAATAGTGATTCACATCTTTCTTTTTAAATGATCGTCGCTATAGCAACATTCCTAATTATTGCTGAGACTGATTCTTTATTCTAGTTCATTACAGTAGGAAACTGTAATTTAATCATGTTAAATCAAGTTTTTAAAAAATGATATTTGAGCATTAAAATAGCATGAAACAAAATAAAGACACAAGTGTGAAAATCGTTTTGTGCCCTTGTGCAGCAACCGCAAAGAAAAATTACATTTATAAAGTCTTTGGTTGTATTCCAAATGTGTTAATGTTTTTCATCAAGAAAGATGTTCTCTCCACCTAAGTTTAAGAATAGTCTTTAAAAAATAAGTTCAGTCATCAGAAACCCAAGTGTAAAAACTACTTGAATCTCTGCTCTGTGAAGATGTGCTTTTTAATGCCAATGACCCATTCATTAGAAAGGAGGGAGGAAGCAAGAGCAAAGCAGAGAGGAATTACTGTCTCCCAGGGAACTATATTCACAGTGGAATCATTACATGGCTTAGGTGAAAGAGCTTTTGGGGAGATGGAGCTTCAGGAGAATGGTCTTTTTGCTGCAATTTCTGTTATGAACAGGAAGAGGAGAGATCAAGGTTGAATAAAGTGTTGAAAAACACCAAGCAGAGAGCAAGAAGCCATTTAATGACTCCTAAGGTTTCTTCTAGCTCTAAAATAATTGCCCTATGTATAGCATTAAGTGAATTCATAATCAAGGAGGAAGTTATTTCATCTACAGCAAACTGTTATTCATTCTTACCTTCCTCCCTCCCTCCTTTCCTTCCTTCCCTTCTTTCTCTCCTTCCTTCCCTTCTTCCTTTCTTTATACCTTCTTACAAATGTATATAGGCAGGCCTAGCCTTTCTCCTAGACCTTCAACTAGTAATCAGAGAAGTCATACTAGATGTTGCAAAATATCTTAAACTCAACGTTTCCAAAACTGAACTCATGATCACTTCCTCTAAACCTAGTTGTCTATTGGCCTTCCCTGTTTCTATCGTGGGTAGTACTATCCTTCTGGTCACCTAAGGTTGCAATTATTATACTGTATTAGACTTTTTAATAAAAGTATTAGATTTTGCTTCTTCACATCAGCAGTCATACGTCAAATTCTGTCATTTCTACTAACATATCTCTTATACTTTCAACTTCCTTCTACTTAAACAGCCTAAAGTTCTAGGTCTGATACTTCTACCATTGAGCAAGTCACAGACTGTTTTTTATCTCAGTTTCTGTATCTGTAAAAAATGGAGATAAGTTCTGTAGTAACTACCTCAAGGAGCTGTTGAGCAGCTAAAATGAGAAAATGTGTTTGAGTTGCTCTGTAAGATGTAAAGGTCAACAATCATTATATAAGGTTTATAGCTATATCTTGGGAACTTTTGTACCCATAATAAACCACAATGCCTTGCCTTAGGAAATTCTCAACTGAAAATGTATTCAATGAGTGGAGAGAAAAAATTGGAAGGTGACACCATCATTGTTTCATTTGCTCTTAAAAAGGTATCCTTCCCATGTCACCACTCACTTTTGTGTTGACTCTTCCCTAAGCATATAAAATACGGGAAGGCAGGGATTCTAATTTTTGCACATGTATTTAAAGTGCATATTTTAAAGACTGACAATTGGTAAAGGCTTAGAAAATTCTTTTTCTTTCATTCATCCAAAATATTTGAATTATTCAATGTTATTAACCAGTCTCAAATTCAACTCTATTTTAGGGGACCAAAGTGGTATAATGGATATTAAGAGCAAAGCCTGGAGTCAGAAAGACATAGCTTCCTCAGTTCAAATCTAGCCTCAGACACTTACTAGTTGTGAGATCCTGGGCAAGTTACTTAACCCTGTTGGCTTCACTTTCCTCATCTCTGAAATGGACTTGACAAGGAAATGAGAAACCATTCCATTATCTTTGCCAAGAATACGCTAAGTGGGTTTATGAAGAGTCTGAAATGATTGAACAATATCTAGTTTTTTAAAAATATAAAAATTCTAACATACTGACAAATTTGGGTAATGCTGACTAAATGATAACTTTGAAAAGGATGTTCATAACTTTCAGCATGGACTCTTTACCTGGATAATAGCATTCATTGGTATTTCTTTTGGATAATTTTTAATGAAGAAAATGTGGGTTTTTTCCCTCCTGCCTCCTTTAGCATATTTTATGTTTCTTCTTTTCTTATTATTTTTTGCTTCTAGCTTAACTGGCCAGAAGGAGGTCTCTGCATGTTTGTAGTTCTGGTTGAAATGTAAATATATTCTTTGATTAACTTAAAAGTTTCTTTTATTTCTGGGTGACTACTTGGTGGTTCGTGAAGATGGGCCAGGGTGAGACTCAATTCTACCAACCACCCTCCCAGACAGAAAACAGGAGAGGTAATGAAAAGAGCTTAGAAAGGATATTATTTTATGCTTATCAAAAAGAACTCATATAGTCAGAGTCAGAAGGTGACTTGAAGAAATCTTGTTAATTCAAGGTTATTTAATGATTCTGTGCTCCTGTGTACAATTTTGGACTTTGTCTGTAATTTCTTTGTAATGCCTTTGAATCTTTATCTATATTTAATGATGGCAATAAAAGGCTAAAACCTGAATTTAGTCCAAAGAACTGGTGAATATTTGGGACTTCAAATTTCCTTTGGGTCCCTGGTAAAGGGGATACAGGAATGGCATAGGGACAAAATATAAAAGCTTTAAGCCTGAAGTTTTTGAGGCTTAGGGTCAGAAGCTCTTCTCAGACTCCCAGGGCATTTTCTCATTCCTCATCCCAACCTATATTTCTTTTCCCTTGTCTTCTCATTTTCTTTGCTAGATAGGTTATGTTGTGGAATCCAAGTCACTTAGAGTGACTAGTCGAGAAAAAATTGAGAGAAATAAAAACCAGAAATGACAACCTTCAGGGAAGCAATAATAAAACTTTAACTTGAAAACTGTCTGAGACTATTTCTGCGTAGTTTTTGCAGACATGTGCAAATTATATGTGAATAGAATAAAGAACTTGATTTTTACTCAGCAAATCAGTCTCCTGGAAAGTAATGCTGAAATCATTTCTGTATGAAGCTGTATGACAAGGAGATTGCGGAATGCTTCTGTTGCCCATTTGTAATGACCTCTTGGGTATCTTCATCTGAAAGGCCCACTGGCTAGGAGATGTGGATAGGCTGCTGAACTTAAAGGTAAGGAAGATCCAAGTTCAAGTATAGCCTCAAATGCTTAGCTTTTGTTTCTATTCATGATAGTTAACCTCATTTTCCTTATTTGTAAAATTAGAACAGTAGTAGCACCTACATTGTTAAAGTTGTAGTGAGGATCAAATGAGATAGTATTTGTAAAGCATTTTGCAAACTTTAAAGAGCTATATAAATGCTAACTAATAGCATTGATATGCTATTATTAATAACTCAAACTTGGTTCACCTGGAACCGCACTGAGATCCTTCTGCATATCACCCACTGACTCTTTCTTCTTCTCTCTTCCCTTGCTTCTCCATCTTCCTATTCTTCCCTCTCCCTTATTAAGCACCTACTATGTGGCAGACATTGAGCACAGAGGGATAACCTGAGTTATAATGAATTTACAACACACTAAAAAATGAAGAACTTTTTTCAGATGAAATGTTGCATACCCTTCCCCTTTTGACTTTTGTTCTGGGTTTTGAATCCAATTCTAAGATTTTTATGTGTAACTACTTTTTAACCCTTTAGATTAATTAGATTTAACCAATGTTTCAGTTCCNTGTGTAACTACTTTTTAACCCTTTAGATTAATTAGATTTAACCAATGTTTCAGTTCCAATATTTGGAATTCTAAGTTTCTTGGTATGGTGATATCTACTAAGCTTTGTTATCATTAGCAATCCATACCACTTTAGTATCATCTGACAGTAAGTTTATTGTGCTATTATTCTCCTATTTAACTTATAACAATGTTAAAGAGGACAAAATCTGGTAGCCACAGGAGATTTCTTTCCAAGTTGACTTTGAATCATTAATGACTGTTCCTGGGAACCAGACATTTGACAATTCTGAATTTACAATACTGTTTAATCTATGACTTTTTAAGGTACCAATGACACATATAGTTAGAGATGAATAGCAAAAAATGGAAATTATAAAATGGTAGCTCAGAAAGGGGGTGAGTTGAGGCAATTGATTTGGAAATCTTAGCATTAAACCCATGGGAGCAGATATGATTTTCATGTGGAGAGAATAGGGCAAAAGTTTAAGAATAGAACTTTTGAGTAACATCACATTTGAATTGCAGGAAAAGACTAAGGCACTGGACAAAAAAGTAGGAGAGTCAAAAGAATTGCTATTATTCTTATCAACATCATCCCAGTCATCTATGCTAGAAATCTCAACATTATCTTTACTTCTCTCTCCTTTGTACCTTTCCCCAAGTTTGGTACGAAGTACATTTCATTTTTTCTACTGGCATCTGTCCCTTCCTTGCCATTCCACACTGATGCAACCTTGGTCCAGAACTACTAAAGTTTCCTCATTGCCAAGACTTCTTGATTAGTCTCTTTGATTCTAGTCACAATCTCCCTTCAATCTTCTCTTCCCAATACCACCAAGCTAATCTACCTCAAATACCTCTTTTCTCCAAATTCTAACATGGCTCCCTACTGACTATAGGATATTCTCCCAATTTCTTAGGCTGGTATTTAAAGACTTGCAAAATCTTACTTATATCTAACTTTCCAAGCTATCTTTTTTTTGGCTATCTTTGCTGAAAAATAACAGCAAGGCAAAACTTTATTTCATTATGAATACACAGAAGGATGGCTTTTTCTCAAAACAAGATTTCCTAGAAAAAGAATAAATGTTCTAAAAAGCAGAGTATTCCTGAATGGTTACTGGAACCCATTGCACAGTGCTTTGATATTATGTTCCAAATTTGAACTTTTACAACATACCCTTTTGCTATTCCTCCAAATAAACTCCATGGTCCAGTCAGCATAGATGATTTAAAATTTCTTAAACATTCCTTGAGATTGCTCTCCTCTATTCTTTTACTAAGGCTATTGTTTCTGCCTGAATTTCACTCCTATTCCTTCCTCCCATCCTAGTTCTGATGAGTGGCATCCTATCAATGCTTTAAATTCCAATTTAAATGTCTTCTCTCTTTTAGGAAACATTTCCCCATCACCCCAATCAAAAGTCTTCCTTTGAAGTCTGGCACCATGTTATTCATATCTGTCATATGCTACTTATCAAGTCTTGGTTCATATTATGGTTTTATGTGAATTAGTCTTTCCTTCTCTATAATATTATGAGGTACTTACCCATTCTATAGTTCTGATCCAATTGTCTTTAAGATTTTTACTAGCTCTAAAACCTTAAAGTGAGTATATAGTTATCTAGTGTAGTACAGAGAGAGGGGGTCATGATAGTTTTTTCAAGCTTTGGCTGAGTTCCGTAATCAGTTAGGGGTTTGGAATCTTGAGAGAGAAAAATGAGTTGGTTTTGGAAATCTCGTGGAGAGAGGGTTCAGA
Source organism: Gracilinanus agilis (assembly GCF_016433145.1). NCBI lineage: Eukaryota > Metazoa > Chordata > Mammalia > Didelphimorphia > Didelphidae > Gracilinanus > Gracilinanus agilis. Next base: position 438,401,304 of record NC_058130.1, on the reverse strand, counting down.
GCAGCTGAGCTGTTTCCTTACCTATCTGTAGAATTGAAATTTTGCCTAGCTTTGAAATATTTATTTAAGAATTGTTAGTTTAGAGAAACCCTTTGTATTATTTCATTTCCTTTATTATTTCCAACCTTCCTTCCCTTACCTTCTATGTCTGTGGAGTTAATAAGGAGAGTAAATTAGAGAGGAGTTCAAATCTGTGAAGGGTTTAACTAAAATTTGACAGTATTATATATATAAAGAAATTAGTCAGTCATCATTTATTCCCTTTAGATATCAAGAGCACCTTGTAAGCTGAGTTAAGGCAGGTCCTTGCTCAGACTACATCTCTGCCTCCCTTCCCCCACCTGAGGTTCCTGAGACAACTGTTAGGGCTTCCTCAATCCACTTTCCTGACAAATCATCCTTTAAAGATAATAAACCCTTTTGTGTTTCAACAGACCTATTAGTATAATTTGTCAGTTAGTTATTAAGAGAGGGAAGAAGAGGGAAAGAACTAACATACTCAGGGCTTGAAGGGAAGCCGGGGTATCCATCTTGAAGGAAGGTGTAACTTCAAAACAAGTCCCTTCCTGTGAAATTAACTAAAGCCTGTTGTTAATTTCAGTTCAGTCTATTTCTCTCAGTTTGTCTCTAAGTCCCAGTCTGTAAAGCCTGCTGTCTTTGCCTGTTTAGATTAATTCCTCCTCTCCCTGAAGATCTTTGTTTCCTTTCAGTGTTATACTCCTGACTTCAGCCATATTATATCCTGAATTTCCTTATTCCAGCCAACCTGTAACCTAGATTACCTACCTAGCAAGTCCCTGACAACCTCCTTTCAAAATCCCCTTTTACCACACACCTTTCCTCAAATTATCCTCATTACACTAGATATTAGAAATTCCCATATATTAAGGAAGGATATTAATTCCAGAGAGTAGAAGTGAGGAATCCAATGTATTTCACTAGCTGAAAAGGCATTTAATGACCTTGAAAGAAAAGATGCAATCAATGTCAAAATCATTATTATAAAAGATTATATGTTCCTGGAGAATTTCCTCATGTTACTCTTCTATTTTCTTTCATCTTCTGGGTTTCTTCTGACATCAGAGATAATAGAATTGACTTGAATCTGAAATCCTTTCCTTTCCTTGAAAACCATCTTCATTCACAATGGGAGGTGGCAAACTCCCTGAGACATCAGTCCCCTTGTGGATTGCAGATGAGTCGTAGAAGGTTCTTTTCTCCTTCCTTTTAAGAATAAGATATAACCTGGCTTTTGTGTACTCTGGAGAAAAATAGAAATACTGTTGACACGGCCTCCCTTTGCATTGCTTTACTGTAATATGATCATTTACTATCTCCCTGATGCTCCTCAATCCCAGGAAGCTGCTGGCAGCTGAGAAAAAAGAATCATCCTATTTTTCTCCCCAGAACCACAAATAGTTACATCATACACACATGCACACAACTCTACTAGCTATTTTCTTGACCTCAAATAGACCTACAGTTATCTGTAACTCCTCACATTTGAAGAATCATGGAATTTTTACACTAGAAAGATCTACAGAGTTCATTGGGTCCACACAGCTAAATCCCAGGGAGGTTAAATAATTGGTCTAAGGTTACATAACTAGCTAATGATGAATCCAGGACTGGGAACACAGATTTCAGCTGTTACACAAACATTATTTCCCCTGTGTCACAATGCTTTCTGAGCATTACAATCCTGTGCATCAAGATCCTTCTTTATAACACAGATCCAAGGAGGCACAATGAACAGTTGCACCAGAGGAGTTTATTTTTGTATTTGGCCTTGAGTGTGTGTTTTTGCATGAGTATGTTGTCATTCCAGGCAAACTTAGGCATTCTACCTGGCTTCTCTTATCGTCAAGGACTAGAGTATGCAAAAAGGGAGCTAGAAGGGACTTAACAATTATCAGGTCCAAAGCCATTAATTTTACAGATCAGTAAAATGAGGCAAAAAGTGATTCAGTGATTTGTTTAGGAATCAGTCACATAGCTAATAAATGTCTTAGAATTTTAACCTAGGTTTTTCTGATGTGAAGTTTAGTGCCTTGACTTCTATATCATACAAATAAACATGTGCCTGGAATTATGTGAAGCTACAGAAATCCATTAGTCAAAGAAGAGGAAGAGACTAGCATATATGTACTGCCTTCATTCTCACACCTAATCCCTAAATCAGGCTAAGTTTGTTTTTTTTACCTGAATTAAATTAGTGACATCAATACATCTATCTTTTGGGTGCTGGCAAATATTCAACAGACTCTGCTTCTGTTGATGCCAGTATGTATTTGCTAGAGAAAATTGCTAAATTAAAGTTTTTTAATTTGTTAAAATGGTTAAATTAAAGTAAAGGTTAAATTAAAGATGCAGCAAAGTTAAAAAATAGGGTTGGTCAAGTGTATTTTATATCAACAAAGCAGAAATCTGGGATCTTCAGAGCACACAAGTATGTCCTAAGAAGGAAATAGTGGAAAGCCTTTTCTTTTCCTTGTAGAACTTTTCTTTGATGTGCAAGAGACTGTTTCAAATTATTGATTTGGCATAATTTGCCAGGTTTAGAAGTAAAGAAAGAGTATAGACCCATAGTCTCATCCTTCAAGGGCTGTGTTTCTTGTCTTTTTCAGTTAAGCATGGCAAGATGGCTTTGTTCTAAAGCTTTTATTTTCCTATTACTCACATGGGGAAAGAAAGTTACTTCTCTCCTTCATTTCTGTATTCAGTACATATTCCATCGAATCAGAGACTTCATCATTGGTTTTGTACCTTAAGGAAACTATCAATAAGAAGAAAGTCCCCATATTCTCAAAAAAAAAAAAACCTTATAGTAGCACTTTTTGTGATAGATAAGAATTGTGGCAAAAAGTAGATTGGGGAATTTCTAAACAAATTATTGTAGTACATGAATATGATAGATTATTACCATGTTGTAAAATATGTGTGATGAATAGAGAGAAGCATGAAAAGATTTATATGAACTGATGCTGAGTGAAATAAGAAGAGCCAAGAAAACAATATATACAGTAACTACAACAATGCAAATAATATCCAAAAAAAAGTAAATGTAACAAACTTGTAAATATCTAGCAGAACTCAGATGAAGAGATATCAGAAGATATTTCCACCCTGCCTTTTGTGACAGTGGAAGGTCCACAGGTATACTTTGTACATGTTTCGGGACTTTTTTGTTTGTTTTTGAAACCTTACCATTTATTTTTGTATTAATTCTAAAACCAGAAGAGAGGTAGTTAGGGTTAAGTGACTTGTCTTTGATCACCAATCCAGGAAGTGTTTGAGGTCAGATTTGAATATTTGTGGACTTTTCAAATGTTTTTTATCAACTATGAATGAATATTTTTTCCATTCTCTAAAAAAAATACTATTTACTTTATGGGATGGCTCTGTGATGGGTATAGGAGAGGAAGTGATCTTTGATATAACTGGTGATGTAAGAAACAAAAATATTAATTAAAATCTTTTAAAAATAGATACTGAACTCAATATTATAAATTTTAGTTGTATCTGAAAATATTTCTCCATAGAGGCAAATAGGAGTAAGTAACTTACTTTGCATAGCTAGTAAAGTATCTGAGGTTGGATTTGAACTCAGGTCTCCCTGATGCCTTATGTAGTGCTCTACCACTTAGCTAGATAAATGAGTATATATAGATTGGTAAAACATCTACAAAGCAAATACAAAATACTCCGTGGTAGAGGGAAGACACTAATAATTGAGGGTACCAGAAAAAAAAACTTGATGCAAGAAGGTGGTGCTTAAGCTAAGTCTTGAAGGAAATCAGGCATTTTAGTGGAGATGAGGAGGAGCAGTGTTCTAGGCATGTATGTGACAGTTAATGAAAGGTATGGTGAGGGCAGATCTAATGTAGAGCACGAGCAAGAGCAAATCAGCCAATACCGTTGGATTATAGAATCTATGGAGAGTCTGTAATGTGTAATAAAATTAGAAAATAAATGAAAGGGCCAAGTTATAAGGAACTTTAAATCACACAGTTTATATTTGTTCTTAAAGAAGTGAGTGCTACAGAAAGAAGCAAAAGAACAAAATAAACAATGAATGCAATAAAGTAAATGAAAGCTATACTAAATGGTAGTTGAAGGGGCAACTAAGTGGCTCAATGGGTAAAGGATGATGCCTGGAGGTGAGAGGTCCTGGGTTCAAATATGGTCTCAGACATTTTCTAGTTTTGTGACTTTAGGCGAGTCACTTATCCTCAGTTGTCTAACCCTTAGCACTCTTCTGAAGCCTTAGAAACGAAACTCAGTATAGATTCTAAGACAGAAGGTAAGGGTTTAAAAAAAGGCAGTTGATCTGGTTAATTATTTAATATAGCATACTTTTATGATAATATAATTACAGGGACCAGTTATATTCTCAGAGAACAGATAATGAAACATATAGCTTCCTCCTTTTGGTAGAGGTCAAGAACTAAGTGAATGGGTGAAAAGGGTATTGCCAGAGGTCTTCACTGTGTTGGTTGGCTATACTTCAATTACTTTCTTTGTTACAAGCTTTGGTTCAATAAAGCATAAAGTGGTCTCTGTGTTTGTGTGTGTGTGTGTGTGTGTGTGTGTGTGTGTGTGTGTGTGTGAAAAATAAAAGGAATTACTAAAGTGTTTTTTTAAACAAGTGTTTTACAAACCTTAAAGCACTAAATGAACAAAATCTTTCAGTTACATTTTTGTGATATTATGAAATTTTTTAAAGATTAAAGTTTGTTTCTACTTTGAGTCAAATATTTCATCTGAGTAAGAGCTGTGGGGCCCCTTCTCTGAAGTTTGACAAGGGAAAATACATTCATGATTAATCTAGGAACAGAAGGAACTGCATACAGGTGTACAAATATCAATGTTTCATTGATTGTCTAGACTTAAGAAAATTATGAAGAAAATGTTAATAAGGTAAATTAAACCTTAAAGTGTGTCATATGTTTTCATAGACCCAGTTGTTAAACATTTACAACAGCCCTGAAGGCAGGCCACTGAATGAAGACTGAGAGCTGGCCTGCCAGACTGGACCTAAGTCAGCAGCTGGTAAAATCAGTCTGGGAGACTGAGCAAAACCTGGGGGTTTTCTGCTGTTTTTCTTGTTTATTAAGCCAGTTTTCAATAGACAGTTCTTTCCCTTGATTTTACCAGGGATCTATAGTCTAGGTAGGAGGTTTGGAGGAATAATTGGGTAAAATACTCTGAGAATAAAGGGCTTGACATTTGACCTATAGTATCTTAGTAAACCATATGGCCACATTCTTGGAATGTCTGTGGAATATTGATGTACAGGGTTGAGGTTTTCCATTCTTTTAATATTTTAGGGAACTCTAATATTTTCTATTCTTATCCAATATTAGTAGAGAATTTGGGTCAGGGTCCACTCTATTTCAGGTTGGAGGGAGGGAGCAGTGGCATAAGAATTTGGGTCTAAGTACCTTCTGGTAAGTAATGAAAGTACTGCAAACTTTGAGGAGGCCAGTGTAGTTATATTGGATCCATATGATGAAAGCACGTGATTCCGTTGCTAGTTAGGGATATGGCTTCAGCTTTTCTACTGACTTGCAGAAATCTAGACATCAGAAGCCTGTGTGTTGCTCTTGGTACTTAAAGCACCTTACATATGACCTGGGATAACTCTCAAGTTTACAGACAGTCTACCCCATTGTCACACAAACACAAAGCTGTGGGAACCTAAGCAAGGGAAAAATGTGAATGCCCTTCCATTCAACTTCTCAAAAAAAGAATTTTGCTTATGGAAGATGGTTTATAGGAGTGAAGTAATAAAAGCCTGAGAATGGACAATCTCATTTGAAATCTTGGAGAGCGTTTACATCTTTGGTTTTCTCCTGTCTGCCTTACTCTAGTTTTCCTACAATGCTCAGTTAATAAAAAACTTCTTTCTACCTTTAGAATCTCCATTATTGTATACCCATTAATAATCTTAAAGCAGAATTTGGAAAATGGAAGACAAGTTTTCACTGAAGGAAATAGAGCATGGCAAAGTCAGTTTAGAGACTTTTTTCAACCTACTCTAATGACTTTTTAGCTGTCTCTTATAGCTGAAATATTCTCCTTCCTTCCTCCTCTTAGAATCCTCAGTTTCCTTCGAAACTCAGTTCAAGTGTCACTTTCTATAAGAATTCTTTCCTGGTCCTTCCAGCTGCTAGAGTTTTCTCCTCTAAAACTACTTTTTTCTACTCTGTTTTTCTCTTATCTATTTATACGTGTGTTCTCTTCCCTAGTAGAATATAAGCTTCTTGAGAGCAGGGATAGTATTTGCTTTTTCTTTGTATCCCTCATGCTCATCATCATTACTTAATGAATGCTTGCTGAATGATTGATTGATAATAAAGAGTATGACCTGTGATAATGTACACAAAATTTTTCATATGAAATGAGAAAAAAAACACTATACCCCATCAGAGGAAATTATATATTTTTGTTTTTTTCCCTAATTATTTTTACTTTTCTTCCTCCTTTAAAAGAGAAAGAACAGTGTAGTTGAAAGAATTGCTTAACCTGACATCTGAAGAAGCCTGAGTTCTAATCCTGAACTCAGCACTTACAACTAATAATAGCTATCATCTGTGCAGGACTTTCTATATTATTTCATCTAATAATGGCTGCATAGCCATCTTTAATTACTTAATCTTTATGAACCTTCATTTTCTCATCTCTAAAATAGAGAAACTCTAAAATAAAGATGGATGAATCGAATGAGAGGGTTCATTTTTTAAGAATCCATTGTCAATCAGTTGTTTAAATCATGCTTGACTCTTTGTGACCCCATTTGAGATCTTTTGGGGGAAGATCCTGGAGTGCTTTGCCATTTCCTTCTCCAGCTCATTTTACAGATTGAGGAAACTGTGACAAATAAGGTTTAGTGTCTTGGCCAGCAATGCAAAGCTTGTAAGGTCTGAGGCCAGATTTGATCTCAGGAATACGAGTTTTCATGACTCCAGACCTGGTACTATGTCCATTTTGCCACCTACCTACCCATTACTGGATCCATTACTGTAATTAAAAAGGTTTTAGAGAGGAATTAGATTGGCTAGTCAATGCTGAAAGCAATTGGCTTTTAGCACTTCATTTCCTTAAGGGAAAATCATGAGGCATTACTGAAGACAGAGATCAAGAAGCAGAAACAATAAAGGGATGGCAATATGGAAGCCCCAAGAACTTCCACTTAAGCAAAAGCCAAGTCTGACACCTACTAACCCATGAAGCTAGGTGGCACTGAGTATTGGTCCTGGAGTCAGGAAGATCTGATTTCAAATGTTGCCTCAGATACTTACCAGCAGTTTGACCCTGGACAAGTCCTCATTTGTAAAATGAAGGTAATAAATCTAGCACCAATCTCCCATGATTATTGTGAAGATCAAATGAAATAATGAGTAAAGCACTTAGCATAATGTCTGGCACATAGTTAAACATCATCTAAATGTTAGATATTATTATTTTTTTAAATTAATCAAATTTCCTCACTCTAGGCCAGGACTGACAGCTCTGGGTGGGAGTGGGGAGGGATACAAGGGGAGATGTCACCAGAAGCCCAAGTGAGATAATCTTTAAACTCTGGCTGAACAATGCTTTTAGACCAACTAGATCCATGTTTCAAGGTATCTCAGACACTTCAGGGATCAGGGAAGGTGATTCATTTGAGGAGTCTTAGCTGCTCCTCATCAGAATGGCTTAAGAGGTGTGAGTTTCTGTCCAGAAAAATTCGATTCATTTACTATATCTGAGTTCACAGTTAGGGAGGCACCAAACATCTAGGAAGCTAGAACAGAAATTTCTAGAGGTCAAGAGGAGAAATTGCTGCAGAAAAGGAGCAGGACAAAAGAGAAGATATCTGAGGTAGCAGGAATCAGTATGAGTATAGAGTAGACATCCTGTCTATTGGACATAAAAAAGAAAAACTAGTAAAGACATTTTTTCTTTCTGGATTAGACCATAAAAAGTGTTTTGAAATTTTCTTTTTAAATATTTTATATTTACATATATAATAAAATAGATAAATATATAATTTTATATTTATTTATATATATTTATCATTATTTGAAATATGAAACAGAACATAGAAATAGTAATGGTTGATATGTAATATGTTTTTCTATAGGAATTAAAGTTTATTTTACTTTCAAATAAAGTATAATAAGCATTAAACTATCCGTTGTTTTCTCCAACTTGGGCAGAATTATTGGGAGATGGAAGGAGCTGAGAGTTCAGCAAAAAAAGTGAATTTATCATTTGGTTTTATACTATAATCCTATTAATGATAAAAAGATGAAATCCAGAGTCATATATCACAATTTTTGTACCCCGATCAAAGGAATTTTAATATGAAACTCATCTGGTATGCAGTGGTCAGGAGAATGAAGTACACTTAGGTGTACTGGAAAGTTTCAAAACTGTTGAAGAATTAGTCTGAGTATTTTAATGCTTANTACTGCAAACTTTGAGGAGGCCAGTGTAGTTATATTGGATCCATATGATGAAAGCACGTGATTCCGTTGCTAGTTAGGGATATGGCTTCAGCTTTTCTACTGACTTGCAGAAATCTAGACATCAGAAGCCTGTGTGTTGCTCTTGGTACTTAAAGCACCTTACATATGACCTGGGATAACTCTCAAGTTTACAGACAGTCTACCCCATTGTCACACAAACACAAAGCTGTGGGAACCTAAGCAAGGGAAAAATGTGAATGCCCTTCCATTCAACTTCTCAAAAAAGAATTTTGCTTATGGAAGACGGTTTATAGGAGTGAAGTAATAAAAGCCTGAGAATGGACAATCTCATTTGAAATCTTGGAGAGCGTTTACATCTTTGGTTTCCTCCTGTCTGCCTTACTCTAGTTTTCCTACAATCCTCAGTTAATAAAAAACTTCTTTCTACCTTTAGAATCTCCATTATTGTATACCCATTAATAATCTTAAAGCAGAATTTGGAAAATGGAAGACAAGTTTTCACTGAAGGAAATAGAGCATGGCAAAGTCAGTTTAGAGACTTTTTTCAACCTACTCTAATGACTTTTTAGCTGTCTCTTATAGCTGAAATATTCTCCTTCCTTCCTCCTCTTAGAATCCTCAGTTTCCTTCGAAACTCAGTTCAAGTGTCACTTTCTATAAGAATTCTTTCCTGGTCCTTCCAGCTGCTAGAGTTTTCTCCTCTAAAACTACTTTTTTCTACTCTGTTTTTCTCTTATCTATTTATACATGTGTTCTCTTCCCTAGTAGAATATAAGCTTCTTGAGAGCAGGGATAGTATTTGCTTTTTCTTTGTATCCCTCATGCTCATCATCATTACTTAATGAATGCTTGATAATAAAGAGTATGACCTGTGATAATGTGCACAAAATTTTTCATATGAAATGAGAAAAAACACTATACCCCATCAGAGGAAATTATATATTTTTGTTTTTTTCCCTAATTATTTTTACTTTTCTTCCTCCTTTAAAAGAGAAAGAACAGTGTAGTTGAAAGAATTGCTTAACCTGACATCTGAAGAAGCCTGAGTTCTAATCCTGAACTCTGCACTTACAACTAATAATAGCTATCATCTGTGCAGGACTTTCTATATTATTTCATCTAATAATGGCTGCATAGCCATCTTTAATTACTTAATCTTTATGAACCTTCATTTTCTCATCTCTAAAATAGAGAAACTCTAAAATAAAGATGGATGAATCGAATGAGAGGGTTCATTTTTTAAGAATCCATTGTCAATCAGTTGTTTAAATCATGCTTGACTCTTTGTGACCCCATTTGAGATCTTTTGGGGGAAGATCCTGGAGTGCTTTGCCATTTCCTTCTCCAGCTCATTTTACAGATTGAGGAAACTGTGACAAATAAGGTTTAGTGTCTTGGCCAGCAATGCAAAGCTTGTAAGGTCTGAGGCCAGATTTGATCTCAGGAATATGAGTTTTCATGACTCCAGACCTGGTACTATGTCCATTTTGCCACCTACCTACCCATTACTGGATTCATTACTGTAATTAAAAAGGTTTTAGAGAGGAATTAGATTGGCTAGTCAATGCTGAAAGCAATTGGCTTTTAGCACTTCATTTCCTTAAGGGAAAATCATGAGGCATTACTGAAGACAGAGATCAAGAAGCAGAAACAATAAAGGGATGGCAATATGGAAGCCCCAAGAACTTCCACTTAAGCAAAAGCCAAGTCTGACACCTACTAACCCATGAAGCTAGGTGGCACTGAATATTGGTCCTGGAGTCAGGAAGACCTGATTTCAAATGTTGCCTCAGATACTTACCAGCAGTTTGACCCTGGACAAGTCCTCATTTGTAAAATGAAGGTAATAAATCTAGCACCAATCTCCCATGATTATTGTGAAGATCAAATGAGATAATGAGTAAAGCACTTAGCATAATGTCTGGCACATAGTAAACATCATCTAAATGTTAGATATTATTATTATTTTTAATTAATCAAATTTCCTCACTCTAGGCCAGGACTGACAGCTCTGGGTGGGAGTGGGGAGGGATACAAGGGGAGATGTCACCAGAAGCCCAAGTGAGATAATCTTTAAACTCTGGCTGAACAATGCTTTTAGACCAACTAGATCCATGTTTCAAGGTATCTCAGACACTTCAGGGATCAGGGAAGGTGATTCATTTGAGGAGTCTTAGCTGCTCCTCATCAGAATGGCTTAAGAGGTGAGAGTTTCTGTCCAGAAAAATTCGATTCATTTACTATATCTGAGTTCACAGTTAGGGAGGCACCAAACATCTAGGAAGCTAGAACAGAAATTTCTAGAAGTCAAGAGGAGAAATTGCTGCAGAAAAGGAGCAGGACAAAAGAGAAGATATCTGAGGTAGCAGGAATCAGTATGAGTATAGAGTAGACATCCTGTCTATTGGACATAAAAAAGAAAAACTAGTAAAGACATTTTTTCTTTCTGGATTAGACCATAAAAAGTGTTTTGAAATTTTCTTTTTAAATATTTTATATTTACATATATAATAAAATAGATAAATATATAATTTTATATTTATTTATATATATTTATCATTATTTGAAATATGAAACAAAACATAGAAATAGTAATGGTTGATATGTAATATGTTTTTCTATAGGAATTAAAGTTTATTTTACTTTCAAATAAAGTATAATAAGCATTAAACTATCCGTTGTTTTCTCCAACTTGGGCAGAATTATTGGGAGATGGAAGGGGCTGAGAGTTCAGCAAAAAAAGTGAATTTATCATTTGGTTTTATACTATAATCCTATTAATGATAAAAAGATGAAATCCAGAGTCATATATCACAATTTTTGTACCCCGATCAAAGGAATTTTAATATGAAACTCATCTGGTATGCAGTGGTCAGGAGAATGAAGTACACTTAGGTGTACTGGAAAGTTTCAAAACTGTTGAAGAATTAGTCTGAGTATTTTAATGCTTACAAATAGTCAAGGAGCAAAGGCGTTGCTGATTGAAGGAAAATGTAAAGCTCAGGAAGGAGGAAGTGGCATCTTTTACATTGTGGTGCCCTAAGCCAAAGAACTAGTTTCCTCACCTTAGTTATGGCTCTACTGAAATCTTTATGTCATTGCAATTCAGCAATCCTATCTGCTTTGGTACTTTATTTTGCTTTAATTTATTTATTTGTCTTTCATTCTCTAGTAAAGCTATTCAATTCCAATTTCATTTTAGTTAAATTTTAAGGGAAGTAGTCTTCTCTGACTCCTGAGGCATTTCCTTACGACTCAGATCAAACTGATGGAGGTGAAGAATCTCTCTCTAGAAAAGAAGAGAATCTTCCTTTATGTGAGTCTTTGTATTCACTTGTTTGGAGGCTCAGTGGTGACAGCTGTTTCTGATCACCTAAAAGGGGTTTTCTTCTTGACATTCATCACCAGTAATCACAGTCATGATTCTCAAAAAAAAAAAAAACTACAAAAAATATAATGTCTGAAGAACCTGGACATTCATTTATTCCCTGTATTATACTTTAGATAGTAAGATGTTTTCCCACATTAAAAATTAATAAAATATCATATTTCCTATTCAAAGGAGGTAGAAATTAATTCTCTATTAAGATCAGGAAGTGCAGACAATATGCTGCCTTTTGTAAATAAACACTACAGTGGTGATTATCTATTTTGACCTTCAGATGTTCTTTTTAATTAAAAGAAAAATATCTGGGTTTAGGTCATCAGGAGAAAGTGAGCTTTAGAAAACGTGAACATAGAGGGTCAGAGAAAATGTTGGCTCATTGATCAAGGAGGAATGTAATTATATGACAGTGAACTACATAAAACTAATGGGGTTGCTGAGGGAAAATGCAGGCTTCTTCCCACGTCGAAGATAATAAAGTAATTAGTCAAAATGGGAACCAAACTATTAGGCAACAGGGGGACATTTTTTATCACGTGGATTGGGGAATTAAATGCTCAGTCTCTACTAATAATAACAGTATCTTGTGTCTAATTCCATATACATCACCCTGATAATGTACCCCTAGGTGTTCAGCTAGATCTGATTTTTATTTCACTGTTTCTAGTAAATTATGATACAGTAAAACTAAATTGGCCTTAGCAGAACCCATAGGAATGCTTATTCTAGCATAGTGTTAAAAATTTACCCCCTGATGTCTCCTCCGAAATAGGCTACATCTCCTCTTATTGACTAGAAAATGTATTTTTGACAGCCCAAGTGAAGAAATCTAATTTACATAACCTCAAAGAAGTCAAGGAGTATGGGAGAAATTTGAGATTAACTAATGGGAAGAAATACAGCCATTGTCAATAGTAGACAAGTAATGAGAATAATGGCATTCCTATGACATCCTGTAGGCCATAGACCTCAACTTGCACTTGTTAATAACCTTGGCAAAGAAGAGGTAAGGCACGGGGCTAATTATTGGATGTCTCCATTGGCATCAATCTCTTCATAGAGAAGAGACATAGCAATAAATAAATAGGCAAATTCAAAGTTATCTGCATATTATATCTAAATATTTGATAGCTTGCTTGGCCTTGCCACAGTTAACAACAATAATAACAACTAACATTTATATAGAGTTTACTATATTCTAATGCTAACTTCTACACATTTATTATCTCATTTGATGCTCAGAAACCTGGGAGGTAGGTGCTATTATTTATTATTACTCCCTGTTTACAATGGAAGAAACTGAGGCAGAAGAGGTTAAATTATTTGCCCAGGGTTACACAGCTAATGTGTCTGAGGATGAATTGTAATCCAGATCTTCATGACTTTGGGTACAAACATTTTATCCACTGTACCACCCAGCTGTGTTAGGCATTGAAGGGCTTACTCAGAAGGAACGCATGTCCTGGACCATGTACTCTAGGTACACTACCAAATTATCTATAAAGAGTGAAAGCTTTATTTCCTCACTGCCTATTCTTGTTTCTCCAATTTCTTCTTTTATTGCTATTGTCAGCATTTCTAATATAATATTGAATAATAGACATCTTTCTTTCACTCTTGATCTTATTGGGAAGGGTTCTAGTTTATCCCCATTATGTATAATGTCTGCTAATTATTTTAGATAGATGCTGCTTATCATTATGAGGAATGTTCCACTTATTCCAATATTCTTGAGTGTTTTTAATAGGAATGGGTATTGGATTTTGTTAAAAAACTTTTTTTGATTCAATTGAAATAATCATATGGTTTTTATTCTTTTTATTATTGGTATGTTCAATTATGTTGATAGTTTTCCTAATACTGAACCATCTCTATATTTCTGGTGTGAAAAACTATCTGGTACTACACACTCTAGTAGAGAGAAACTGTGCCTTTACAACTATAATAAAAAGTGAAACTTTGTTTAAGTATGTAAGAGGCATAAAATGCTATTGGCTTTTAAAGGAGGCAGCGCTCAATTCTTGCTGCAATGTGTGTGATCAAAGGAAGACATTAAAATTTTAGTGCATTAATATAAAGTAATTTATCAGATTACTGAGTGAAACAACTAATAGATACCAAGTCAGTATTATTCATTCCAGTGTAATATAATGTGATAAATATTCATTGATCACCTATTCTGTGCAAGAGACCCTTATACTCTAGGTTCTTCCATGATGGAACGCATTGGTCAGCAACATCTGTGAATCTGACAGGACTGATCTCTTCATTCAACACCCCAAGGGCTTTCTTTCCCCTCTGCTTCCCAGAGACTGCCTCCTTCCTTGTCCTGGGTATTGTCCTAGCTATGAACTGCCACACTGACTGTTCTTGTCCCTAGAATTTATTTCTGCTTATATCTATGTCTGTCTGTATCTCTTTACCTGTATGTCTCCCACTTAAAATCTAAACATACACATATATATTTTACATTGATCTAATAAGGAGATTGTTATATGGAGAGACACATATATGTACCTCTCTTGATTGAGTTTGCCTATTTATGAACACAGAAGTTACAGATTTGATTTATGCTTCTATGTTTTGTTTTTGTTTTTACAAATAGCCCTGATAAGCACTGACTGACACAAAAATAGACCTTGGAAGAATATGTAAAACCATATAAATAGGTCCTCTCCCCCATCTCACTACCACCCAATAAATAGAACCGTCTTAATGAAAAACTGTAGTGAGAAGCCTTGAGCATGTGAAATGACTGCAATTCATTTATGTAATGTTAAGTAGCAAATACATGCTGGAAGGAAGATACCCTCTATTAAATAACGATAGCAAGAGATCCAGAAGCAAATGATCAGGAGAAACAGCCATGGTTTACATTTACTTGTCATCTGTCCTAATGAAGGGAAAGGTTGGAGAGGAGGTCTTAAATCAGGCTTGTTTTTCTGAGGTATAGAGGCAGAGGTAGTAGAACGTGAATAAACTCTAAAGAGAGGAAGTATCAAAGGTTAGAGGCTCTCCAAATTAATCAAGGGCTAGATCTGGACAGCATATGGTACAGCCAGAAGTGCTGGCAGTAGTGGGGATAGAAATTAGAAGAGCTGTTACCTACCAATGGTTGGAAATTCATTCTTTTCATACAAAACCAAGGACTGAAAAATGGTGTCTTAGCACACTACATGATCTCCAGAAGCCATGGGATGAGCTATAGAACTTTGTTGAACATATAGAAATATGTGGAAAATCGAATTTTTTGTTTCATTTAATATATCTTTTTTAACAGTTCCATTTTTAAAAAATTGTTACCTTTTTAGATTTGATACTAAGTATCTATGCCAACGCAGAGAGTGCTAAGGGCTAGATAATTGGGGTTAAATGACTTGTTCAGGGTCACAAAGCTGGGAAGTGTCTGAAGTCATATTTGAACCAAGGACCTCCCGTCTCCAAGTCTTGTTTTCTAATCACTGAGTTAACTAACTGCAGGAAGAGTCTAGAGTCAAAGAGCAGATGATGAAGGAAAAATTTTAAGCATTTACTTTACAATACAAATGGAAGTGAGAGGTGGAAGTGACTTCTTCAAAGAGCACTAATTGTAAGATATGACCATTCTGTTAATTCGGTTCTTTAGCCAGTGAAATAACCATAACTAAAAGAGTTTGAAAATAAGATGCTACATAAATCATCAGCATTTCTATATATATTTTCAACACACCACAGCAGCAAGAGGTAGAAAGAGAAACACCATTTAAAATCACCCTAGACAATATAAAATACTTAGGAATCTATCTACCAAAACAAACACAGGAATTATACAAACACAACTACAAAACACTTTCCAAACAATTAAAACTAGATCTAAATAATTGGAAAAACATTGATTACTCCTGGGCCCATATTCTTATGTGATACCTGTACATGCATGACCCACTTTGCCACCGATGTAAAAAAGGAACTAGATATAGAGGAAGAAATCCTAAATTCAAATCTAATCTCAAACACTACTTGTATGACCCTGGGCAAGTCCCTGAATCTCTGTGGGCCTGCAATTTCTTGTGTTTAAAATAGAGATGATAATAGCAAATATCTTACAGGGTTGTTATAATGATAAAATAAAATACTTATAAAGTGCTTGACAAAATTTAAAGTACTATATAAAGGTTTTTTGTTGTTCAAACATTTCAATCATATCCAACTTTATGATTCTATTTGGAGTTTTCTTGGCAAGGCTATTGGAGTGGTTTGTCATTTCCTTCTTCAGCTCTTCTTATAGATGAGAAAACTGAGGCAAACAGGTTTAAGTGACTTACCTAGTGTCACACAGCTAATAAGTATCTGAGGCTAGATTTGAACTCAGGTCTTCCTTACTCCAGACCTGTTACTCTACTCCTCTTTGCCACCTACCTGCCCCAATATAGAGGCTAGCTATTATTATCAGAGTGAAAGGACAGAACTACTAATTATAAATAAAAAGGCTGATCGGTTTCTACTGTGAGGGTATTGAAAAGGATTTGTCTTTTGGAAAAAACATCAAGACTCATTACAGTCATTATATTTGGAAGATAAATCATTTGTTTATTATATGACTCAATAACTCAAGTAAATCCTCATCAACCAGACTCTTTCTTGTTTATAGTGGGAAGTAGGCTGAAATAAGGGCTTATTCACATGCCCAATTCAACCTACAGATTTTAAAAGGGTGTAAGAGAAGAGAAAATGAACTCTATTCCTTTCCACCCTTTGTACCATATTCTTTCTGTAGATGATATATGTCATGGGGGTACTAATGGATAGTCTAGATTTTTCTCACTTGAAGGAAGGCTATCAATGTATATAGTTCAACACAGAAGAAATTAAAATAAGGTGGGAACTCACAGATTTTAGGAACAGCTCCACCATGAACTATGTGACCTTGCCCAAGTCACACAAAATTAGTATATTATCATTCATTGCTACCTACATGCCTTTGACCATATATTATGTGCCTGAAAGTGTGTCCTTTTCTCCCCTCTCATCCAAAGTTATTTATTCCCCACTCAAGCTGTCCCTATGTCAAAAAGCCTTCCTTGTTTCTCTAAAGCAGCCCTCTGTAGTTTTGTTTGGGATTGATCACCTCAATTAGATTGTTAGTTTCTTAAGGGAAGATGAGATATCCCCCATGGCACTGACAGGAACCCAGTAAATCTTCTTTGGCTTGTTGCCTCAGCAATATAATGGAGCAATTGCACTAGAAAAATTTTAAAGTCTCACTCATCTCTAAAATTTCTTGTCCTTTAGTTCCATGGGGTATTCAAGAAGAGCTAGAAGAGTAATATCACAACAGATGCCTGTCCATTAAATATTTGTATTGATCAGTTGTTTCTTTTTTCATTTATTCAAAAGACTAGCAATAGAAGTAGTATGGAGTAACTGATGGAGCTATGGACTTGCAGCATTTTGGGAATCTCTATTAGCTGATTTACCTTCGGTAAGTCCCTTAAATACTCCCAATTCTTCATCTGTAGAATCAGCACCTAATTCATGAGGTTGTTGTGAAGACCAAATAAAATAATATATGTAAGCATTCTGTAAACATTATGGCACTATGTATATGTTAGTGATTATATTATTATGACTATTATTAATAACAATAGTCACTATTATTTCCTCTACATGTATAAACTCTTCACTGCCTCTTCGTGCCCTAATATACACCTTTCATGTATAATAGTGACCAAAAACAGAATCCTCCCTTACCGTCCACACCTTCCTATGCCTAGGGATGCCATTTCTCAGATGATGAAAGCACCTATATCTCCATGCCTAACATGGGTTTCAGGTCTTTTCACCATGGTAGGACCTGCCAGCATTCAGATGGGACCCCCTAACATAGCTTCTGAGGACCTGTGGCCAATTCTATGACATGATAAAGCATCAGACTAAAGTCATCTTAATGATAGCCATTATTAGTCTAGTTGACAATTGTTATCACTAAATCTAATACTAGAAGGTAAAAGCCAAGACTACATGCTTCCCAGGTAAGCAAGCAAGTATTCATTTAGGAAATGAGGTCTTTGTCCCCTTAGTTTGAGTATGGGTAGAGGGGGCCATATGAGATGGCTTAAACAAATTCAAAGTTTATTCTTATGCTATCTTTTTTTTCTAGATATCCAATAGAGCACTTGAGTGAAAATTGAGTTGTCCCTGTTAATGTTTTTTAGTTTGCTTCACACATTCTACTTCAAGTTCACATATCTGTAAGGCACTTTAAAATTTATTTAACCAATAAATAATTTAATTTTTTTAATATGGAATCAAGTTTCCCCAAAGGAAAGACATAAAATGAACATGAAAATGATCAGTGAGTTTGGATGTCAGTTGTAACTAAAAAGAAAAGAAAAAAGCCTTGGGATGGCTCTCCATTAACATCTAAAGGGCATTAGAAAACATTGAAGATTTATAAAGAAAACCTTTTCCAGTCAAATCACCTTTTTTTCTTCCATCCATAATCACCAAAGAAATGGAAGGAAGACAAGTAAAAGATGTGACACATTTGAATTCCACTAAAATAAAGAATGTTTCATAACTGGTGGCATTCATTCAAATTGGTGTGGATGGCAAGGTTGTCACATGGATCAAAAACCAACCGAAGGATCATAAAAGAAGTGTAATGATGCTTGGCAACATGATTCGGCTGTCAGAATGCATGGAATGACTGCCACTGTGCCCAGTGAAATATCTAGTTCTAGTTAACTTCTTACAGATTAATCTGGGGTAAAAAGTAACATGCTGAACAAAAAAATACTATAAATGGGAAGAGTGTTACTTGAAGTGGAAGGAAATGTAGGTTTTATCAAAGAAAGAGCTGACTATAGTTTTTCCAGTTGTGCATGGTGGAATGTCCCAGGGATAGTACACTGAATTAGTTAAGCCACCGAACTAGCTTCCTAATCCAAGACCTGAATTCCAGAAAGAGCTTGTCATCTCTTAAAAGTCACTTAAATTCTCCTGACCTCAGTTTCCTCATCTGTAAAATGAAGGTATAAGGCTAGATAATTTCAAAATTATGAATCTGAGGATAACTTAACAAAGCCATATAAGAATGAAACTTGTAGGCAATGGGTGGACCATACCAAACTTTGTAGTGAATATAGTGGTTCACTCTACCCAGATCAGCAGATATTACTATGATAGGAACTGGGGACATAATGTCACTGATGCTTATGTTTTAATTTGGGGAAGGAGGTTTGTTGGTGTTGCCCTTTGTACTTGAAGAAGATCAAAGTGACATCACTTGTGATATCTTTTGACTCCTTCATAAATTGGATTTAAGTGAGGCAGAGTTGCACAAAGTCATCAGCCTCCCTCTCTCTTCCATGATCACTGAAGTCCAATGAAAGACAAAATCAAGATAATTGATGATGGCTCAGAATGTAATGGGTGACCTTGACATCTTAGATAGCTAACCAAACTCTAAATCCTCCATACTACCTGCTTTAGCCATCTTCATAGATATTGGAATAAATTGTTCTCATCCACCTATTTTGCCTGAGGACATCTTCTTATGCCAGGAATAGATATCCCTCCTAACTCACTGATGAATTTGAGGCTTGTCAGCTATTTTCAACCTGGTTTAACATGGTTTACTGGGATGTGGCCAATTGTTTTTTTTTTTATTTTTAAACCCTTGCCGTCCACCTTAGAATCAATACTATTTATTGGTTTCAAGACAGAAGAGTGGTAAGGGCTAGGCAATGGGGGTCAAGTGACTTGCCCAGGGTCACACAGCTAGGAAGTATCTGAGGCCAAATTTGAACCTAGGACCTCCCATCTCTAGGCCTGGCTCTCAAATTACTGAGCCACCCAGATGCCCCCAAATATGGCCAATTGTTGAGGGAGGACCAGTACCTCTGACACAAAGGCTTGCAGAGCCCTTTTCAGGACTATTTTCCCCTTTTGGCGTCCATCTGCCACCCAGCTCTCACCTGTGTGGCTCCAAGAAGCTGTAGCCCAAGCAGCAGCCATAACCCTGGAGTGGGATTGGAGACACTAGATAGATCACTAAATTTAAGTCAGTACAAAGTAATTTTGGAAGATCAATTGGCAATTGGGGTAGCAGGACTCAGGAAACATTTTATGTAAAGATAAGCTAACCCTCAGTTAAGCTTTGGGGGACACATAGCAAGCAAAATAGGAATTGGGAGAGGCAGAGGTAGGAAGGGAGAACATTTTAGCCTTGTGGAAAATAGCCTATGGAAAGACATGGAGTTGGGAGATAGAATACATTATGGAGAACAGAGAGTAGGCCAGTCTGGTTGAAACATAGATAGCAGAGAGGGGGAATTTTGTGAAAAAAGTCTGAAAAGAGAGGCTGGGTCCAGATTGTAAAAGGTTTAAATGTCAAAGAGATGAATAGTAGTTTAGCTATTGAGCTGCAAAATTGTCACAGCCAAGCTATTAGCCATCTGGAAATCCACCCTAATAGATCCCTTAAATTTTGTAGGTCATGGTTCCCAGGTCAGCCTTAGATAAACCCACAGAGTAGAGGGAGTTTCTCTTTGTTTCTAGGATTTCTCTCACTCTTCCTCAGACTCGCCTCCTATCCTTAACTCTTCAGTCCCTGTGTGTTTGTTGCTACCCTTATGAAGGTGATAGATAAAGTGTTAAGTTGTGAAGTTCACAAAGCTGACCTCTCTCCCTAGTTACTACGACCTCGTTTACAGTTTTATAGGACACTCAAAGATCAAGAGCCTTTCAAACTCACAGGAATTTTAGAATCTTGAAGATGAATAATACCAAAGGAGTCATTAAAGTGGGGAGCAGAGGCCTTTCCTAGTTCACCCTTAAATGAAAGAACTTAGATTCCTATTCTGCCTTCTTTGACTAAAAACATTTGTGAATAGTCTCAGAATTCATCTAGATGGATCTAGGTTCATTTTTATCCATAGGTAAAGCTAAAAATATTATAATATATATGTGTGTATATATATATATATATATATATAT
>NC_058130.1:438294841-438377480 GCF_016433145.1 Gracilinanus agilis | reverse complement strand
TCTTGAGAGATCATTGGTTTCTAATTGCTCGACTCTAGCCTTTAGGGACTGGTTATCGGCTATAATCTTTTGGTTTTCGGCTATAATCTTTTGGTATTCCTTTTCAATCTTGTCATTTCTGGTATTCAATTTGCTTATCAGTTCATTTGATTTCTGAGCCTCACTTTCCAATTGCAAGATTCTACCTTTTAAACTGTTATTTTCTTGCCAGATCTCTTCCATTTTCCTCAGAATCTCAGTTTTGAACTCTTCCATAGCTTGTGAGGAGTTTTCCTTATTTGAGGAGGGTCCGGATGCTTGTTTGTTCTCCTCCTCTGTTTGCTCGGTTGTCTGGATTTTCTCTGTGTAAAAGCTGTCGAGTGTTAAAGACTTCTTCTTTTTGTTATTATTCTTTCTCTTCTGAACCTCCTGATGCTGAGTAGCCATCATTAGCCCAGCAGCTTCTCAGCTTTATCCTCGGGCTCAGTGTCTGTTCCCAATCTATTGGCTCCTGAGGTCTGAATTCTGGTTTTTTCCAAGGTCAAGCCCCCTGGTGGGCCCTCTTGCTTGATCCTCTGCTGGAGGTTTCTTTACAAGTCTCAGGGCGCTGTTTCCACAGTCGTATACCCGTCTGCACTGGTTCCCCACTTAGGCTTAGTTCTGCCTCCACCCACGCCTCTACTCAGCCGGCTCTCTGCGCCCAGCGTCCTGCTCCGGCGCGCGCGCTCAGATTTCGCGTGCTTTTTTTGACTTAATGGGGTCCTAAGTCTTGCTGCTGTCAGGAACAGGTCCCGGAGCTGCTGATGACTCGATGGGTGCCCCAAACTTGCTCTATTTCTTTTTAGCTGGGTTCGGAGCTATAGGTGAGTGTGGAGGGGGTGGGGGTGGGGCAGTTGCTCAGCTCGCGATTGAGTGAGTGAGAGCCCTTTTTAGCTTGGAAATGTCTCGATTCCACGTACCTTCCACGCTGTGCCCTGTTGTGGGGTTCCTCCGTTCGTCTGGACTTGTTTTTATGTCCCCTTGAGGAGTTTTGTATGTTTCGGTCAGGAGAGGTTAAGAGCTGCTTCTTACTCTGCCGCCATCTTAACCCGGAACTATCACCTTTTATTTCTAAATCATATATCCATTTTGACTTTACCTTGGTGTATGGCATGAAGTGTTGGTCTGTGCCTAATATCTGCCATACCATACTCTTTTTCAATTTTCCCAGCAGTTTTTGTCAAATTGTGGACTCTTCTTCCAAAAGATTAGATCTTTGGTATGTCAAGCATTAGGCTGCTATGGTTATTTGCCATTTTGCATTGAGTGCCTAATCTATTCCATTAGTCAAACCAGTCTATTTCTTAGCCAAAACCAGATTGTTTTGATAGTTGTCACTTTATAATATAGCTTGAGATCCAGTACAGCTAAGCCATTTGGTGTCATCTTAAAGGAATCTGAAGAAGCAAACATTTGTTTTTCTTTTCTCCTTTTCTGTTTTATCTGATTCTTTGTGGCCCCATTTGGATTTTTCCTAGCAAAGATAGTGGAGTGGTTTGCCACTTCAATCTCTACTCGTTTTACAAATGAAGAAATTGAAGCAAACATAGTTAAGTGACTTGCCCAGGGTCACACAGCTACTACATGTCTTTGGCTAAATTTGAATCCTTGTCTTCCTGACTATAGACTAGGTGCTCTATTCACTGTATCACCCAACTGTTCACATAACCCTATTAAGGGAAAGAAACAATTTCAGCCCTACTATTTAAAACAAAACTAAAGGTTCAGTTTCCTCATTTATGTATCAGAGGTAAGACTTATATTAAGAAGCATAAATAAATCCACATTTATTAAGCACCTATTATATGTCAAGCACTGTAGTAAGCACTGTATAAAGTGTTCTTTATACTGCCAGGATGTTGGAGAAAGAAGATAATTTTTAAGCTTTCTTCCAGACTCTAAGTCTAGACTTCATTTATATTGTGGGGAGAACTTTCTTCACCCTCGTTAAATAGAAAAATTCCCCAAATTAGGATCAGCCTTAGGCAAAACTGAGTTAGACATAGGTTTGATGGTGACCCTGCCTTTCCTTTTGGTGGCTTATCTCCTGGTATCTTTTCTCCTCAACAATACCCTCCAGTTCACAAGAGCAATGAATTATTCCTAAGTCCCAAAGAAATGCATATAATGAATTAGCTCACATAAACTCGTGATTCCAATTTGTCCTTTCTACCTGGAATATTTATATTTAATATGAAAAACACTGATTGGCAGGGTAATGCTAAACATAAAGAAGTAAATCTTTGTTGATATTTTCAACATTATGAATACTAGAGAGGGAGAGAGTTTAGGATAGATGGGGAAAGTATATTAGAATTCTTCAAATCACATTCTGGAGATCAATGTCACCTCTATACTCCTAAGTTCAATTCTTCCTAAAGATCTTCTCTAAATACACCTTTCAAAAGTTCAAATTGCCAGAACCAATAGCAACTTTACCTAGAATTCCCTGATTTGGCATCTAAAAATAAGAAAGAGGATGGTGAAAGATCAATGTATTATGTACAGGACAAAGGGGGAAATGGAGTGGAATGTTTCAATGATAAATCTAGACACTTTGAATTTTAATACCATCGGAAGGGGATTTCTCAAATTTAGATAGCTTTATTATTGTTTCCAGGATGAGTTTAAAGCAGTGAAGAGGAACAATGATAGTGTCTAGTATCCTACTTAATGAGTTTGGTGTCAATCTGTCTCAATGCAGATTTAGTAAAATCTGGAATGCCAAATTAGGGTAAAATGGTCCTCTCTTTATTTCCCAGTTGTATTGGCCAGAGAAAAGTCTGGAGGATGTGTGTAGTGGTCATAAACCTGGTGCCAGGGAGAAGGAGGGCTGGTGCTTTTACAGTTCCCTACCCAGTTCTTGTATTATATATTCCCTACCTGGGAGGTAGTTGTGGTTACTGATGGCTTATGCATCTAAGGAGAGAATTGTGTTGGGAGGTCAGAACACCACAGAAAAATTACTAAACAAAATGGGAGCTAATAGAGAGAAAATTAAGTAAGTAAGCAAGCTTTACTGAAGGAAGATACTCACAAAATTAAGGGAGTCAGGGAAGAGTGGATAAAGGGCAATCGTTGGAGGACTAGATGGACTAAGTTACTAAGATGGATGAAGTAGACGGAGCTTTTACAGGGATTGTTGTCAAATAGGACCAGCTATTAGAAGTTAGGAGTGGAAACTCCAACCTAGTGTGTGCAGGTCTAAGATTAGGTGGTGCTGACATGTTGTGAGTGAGGGAAACATCTGGAGAATTCATGGCTCCATGATATCCAAACTCCCATCTAGTTGGAAAAGGTAGCAGTAAAAAGTGATTCCTTCTGATCTGTCTCTGACAAGATGCCTCAGGGTTCTTTGAGCTTCTTTTGGACTTCTTTATTTATAAGTTTGAAGAGGCTACTATATTCCTTATTCATTCATCACCAACATAAAAAGGCAATGCATTTTCTATGGCCATGCACTTCTTTTGTCAGATAAATCGCTGTTTGGGGGTGGAATGGAATGAAATTCCCTTCTTTCTCTTTGATTTGGATTTTCTCTCTGCTAGAACTGTTTCTAAGAGCTGATTGACTCACTTTAGGTTCATGAGATCTTATGACCATTGATCTCTCACTAGAAGGATCCTAAGAGGTCAGAGTCCAGCCTTTTTATTTTATGGAATATTTGTAGAATTTTATAGATGTGATTTAGGATCTCGTAGCTAATCTCTCCAGCAGTATATGCTTCTAGGTCTTCTTGCCTCCAGGTATGGTATTTAATCCACTATATCATGCCACCACACAGTAAACTATGTTTAGGCTTAACATATTTATATTGTCTTGGACATAGATAGCTCCTTGAGATTAGGGACCATCTTATAGCAGGTGCTTATTAAATATTTATTTATTATTGATGAAACAATCTTTTTTAATAAAAATCTGATTTCTGAAAGACTTCTGAAAATACACATGAATAGAGAAGACTCTTGGAGCTAATACCCCACCCCAAATTTCCCTCCCTATCTTGTTTCTAGTTGACAGAAACCTTACTCCTCTCTCTCTTCATGGAACTTCAGTGCTATATTTCATTCCAGTTCTAGAAAACTCCAATGGTGAATTTCTTCACCACCTTCCCATTGACCATTGGATAAGAGCCAAAGAAGCGGGGAACAGAAAGTCTTGATTGAGTGGGAATTGGGATATTGGTTCTGAATGTTCCTATTTTTATTTATAATGCATTTTTAAGAGAAATGATGTTTTAAAGGATCATAACATTGACTTTACCTTTAAAAGGCTTTGGTAGTAAGAACTGGAAACACTCTTTATAACATCATTTCTATGGGAAAATAAAATCCAAATTCCAAGCAGCCAGTTAACAAAAGTACTTTTGAATTACAATCCATTTATAACTGGGGACTTTCTGAATTCCATTTCTTACAAGCTGGAAGTCTCCTGGAGCATGTGTTTCTTCTCTGACTTCTATGGAGCCTGTTGAATTACTTAAATATGGACCCTCTCACAAAATACAATAGGCATTTTACCTTGCATTTAATTTTACAACAAGTCAGGGAAACTTGCTTCTCAATATATCCTAGGCCTATTTGTTTACAGTATTAATAACTACCACAGTTGGGTGTATTGTTTCTCTTCTTTTCTCTCTCCTCTTCTTTTCTCTTCTCTTATTACTTTCTAATTTATTTCAAGGAGTGATTAAGATGTATAGAGAAATAGAGGCTGCTATAATAGTCTGTCTTTTCTACTCTTTCCCCTTAATCCAACCAGGCTGATCACTCTGTTGTAGAAGGAAATTACTTGTGATTGATGGATTTATTTTTTCCAAAGCCCTGTTGATCTTCTGCTGAGTACTCTGCTTTCTGTAGATGCTTACAAATTGATTTTTGTATGATAGATTTCACTCTTTATTAGATATGGAATTTAAATGGATGAGGTCTATACTTTCTAGCATGGACTCTATTCTCTTTTCATTGAAAGGCGCTATGTTTGTCCTTATCAAGACTTTGTATAATTCCAGCTCTTCCATGGTGCTTCAAAAATAGTTGATAATGACTTTCTAATTGTTCTTTAAAAACTATAATGTTCAAGAGGCTCTTATCTGGGCCACAAACTTTAAAATGCCTTAGGTACTCTATTAAAGTTTGACAATGTAAGTCAGATTGTTTCATTTAATTTTATTTTTTCTAAATTACATGTTGATGTAATTTAAATTGTTATTTTATGAAATTTTGCTACCCAAGTTATCTCCCTCTATCCCATCCCTCGCATCTCCTCAAGATGGTAGGTACTATAGATTATACATGTGCTATTATATAATATTTATTTCCATATTCATCACGTTAGGAAAGAAGACAAATATCGCTTACATTAGAGAAAAATCGATGGAGGAACTAAAGTATACTATGCTTTGGTCTGCATTCAGATTCTATCAGTTCCTTCTGTGGCAATGAGTTTTCATCATGAGTTTCTTGAAGTTGTCCTGGATCCTTGCATTGCTGGCAATAGTTAAATCATTCACAGCTGATCATTGCATTTTTTAACTAAAATTTTTATTTAATTAATTAATTTAGAATATTATTCCATGGTTATATGATTCATGTTCTTTACCTCCCCTCCAACACCCCCCCATAACCAAACACCTATTTCCATATTATGATCATTGCATTTTATTGTTGTTAACAGTGTATAATGTTCTCCTGGTTTTCCTAACTTAAATTTGCATCATTTCATATAAATCTTTCCAAGTTTTGCCACGATAATCTTGGAAGTGAGATGTTTCCTTATGCTACTTCTCTAAGTGAAAGTGATAACTTTCTATAAGATAATAGTATCTCCTACTCAAGTTATACTCCTATTCACATATGAATGCATCTACCTGGCAGGCTAATGCTATGAAGCTCTCTGTTTCAACTATTGTTATCTCTACTTGGTTCTACTCAGCATACTAAGCCAGGAATGAACAAAATCTATGAACTACCGTTTGGGTTTTATTCTTCAACAGCAGCACATAAAGTTATATCCCAACATTTTTTTGAGCTCTCTGAAGTTGATGTCTTCCCAACTTGTCTGGGATCCTCTCAGTCATCTAGCTTTGCAACCTAGATGCCATCTCTCAACAACCCCTTCCCTCTATCTAATTAGTTGCTAACTTCTACCATTTCTACTTTAAAAACATCTCTTCTATACTCACACTTCTCTCCTCTAACACTGCCATGACCAGGTCCTAATCTCATCACATTAGGACTACTGCAATGGCCAGCTGGCTGGTCTCTGACTCAAGTCTTGACCACTTTATGCTCCTCCATTCAGCTGTCAAATTGAACTTCTTAAAGCATAGGTTTGACCATATCACCCCTATTTTTAAACTCCAGTTGCTTCCTATTACCTCCAGAATCAAATACAAAAATTTCTATTAGGGATTCAAAGTCCTTCATAACTACTTCTCTCAAAATTTTCTAGTCTTCTTAGTCCTCATACCCTAACCCTAAATTCCTAAAAATGCTGTAGTGAAACAACACTGTCCACTTTGTTGTTCCTTCAACAAGACATTCATTCCATCAACTGACCTCTGATGTGTTTTTAAATTTTAATTTGTTTATGTGTTACATTAAAATACCCAGGTAACTAATTCCTTTCTCCCCCTCTTTTAAATGATTAAAGTATCATTTGGGAAAAAAAGAAATATGTATATGTATATAAAATTATGTCTTACTTATTTCTATTTATACATTCTTTTTTTCAGAGATGGACATGCACAAGTCATTGTTCAAACAATATTTCTGCTGCTGTATATAATGTTTTCTTGGTTCTGCTCTTTTCACTAGTCATAAATTTATATAGGTCTTTCCACATTTTTAAAATTAGCCTGTTGTCATTTCTTAAGTCACAGTAATATTCTATCACAGATGATATTCTGCAACTTGTTGAGCCATTCTTCAATGGGCATCCCTTCAATTTCCAATTTCTTTGCCATGACAGAGAGAGCTGCTATAAATATTTTAGAACATACAGATTCTTTTCCTTTCCCCTGATGATCATAGGAAAGAAAACTACTATTAGTATTGCTGGAACAAAAGGTATACACAGTTTTATAACTTTTAGGGGATAATTTCAAATTGTTTTTCAAAATGGTTGGATCAATTCACAGTTCCATCAACAGTATATTAGTGCCCTCATATTTCCACATCCCCTCCACCATTTGGAATTTCGCCCTTCTATCATTTTTGATAGATCTCCCCCCATACCTGAAATGCTGTTCTTCCATATCTTTACCTTCTAGTCTCTTTTGCTTCCTTAAGGTGGTAGCAAAAATCTTGTTTTCTTTTAGAAACTTTTCCTGATTCTCCTTTAGTGCTAGTCCTTCTATTGACTATTTCCAATTTATCTTGTTTTATATAGTTGTTTGTATATTGCCTTCTTCATTAAAGCATGAGCTCTTCAAGAGCACAGACTAGCTTTTACTTTTCTGTCCTCAGAGTTTAGCATAGTGCCTGATATAAAATAGGGGCTTAATAAATGCTTATTGATTGACTAACTTATTGAAGATAAAGGACTCACCTTATTTAAGTAGAAGAGAATATGTCTCTACTTACTTGCTATAAGGCATATGGAAATTGTAGAGCAAAGCCTTTTAGTAATTCACAGCAAGGCGATACCTTCATATGTATAGAACAGGAGGCTAATTTCTAGAAGGGTACTATCTAGTCTTGGTCCTACCTTGGAAAATATTGATAACTAATTAAATCAATTGTTTAAAAAAAGAAAGAATTAGTTATCTAATTTCTTATAAATTACATATAATTAAAAGGTAATTTGTCTATCATTATAATGGCTAGTGAAATTTGTTTAGAGGTATTTTATCAATGAATATCAAGGGGGAAAAAACTGTTATTTCTGATTATGAATGTAGCTGTTTTAAATAGCAGCTCTACAAAGCTTTTTGTAGGGTTATTCCCATAATGATTGTTTAAGGAACATACTCAGAGGATAAAAAAGTAGTCCCTACACAGAGATGATTTTCATCATTTCTTTCTTCTTCTTCCCTTTCCAATTAAAACCCCTCTTGCTACTGTAGGAGTCACTGTGAAAAATAGTTTTATAATATCTTTAGGGTTCTGAGGGGAAAGTAGTGAAAAAATCATGAAGAGCAAGAAAGTCTTCAGTAAGAAGGTGACATTTAGACTAAATTTTGGAGAAAACAAACAATTCAGAGGGTCATAGGTGAGAAGTAAGTACATCCCAGGCATGTGGAATAGTCAATGAAGAAACATAGAGATAGGAAATGAAGTGTCACATATAAGGAACAGCAAGAAATTCAGTTTGGCTGGACCATCGGGCACATGAAAGGAAGAAATGTATAATAGAAAATAGGAAAGGTAGATTGGAGCCACGTTGTGAAGGAATTTGAGTTCCAGTGGAAGGAGTTTGTATTTGATCCTAGGAATGTTGGGCTGCTCCTGGAGTTCAAAGAGTAGGGGAGTGGCTTGTATTTTAGGAAAATCATTTTGGCAGCTATGCAGAATATGGACAGAAGAGAAGAAGAACTTGAGGATGGAAGACTAATTGGGAAGCTATTGCAATAGTCCAGGGGAAAGATGAGGAGGGCCTGAAATGAGTTCTCTGCTTTCTGTTTTCCTTAACACTGTAACTTGAACAATTTAATAGATTGATATAGCCTTCACCAGGGGTATTAACTCATCTGGCCTGTCTCCCACACTTCTGGCCCCCTACATTCAACTCATGCCTTTAGAACGTTCCTCTTTTTACATACCATTTCAGGCTGACTGCACCACCTGTCACTGGTCCATAGCCAACCACCCTCCCCCTCACCCAGACTTAGCTCACAGTGAGTTTAATCTAAGATAAGCATGTCTCCTTTTTTGACCATAGAAGGAAAAATGAAACAAAACATTTGCAATCATTACTTTTAATGTTGACAATTCAACAACAGTAATTTACAACTGGTTAATTGGTTAAACTACTGTCCCTATCAATGGGTGGTCTCTCAAGAGGACAGCTAGACGTAAGAAGTAGTCTACTGCTCAATTGTTTTTTCCTTATCTCAGACTTAATGGGTTGAATAGGCCTAGGCAGGGAAAGGAAGGACATATTTCAGAAAAGATCTGTGTTACATATAAACTCAAAACACCCCCCATGTGCCAGATGAGGAATATATCAAAGATGCACATGCGACAATAATGTTCTTATCAGGTCTTTGCTTAGGGCTAGAAGGAGGTGCTCATTTCATTAGTTCTTGGTACAGTTCTTTTAGGAACATGGCAGAAATGATGGTGACCATGAAGCAAGGAGATAAACATTTTATTTTTAACCTTGAAGATTCTGTTAAGAGATGGATAGAAGGTCATTCATAGTATGAGGAATCAAGTTCTACCTCTGACATATGATTGCTATGTGAATCTTCCAACTTTTGAAAGTCTCAGACAAATTTCTGAGACTGTGTTACAAACAAACAATCAATTATGCCTCTCAAGTGAGTCACCCATAGGGATGAAATCACAGGTCCAGACTTTCCCTCAAGAGCACTGCCATTCCCCTGAAATCCCAACAGCAATAAGAATATCCTATTGCCTTTTATTTATGCTAGTCTATTCTCTTAGGAAGTCCTAAGACCATTTAGAATTTGTGTGTGGAGTATAGAATATGTCTTGGCAGAGTCAAGGACAGGACATGTGCTCCTGTCTAGGGATTATAGCAGAAGGGCTTCTTTAGATAGAGTTGGCTTCAGACTTAGTTGGATCTGGTCAAAGTCTGTTGTGACCTAGGGATTGAGAGGGTCAGCTGAAGCAAATGGGTGAGTTAATATCCAAGATAACGTGTAGTAAGGCTATCCTTCCACATGAAGCACTGGGGGTTTGGGGTGACTCAAAAGGAGGCAGAATAGATATCTCTAGTCTTTTCTCCTCCCATCCTTCTCCAAGGGATGCTTTATTTCCTTCCAGAAGAGAAAGCAAGGGGTTGGGGCCAGAAACTAGGTCACTCTGCTCTCCATAGAAAGAGAAGGTATAAGACTGGAATTATATTTGTCTACTCCCTTAAGTATTTTGGTTACGAGGATGTGGTCTTCATGTTCTAACTCAATTTCTGATCAATTTTTATTAATGAACAAAAATGGTGCTAAGATTTATATCCAAGACTTGATTCTCTCCCCATCAGTTCCATAAGGAACATACATAGCAAGTGGCAAAGAAACACATTTAAACAAGTTGGTAGCAAAATAGAAATAAGATAAAATATATATACATATATACATATATACAGTATACACGTATACATACACGCATATACATATACATACACATGTATATATATGTTTATTTATCAGAGAAAGTATATATGCACATATGTAGTATATGCATCTATACGTGCATCTGTATACACGTGTATATATAAATATATAAATAAACATATGTATACACGTGTATGTACACGTGTATACATATGTTTATTAATAGACAATACAGAGTGTAGACTCTCCCATTGGGAATGAGATAACTCAACTCTACCAAGAGAAAGTCCCAAATCTCACACAAGGCAAAATTCTCTGAAAAGACCAGTATAGTTAACTGGGAATGACATAATAGAGAATTCTGGCTCTTATAATGTTGGATTTTTTCCAGAGTATTATTCTACAAAAGGAGAAAAAGAAGTAGGATTGTCATTATAAGCCTCTCTCTAGAAGCTGAAAGGCCAGGAGTCAAACAGAAGAGGCTGAAGCAAGTGCATACTTTGAAGAGACTGGAACAATGCAAAGCTCCCTTCTCTCCTGCTCTCACCAACTCTTCCTTGCCCCTCTCACAGATACTGGCATTGATCTCCACCTATGAAGTGAGCATTGCATGGTCATTGGCTTTGGGATTTGGATTATGCAAGCAAGAAGAGGTAGAAAGTGATGCAATTCCAGAAATAAAGTTGTTTATATTAAGTATTCATGTTTACTTAAGCAGCTCTGCGTGTGTGTGTGTGTGTGTGTGTGTGTGTGTGTGTGTGTGTGTGTGTAGTGAATAGTACAAAGAGACTAAAGTCAGGAAGATCTAAGTTAAAATATGACCTCAGATACTAGCTGTGTGGTTCTGGATAAATCAGTCAACCTCTGTTGACCTCAATTTCCTCAACTTTTTAATAACAGCACTTACCTCCCGATATTGTTATGGGGATGAAATGAGATAATATTGGCAAAGCACTTAATAAATTATCTGGAACATAGTAAGTACTTAATAAATTTTGTTTTCCTTTCTTTCTCCTTCAAGTAGCAACTCCAGGATCACAAAGTCAAAATAGAAAAATATAGTCTCAGATAAAGCAAGAATCCAGGTGTCCAAATAGGCTTGGCCTCAAATGAAGAAAGTTGATTGTATCTATGCAGTGATAGAGCCACTGTCCTTTGGCATCTTTTTCTATGCAACTCAGACTCTTCTCAATTCACTTCGGCAAATAAGAATTTCTGAAGCATTCATCACACACTCACATTACACTCATGCATACACAGCTGCACACATAAGAATACAATTTTTTGGATCAACTTGAGCTGAACACCACTGGTTTTTTTTTCTCAACAACTATGTTTACTGAGTATAGGAAAGAATATACAAAAAAGCCATAGCAGTGCTTGTTATTACCCAGCTACATCCGCCAGACCATTTCAGAAGTACCAAAATATCTAAACTCTTCTCATTATACCAAAAAGAAATGGTGAGCATTCTAAAGAGCTACCAGCAAGTGAAAGGGTGGTAATAAATTATTTCTAAGATCCCTTCAAGCTCTAAATTTTGTGATGAATTCATTTTCACCATGAAATAGAGGAGAGAATGCCCTAGTGAGCTAAGTTCAAAATTTTTTGGCTGCAGGAGAAATGACTTGAGCTTTTTTTTTTAATGTTATTTTATGTCTGGTAGTTTGCAGGCTATAGACTGCAGAGACAGTAAGAGCCAATCTTATCAGAAGAGTATGGTAGAAAGAGAGTTGTATAGAAGAGTCTGCTTATTGTCAGGATAGAACAAATGAATCCAGCATGATCCTCACAGATTATCTTTAAAAACAAAGAAACAAACAAACAAAAAAACCAAACACACATTAAATAGGCAAAAAGCACAAAGCCAGAACACACAACTTAAAAAATTAAAACCAACTATTTAATATGAAAATAGTATTAGCCTGATTCTCTAAATCCAGAGCTACATGTCAGACTTCCACAAGCCTTCTCAGAGGGAAAAATATCTCCATAAAGGGTGGGGAAATCTTTTCAACTTTTCCTTTCTCAAGTGACTTCCTCTTGATATACCTGCCCTACATAATGGTTAATTGTATATCACAATGAATGTTGTATCTCTGTTTGAGAATCCAGGTCAACTGATAGCATAACAGTAGAAGGAAGGCTAGATTGGGGGTAAGAAGACTTGGGTTCAAATCATGACTCTGGAGTTTAGTTTCCTTTTCAATAAATTTAAAGGGTTTGAGTAGATGACCTTTAAGATTCATTCCAAATGCATATCAATGATTCTAGAAGAACACTATTTCTTAAGCATCCAAACACATCCTTAGATTGTCTAGGTCTATATCTCTTTGCACTTCTCAGAGAATGATTATAAACTCCTTGATACAGCCACAGAGAGCATGTCTTGGCATTAAATACACATTCTGCTCCAAGAAAGATTGGGGAGACGAAGGGTCAGAGAGGAATAGGAGAATCCTCTCCCTTCTTAATTAAATCACATGTATAACTAATCCTTGAGGGAAGAATCAAGGAAAGCATGAAAATACATGTAGTTCATGTAAGAGAAGCTGACTAAAAGCAGAGCACTGGTTATTTAATTTCTAGGATTAGTTCAAGCAACTCCCTGCAAGTATTCCTTGGTAATTCTATGTTAAGTCTTAGCAAGTGTAATGTCATGCTTAATACTTTAATAAATATAGTAAAAGGCATGCTTTTATCTTGGGGGAAATAAACAAAAAATGATTTAATGATCTCATTAATCCTTCTTTCTTTAAAAAACATAATTTAAGAGATAACATGGCATAGTAAAAGATATACAGGGACCTAATATAAAGGATATGTGTCTTCTGTCATAACATGATGAATATGGAAATATGAATGTATGATCAACTTTGCAAACCAGCCCACAAAACTCTACTTAACTGATAATGTAGCCAAAATCTAATAATATAGTGAATTACTAATACTAGGATGAAGTGGTGTGGGCAGAGAGAGGATAGAAGGAAGAGGAGTTTCTTCCTGCTTTCTAAGGGTACAGGGCCAATCCTAAGCAAAATTTAGATGTAGACATTTTTGTCTTGGCACATATCCATTTTACTTTTTATACTACTCTCCCACTTCCCAATGTTGTTTTCAAGTCTCCAATTATTACAAATACTCATGCTGACTCAATTTTCTTCTCCCCTTCCCCACCATAGCAAGGCCCCTTCTTGCTGCATTGATATTAGCATTAGTTTTGTGGGGAGGATGGTCTGGGGGAGACTTGGAATTTTTAGAATATATTTGGAGTACAGTAAGTGAAACCAGGGAAGAAATTGTGAGCAAGAAAAATTGATTTAATTTGCATTCTTCCATTTACCTGTAGGAGAAAGTTGCATTGTAAAAACAATTTAGATTGAAGGAGGTTGATTTGGTTTGAGCTTAATTTTGAAATTCTTCTTTAAGAAACAGGAGAGATCTGATTTAGCATTTTAGGAGACATTTCTATTCCTGGATTATTTTATTGGTAGGCCTTCAGAGTGTACTCCTTCAACAATGGTGATGTGGAAATTATCCCATACAGAAGAGCTTCCAGAAGCTACTGTTTAACCTAGTGCTTATACACAAGTTCACAAATTATCTTTTTTTTCTGATATTCATTGATAAAATAGTTCCTGGATGTCACAGTGCCAGGAAAATCATGATATGCTATGATTATGGGAAAACAGATCATTTTGTTCTTTATTCTGTTTTTAAACAATGAATTTAAATAACATCAATATTTTCAAGGAAATTTGTGTTAAGGCCAAGATTTGATAGAACACAGAAACTGATTAGTTAGCTTTATCGCCATGTGAATAGACAAAATTATTTTCTCTTATTGTCAAATTGCAAGGATCGGTGAATACAGATAATTTAGGTCTTAAATGGGAATTATTTTGGCCTGAATTATCTAGTTTGGCAGTAGACCTCGGTCACCACTGTAGGAAAATTGCCAAATTCAACCACTCAGTGTTAAATGGACACAGATATTGTGAAAAATAAATGGGAGGGTTGTTTAAAATAATCTAAAATTATTTTAATATTCCCCATTTTAAATAACAAAGTACTTCTGTCAGGGATGACTCTGCCATGGCCTTAGAGACTCATCCTTAACAAGAGGCAATTATAATGGAAGGATCTGTCTCACTGAATGCTTTGAAAATCTAAAACAGAGACACCTTCTTCTCACTGAGTCCAGTGAGAAGGCAAAATAAAAATCCCATGAAGTGAATTTAAATCACTTTACCATTAAAAAAATTCTCTATATTGCGCCCCCTCACCATCTCTCACAAAGTGAAAATTAGAAAACCAAAAAGTATAGGAGATAAAGGCTAGGATTTGCTCCTTGAGAGAATGGTCTTGAAAGACAAGATAGTAGAAAGAGGATGGGAGCCACAACTTTTGACTCCACCATTTACTAACTGGGTGACCTTGGGCAAGAAACTTAGCCATTCCAAGCCCCAGTTTCCTCATCTATAAAATAGGGATAATGTTCACTATACATACCTGGCAGGGCTGTTGTTAGGAAAGTGACTTGTAAATCTTAAAGTGCTCTATAAATGTAAATTATTATTTCCCTCCCTTTTTATCTCTTGGTTTTATGAACCCAATCACTCTTAGGGGAAAGAAGGAAGTCAAGGCCTTAGAGGATTTTGTTAATCTAAACTTGTCAAACACCAGCAAATATGTGCATTTCTATATACAAGGTTCAGAAAAAGAGGTCTATACATGAAACCACAAAACTCTATCAAATGTAGATTTTTAATGTATAATAAATTGATTCTCAGTTCCAAGATGGTCTTGCTTTTCAGTTTCTCTCTGAAGCTCCTTCTGTGCATTTTAATGCACCAATAATGTTCTTATTCTTCTTTCCTTTTCTTTGTTCCTTCTTTTCCTCCCTCTTCCTTCCTTCCTTCCTTCAGTTCTTCCTTCCATTCTTTTCTTTCTTTCTTCTTTCTTCCTTTCTTCCTTCCTTGCTTTGTTTGTTTGTTTCTATGCTTGTTTCTTCCTTCCTTCCTTCCATCCCTCCTTCCTTCCATCCCTCCTTCCATTCCTCCCTCCCTCCCTCTTTTCCTTTCTTTCTTTCTTTCTTTCTTTCTTTCTTTCTTTCTTCCTCCTCCAAAGTAATTTTTGTATATTTCATTGAATAGAACTTTATATCTTTCAACATTTTGCTTGGTAATTTTGAAGTTATGATATGAATTGCTCTTTATTTTTCATCATTCTGTATCTGTTTATAAACATTTCCCTGTATTCTCTGAATCTGTCACTTCTGTTTATTTTTTATAGAAGATTAATACTCCATAAACTCACAAATCTTAGTTCATTCAACCATTCCTGGGTGAATCATAACCCTTAATTACTTTATACTTGCTGTAACAAAAAGTGCTGCTATGAATATCTTTACAAATTGTTCAATTAGGAATGGAATAGTAGATAATGAGTTCTTCTAGAGGTATCTGCTAAAATCAAAGGAGGTGACAAATTCTTGACCTGACAATAATTCAATATTTTATAGGGTAGAAAAAAATGATAGAAAAGTTATTGTAACTGAGGAAAGAAAATGGTCAATATTTGGATTAAAATCTATTTTTTGTTGTTCTTGCAGCATATCTTTTAGAATCAATTTAGTTATTTTCCTTATTGCTTTGAATCTGTGATTTTATCCATGCAAGCAGTTTACTCTAAATTTTAGTGTTCCTTATACTAATTTTACATGGTCATGCCACAATTATATTCATTGTTCTATATGCTGTTGGTTCCAATTACTGTATAAATCTTTAAAAATCTAGTTTCGTTTGTGAGTTCTCTATGTTTTTCATGTAATTGTCTATGTCTATGTCCGTTCTGTTGTATATATTTATACATATAGGCATATTTATTTATTTATATGGATGTTACCATGTCTGTGTATGCATATATATGTATGTATATTGCTTTGACATTTATTAATTTTCTTTTTTCTCTTCAATTGTTTCATTATATATCCTTAAAGATAATATAGAGAGATGTGGGCTAGATGATATTAGAGTTGCATGGATTTAGAACTAATAGGCTGATCAAAGCCAAGGAGTGTTCTTTACCCAGGAGAAGGTCTCTAATGAATTGTTCTAGGCTTTGACCCTGGCTTTACTCTGTTAAATATTTTTCTGTGATTTGGTTCCAATCATAGATGACATAGTTATGTAATTTTTAGGAGATACAAAGCTATGAGATAGTTTCAAAAATTTAATGAAAGTATTTGGATTCTTAAAATCTAGAATGGTGACCTGGGCCGAAGGTAAAACACAGTGGCTATACATGCAAAGTCCTATATTTGGGGTGAAAATGTTAAGTATTTAAGTACATAATGGGGAAAAATTAACTAGGGTGATTTGTTAAATCTCAGATGATGTTACTATATCATTAGCTCAATAGGTCAACAATATAATATGGTAATCAAAAAACCTAATAAGATCTTTGCATTATGGAGAATTCAAAATACTGGTTTTAGTAGCACTATACTTCGCCCTGGTTGGATGATACCTAAAGTGTCACATAAAAGGAAAAAGGATATTTTGCTTATAGGAAGGAAAGAAAAAAACCCTTAGAGAAAGGATATCATCCATATCTTCAATTAATTTTAAAAGACTGTAGTGTGTGTTGGAGAACTTAAGATTGATACTCATCCCATGTAATCTACCCCTCCAATCTACCTTTTACTGGCTCTTTTTCATTATTTTTTCTTCTCCTGGTTTCTAAATGAAGGCTATGCTGTGCTTTTCTCTATGAATTAGTAAAATTGTAACAACTTTCATCTATTAAGAA
Source organism: Gracilinanus agilis (assembly GCF_016433145.1). Classification (NCBI taxonomy): domain Eukaryota; kingdom Metazoa; phylum Chordata; class Mammalia; order Didelphimorphia; family Didelphidae; genus Gracilinanus; species Gracilinanus agilis. Next base: position 438,360,409 of record NC_058130.1, on the reverse strand, counting down.
AATAATGCTGAATTATAATATATATTACATATTAATAATATTAACTATTACTTAACAAATTAACTGAATAAGCCCCTTTCCCTAAACTTTCACTAATCTTTCTTGATAAAACAAATCTCTCAATCACCTAGGCTTGAAAAAACATCATTATTGCTTACTATATGATTTATTAACAGTGTAACCAATTCTAGAAATATATAAATAATTCTTTACAAAAACATAACTTAAGAGAAAGATCATAGCTAGGTCACTTCTAGCCATCACTTCTGCTACCTTCTCCTCCAATTCTGGGAATATGATGTCATCATTCAGTTCTTTCAGGATTCCAATTTAATATGCTTCTCAAGAATTCACTTTGTAATGTTTTTTATAAGATCAGAATTAAAAGCTCTCTAAGGTAAGAAGCTCTCTTAATCGTTTCTCTTTTGTCCTTTCATAGTCTCTAGTCTACAACATCAGTGTCTCAAGATACTATGCTTACTTAAAAGATATAATATGCTTACCCTATCTACTGTTTCACTAAGACCTGTTGGTATTACGTGTAAGAGAAGAATTAGATATGATATTCTTAGTCTTTGATTAAAAATCTTCCAGGAAGAATAAAAGCTAAAAGTTAGAAGTTATAGAGAGGCAGATTTTGGTACAAATTAAGAAATCACTTCTAAGCAATTAGAGCTATCCCAAAGTCCAATGGCCTGGTTCAGACTGTATGTCTACCAGTCAAGTCTGTAAAATTTTTTGTGGAGAATATTGTAAAAGGAGTTCTTGCTGAGGAACAGGTTGGATTAAATGAATTCTGAAACTCTTTTGAACTCTGATATTTGATTGTGCTATATGTAATCAACACTAATGAAGCTTTCCTAGACTTTCTTTAAAGTCTCAAAAGAAGTCTGTGCTACCAGCAAGTTTCTTTCATTCTTTTTTATTCTTTGTTGTTGTTAATGTGATCCTATGATCAATGCTTGCCTTTTTTATGAGGAAAGGAAGAAGTGTGGAAGGTGTCATAAGTATTGACTAGTACAGATAGTATTTTTGACTGAAAAAAGAAAAAAAAACATTAAACATATTTCTTCCCAGTGCAAGTATTGATTAAAGCTTCTTTATAATAGAAAGTTAAATTTTATTTTATGCCTAGATGACTTGAGCAGACCAGAACATTTTTCTTTTCTTATTTTGGAGCTTACATCTCTTTGATATATTCCTAGATGGAAGTTAGAATTTGTCAGCATTAAACATTGATTCCACCACATAGGGAGCATGACTTTCCTATACTCTGAAGGGTATGTAAATTCAATGCTGTAAACCAGCACTGGGCTCAGGTATTTGGAGACTTGACTGGTTCTCCCCAATCTGTTGTCATCAAGTCAGTATAGTTGAGGAAGGACAAAATGGAGCAAGCTATAAAAAATTCATCTTTGTGATCATCTAAATAAGAAAGACTAGTCCCATGACCACATATAGATGCTGCTCTCATAAGAAGCTCAGTAGTACCCAGGTGAGGTATTGTTTCTTAAAGTACTAAGCAGAAGAGAAGTGCAAACTCTTTAATATTATTATGAGATTTATTATTATTATTGTAGAATAATATCATTATTCTACAAGCTCTTTTATGATCTTCTGGTTTATGAAGAGTTCTCAAGGGAAGAGAGGGAAAAAATAGATGCACCCATGATAAAGAAGAATGGAAAGCATTGAGAATTTTGATGGTAATGAAGGGATTGGCAGGAAATTTATGTTTGTGAAGGGCAAACGAGAAAAAAAGCAATTGTTTTCCCCCCAAGGTAGAGTTCAGGGTGGGGTTCCTTCCCCCCACATTTGATGCTCAGAATTATATTGATTGCTTCATTTATGTAACAATATGCTGAAGTTACTACATCTTTCTCCTCATGCAGCTTAATATTAATATTTCATCTTTTCTTTTAAATGGGCATGTTTGGGATCAGAACTGAGACAAAATTAAACCTTTTCCCTCCTGGCAAAATGCTCAAACTCTTAGCTGGTATTAGCATATCAAATAGACTCAGAGGTTATTAACTCAAAAGACACATTTGTCACAAATCTTTATATTCTTTGGTAAAGAGCAATTCAAGAGTAAAAAGAATTGTTTGTCTTGAAATTTTCATATATTAGAGGATAGAAGTAATGGACACACAGGCTAGGGAAAGAAATGTGATTGTGATTTAGTTCTGACCTGAAAGGATGAACTGCTTGGTGAAGTATGTGATAAAATAAGTACTGATATCATTCAAGAGTTGATAATGTTGGATGTAGAAACACTTGCATATAACTTGGCTCAGGATGTTCCAGCTTCTCTCCAGAATTAGATTGTATTCTAGAGGCACACCACTGAAAAAAAAAGCAATATAGCTTTAGATCATTCCCCCATTCCCCAAATTTTATTGTAAGAAAATTTTAACTATACTTCAGGTATGAGTGATTCAAGATTTCATTTTTTTTAACTTCTTGTTCTTTCCTTTTTTCTTTTTTCTTTCCTTTTCTTTTTTTAATTTTTATTTTTTAGAAATATTTTCCCATGGTTACATAATTCATGTTCTTGCTCTCTCTCGCCTCACCCCCACCACCCCCCAATAGCTGATGCACATTTCCACTGGTTTCTTCCTGTGTCATCAATCAAGACCTATTTCCATATTATTGATAATTGTTCTAGGGTGGTCATTAAGAGTCTTAATGTATCTAAAAGAAAATGAGGGTATGTCCTTCCAAGGAGGAATGGCTGAACAAATTGTAGTATATGCTGGTGATGGAATACTATTGTGCTCAAAGGAATAATAAATTGGAGGAATTCCATGTGAATTGGAATGACCTCCAGGAATTGATGCAGAGTGAAAGGAGCAGAACCAGGAGAACATTGTACACAGAGACCAATACACTGTGGTAAAATAGAATGTAATGGACTTCTGTACTAGCAGCAGTGCAATGCAGGACAATTCTGAGGGATTTATGGGAAAGAACGCTATCCACATTCAGAGGAAGAACTACAGGAGTGGAAACACAGAAGAAAAACAACTGCTTGAACACATGGGTTGATACAGGCATGATTTGGATGTAGACTCATTCAAGATTTCTACAAATGTGACTAATAGTTTTTGCACAAGCACTCAAAGTAATAAATTCCTATTGGGCAGAGTTTAGCCTTATCTCATTTATCCCACAAAAATGTAGATGGCACAAATTACTGACAAATTTCAGTAGACAGATAAAAAAAACATACTTAAAGTAGCCCATGACTTGTTCTTGAAAGCAAACTAAACTTGGGATTCAGATGTCAATGGGGCACACATTCTGATGAAATTCCTCTAATCCTAGGTTTCCTTTAAAATCTTAAAAATACAGTAATTTTTGTTGCCAATATCTTAATTCTATTCCTCTAAGACTCATAATGCTATTATGTGATTTTGATTCCACTTAGAACAGAAATGCATTTTAGACTTAGAAGCTTTTATAGAACACACACATGCACACACAGAGAGGATCTTATATATAAAAACATATCAACTTTTCTCATGAAAACTAATGGATTAATGAATAATTTTGATTATATTAAATTAAAAATATTTTTCTACAAATAAAACCAATGCAACCTAGATTAGAAAGGAAACAACAAATTTAGAAAAAATCTTATCTCTGGCAAAGACTTCATTTTTCAAATATATCAAGAATGGAGTCAAATTTATGAAAATACAAAGCATTCTCCAACTACACAATGGTCAAAGGATATGAAGAGACAATTTTCAGAGGAAGAAATTAAAGCTATCTATAGCCATATGAAAAAATTCTCCACAACACTATTGATTAAAGAAATGCAAATTAAAACAACTCTGAGATACCACCTCACAGCTATCAGATTGGCTAATGTGACCAAAAAGAAAAATGATAAATGTTGATAGGGATGTAGGAAAATTGAGACAAAAATAGAATTGTGAACTGATATAGTCATTATGGAAAGCGATGTGGAACCATATTCAAAGGGCCAAAAACTTATAATCCTTTGATCCAACATTACCACTACTGAGACCATATCCCAAAAGATATCAGAAATAATGGAAAAAGACCTACCTGTACCAAAATATTTTAGCAGGTCTTTTTATAGTGGCATAGTATTGGAAACTGAGGGATTATTCATCCCTTGGGGAATGGATTAAAAAGTTGTGGTTTGTGGTTGTTATGAAATACTATTGTGCTATGAAAAATGATGAACAGTATGATTAATTTGAAAGGAAGAACAATTGAGGTAGGAAGTTTAAGTGACTCTTGTAAGAGAATAGAAAAGAGGCATGGGGGCTTGGACTAGAATGTTGGTTTTATGAGTTGAGAGCATCATCTAATAAAAAGACATCCATGAGAATCACAGAATCAGGAGGTATGGAGCTTTGATAACCTATACCAGAGAAGAGAGTATTCATACTTGAAGTCAGACATTGCTCTGTCACTGAGGCAGTGCTCTACTATGGTCATTTCACATCAAAACTAAGGTGTTCATTTTAAGATTCCACACTGCAGATATTAATGAAGAACAGGGAACAGAGCTACTACCTATGTAGGAAATAGATGTTGAAAATACTTGTCATATTCTCTTATACCTCTGGGGTTTTTTCAGGAGTTAGCTCAGGAGCCTCAGAACAAAATTACATTATATTCTGTTACCAGGGCAGGTATTAATAGAGAATTTGATATTCCACAAACCTGAGAAAGTCATAAAGCCTAATGCTGCACAGAGCATCAGACATTTGGGGAATGAAGAAGGGGATGAGTTATATCAGTATCTTTTCAATATATCCATATCAGAGAATAAACAGAGGTATAGAAAGAAGATAATGTTTGATCAAACTCCCTTTGAACCTCATTTTTGATATTTCCTTTTGTATATAGGACAGATACCTGAAATTGAATAGAGGGACAGGTAAGAGTAGGTGGATGACAATGAAACGCATGGTTTGGAGGAATCTAGCTACCATGGATAGAAATATTCAAGCTCTGAAAAACTAAAATAAATGTTGCTTTCCTCTATGCATAAGCTTTTGGAGAGCTTCTGTCTGTAGATAGATTACTCATGACTTGGTGTCTGGCCAAAATATTATTTTGGAGAAAAACGTTTAATTCCTTTAGAGTGGACTCTTCATTATTTAATTATTAATTCTAGTTATTTATTTATTTTTTACATTTTAAGATCCTGATATACATCTAACATATTTGATTCTTATTACTGTTAGATGACTTGATATAGATTTATTGATATATAGGATCTTTAGTACAAGTAAAATGGAAGTTAAGTAGTGGCATTATTATTATTGATGGAGTGGAATGGAATGTAAGTCATTTTTATAAGTCCTTGGGTGAATAAAAGATGCATCTTAAGAAGAATCAATCTCCAGCTAAGCTAAAAAGAAAGGATAATATGAAAACATTTACTTTGAGATAATCATCCACAGGAAGGGAACTTATAGATGATGTCCCTCATGTGAATAGACATATATTCCTCACACTGACTTTTTGCTGTATTCTTTCCCCATTTCATTCTAAGCAACAAGAAAGAATGGCTCAATTTGAATCATTTCAAGTTTATTGGCTCTTAATGACAAAGAAGGAAAGAAAAGTAGCATTATGCAGAGTCTTGGTAACTAGATTTTAGTTTGTTTGGTTGGTTTTTAGTAGTATTGATTTGTTCATTTGTACTTTAGGTTTTAGGAGTGGAAGTTTTTACTTGTGTGCCAACAGAATTGTCACCTTGAGAAAACTTTATATTTGCACTTCTCTTTTTGGATTGGTGAGTCTGTGGCACCAAATATAATTTTATAGGTTGACTAGGAAATATTCAATGCCCTCTAGGATCTATGTTGCCCATCTGTATTTTCCTATTTCTACTTCAGCAGCCTTGCTCAGGTTTGAATACTGTTCTCCACCAAACTTCCCAACTCCCTTTTTTATATTATAATCATTTCAAGGGAAAGGACTCTCTTGCTTGCAGGCATTTATATCCTCCAGGCTTTGTACTGTGTCTGGCACATATTAAATGTTTAGTAAATGTCTTATTTATCTGTTAAACACGTACTATGTGCAAGGTTTTGTGTTAGGCCCTGAAATTACAGAGGCAAATTAAAAGATGGTCCTATTCTTGAAGAGTTTGTATTCTACTATAATTCTAATTAATTGTGACTTTCCCTTTCCCCTCATCACAAACAAAATAAAAACACTGCTCCATGATGTTCTTGATTTAAGTTTGGTGGCAGCTCTCAGAGAAACATTGGTTGTCAAAGAAATTACATTGTATATTCTTATTGGGTTAAGTTTTTTAAATGTGTCTGTTGTTCTGAAATCTTTCCTTAAAATTTCAAAAAGAATTCATTTTCAGCACAACTATGTTCCTACCAACCAAGACAGTTAAGAGCCCTTGAAAATCTGATACATCCTGACAAATAGCAGGAGAGACACCATAAAAAGAAAATGGGGAGAAAGTGGAATAAATTATAAAAGGATTGAAATATGAACATTTCTGCAAAAGGAACATAATGATACAGGATACATTCATTTAGACGACACCTCTATTTCCTTCAAGAGAAAAGAACAATGACAGATTAAAAAGAGTAAGATGGCAATACTGCTCAAGCATAATCATGAAGCATTTAATTATATAACAGATATAAAACCTAACCCTTATGAAATGAGACTTCAGTTTCTACATTAATATATTTGTTTTATTGAGGGAAAGAGTTATATATTATTTTTTGTTTGTTTCTTGTATATTTTAATACAAAAGTCAAAGCATCATGGGACTTAGAGTTAAAATAATTATGGAATTGTTCTGTTCCAATTCTGGATGAAGTTGAAACCCAAAAAGTTACTTATCTACAGCTGCCTATATGATTTTTCCCATAAGAAATGGAATGGGAATTTGAATTCAGCTCCTATGGTTTTAAATTTCTATTTTCTTTACCCCATGCCACATCTCTGTATTATTTTTCCACACAGAATTCCTTCCACCCCACCCCACCCTTATAGTGGCTATCATGACAGATTTACACAAATATTTCAGAAATCCTTAGCTCAGCAAAATGTCTATTTAACCTACAAATTACTTTTTCTCCATACTGTTTGGATTTCTGCTATCCCTATGTACTCTTAACCATTTGTAGATTAAGATATTATTTTCCATCTGGGAATGAATCAATAAAAGCTATTTTTAATAAATATAATCAGTTTTCCAACAAATACCACTGATGTCAAATGTTCATTTTAAGCAAATGGGTTTGCCTCTTACTTGCTGAGATCAAGGCAGTGTGATTTGAGCTCCTTCAAATTCCTCCCTTCACACAATAAAAACTTTCTGAATTTTTGATAATGCTGCCCAGTTTTCTTTCTTTTTTCAGAGGATATATTTAAGTTCTTCTTACAAAGGCTAACCTTTCTATGTCCTAGATCTTCATCCCTGAGAGCTTAGTCCACAAATCATTTCACTTCTTATAACATATCTCTGTATCAAACTTGTCTCAATTTAATTCATTTACACGATTATTAAACACATACTGTGTTTCAAGAACTTTTCTAAGAGAGGAGTAAAAAGTAAAATTGTTCCTACCCTTAAGAAGTTTGCATTCTATGACTGATCCAATGTATAAAACAAATAAGTAAAGTTAATTTGGGGAGGTTTAAGAATACAAGTAACTAGGGTAATCAGTAAGACATCCAGTCAATAAATATGTATTTGTAATTTACTCTGTGCCAGATACTATACTAAGTGCTGGATAAACAAAGAAAAACAAAACACATTCGTTGCTTTGAAAACATTTTTTAAAAGTTGTCAACTACACTTATCTCTGAAGGAAGCTAAAAATTCTAACAGCAAGAAGTGAAGGGGGACATCCAAAAATGAAGGATAGCCTTTACAGATGCTTGCTTTGCAGCACACACAAAATCAAGTCCCTAATATCCTCAAAAACAACAACAAGCTTTTCTTGCTCTCTTTATTGTTCTTCTCCCTTTTATTTTCAAAGTAGCACAGAAGTTAGTGCCTATTCATTACTATTCCTTAATCGTTATAACCTGTCTAATTTTTCTACCATTTCACTGGAATTTATTTTTAAAATTATTCCTGAACAGCTAATTTCTAAATTAAATGGACTTTTAACTCTATCTTCATCATTTTTTAACTCCTCATTCTTTTGGGAGAACTTCTAGGAACTAGAAATTAGGGAAGTAATCTTGTGATCTTTGAGGTCAAAATGAAAGAGGCATTTCTTGAATGTTAGTATAACCAACTACATTTAGAAGTGGTTGATTACTACTGACACTCACATTTAAGAGATTTATGCATATTGGGTCAACTAGGTAGCCCAATACATGAAATAAAAGTCCTTGAGTCAGAAAAACAAGTTAAATATAGCCTAATATATTAATAGCTGAAAGGTCCTGAATATTTAAGTCCACAATGCCTCAGTTTTCTCATCTGAAAAGGCTAATGATAACAGGTCCTATATCCCATGATTGTTGTGAGAATAAAAAAGAGATAATATTTGCAAAGAATTTTATAGATCTTAATGTGCTATATAAAAGCTGGCTATTAAATGATAGTGTTAAATTGGAGGAAAGTCTCAAACAGAATTCTGCTTTCTTTTATTAACCTTGTGCTATACACTGTCTCCTTATTTTTCTTCTTTTTTAGCAATTTATTTCCTAATGTGTATTATATTTATTTCCATATGCAATTTCTCTCCCCAATTAGGTTGTAAGTTCATTTAGAGTAGGCTAAATGCCTATCTTAATCTTTGTATGTCCAGTGCTTAACACATAAGAGGATTTTCCTTATTTCATGTTTGTTTAATTGTAGAATCTAACCACAGGGAATACACAGAAAGGGGATGAGAAATCCGTGCCCTTGAAGAGCTTATAATATTATTGAAGAAGGAAAAAATATTGTGTGTGGTGGCAAAGCTACATTTCTTTAAATTTTATTGAGGCTAGACTTCACATTAATTTAAACTAGATTTTATTTAAAATGGAGAAACTTTTTGAAGTCAGATGACATGGATTTAAATTCTAACTTTGCTCCTTGTGACCCAGGGTAAGTCTCCTAACCTCTCTTGGCCTCAGTGTCCTCATCTTAAAAAAGAGTAGATTGGTTCAGAGCATAGGGTCATAGGCTAGAGCTAGAAAGGACTTTGATCATCTCAGTGAAGTCTAAAGTCCTCATATGACAGATGACTATAACATTCACCTACTTACAGAAAGACTCACAGGAAAAAAAAAATAAAACCCACATGGTGTTGTTTAGGCTCTACAAGGTATAAGCTAAATTAAAAAAAGCTAAATAACAGCTCATACAATTAAACTATTTTTAGTGTTCCATTAAGGCTTGACTATTAGGCTTTCAGATAAATTTAATTGCTCTATGATTATTGCATACACTTTTCTGCATACGACTAAAATGACCTATTCCATACCTGATTCATATTCGTACTTTTGCACATCTTTGGATTTTTTCCCTCCTTGCTCTAAGGCATTCTTTGAATAGACACCAAAAGCTGAGTTATTTTTCTGGAATCTAAGAGAGAGGTGGAATTGAAGCACTAAGAATACTTGTTCTCAAATATGGAAGGTATAAACCCAGAGCAGCGAATTTAGGAGAATCCATGAAGACGAGTGAATGATAGGAGTTGGTAAACATCCCCAGCCTCTCTGATGTCATTCTAGTCTAGCTTCCTTAACCACTCTGCAAAATTTGTATAACCTGGGACTTTAGAGATCCACATTCTAGTCAATGTTGTATCATTATCTTTTTGTGTGATACTGGGCCTCAGTTAATTAACCTGCAAAAAAAATGACACTGGATAAAATAAATTTTAAGTTTCCTCTGTGACATAAGAATGTAGATTACAAAAAATTAAAAATTAAAAGTAGAAGTAATTAATCAATAAATAAATATTTCTTTTTTTAACATTTATTGATATTTATTTTTTAGAAAAGTTAACATGGTTACATAATTCATGCTCTTACTTTCCCTTTCGCCCCCACCTGCACTCCCCCCACCCAATGGCTGATGTGTATTTTCACTGGTTTTAGCATGTGTCATTGATCAATACCTATTTCCAAATTGCTGATAGTTGCATTGGTGTGGTAGTTGTGAGTCTACATCCTCAATCATGTATTCATCCCTTCCCCTTCCCATGCCCTCTTTGTGTGTAATAGAATATCCTATTTTTCTTATTCATTCAAGTTTCTCTTTGTGTCCTTTTCTATTCACCCCCATTTTCCACCCCCATATCATCTTAGACCATTTAGTATTCCAACCTCTCCCTATGAATAATTCTTCTAATTACTATAGTAGTGAAAAATATAATAGTCAATAGAGTTCCTTACAAAAAATTATACATAACATTTCTCCATATAGGAATATCAATAATTAGATCATATTGAAGCCCTTAAAGAGGGAAATTTAAAAAATACGAGTTTTCTTTCTTTCCCCTCTGTTTCTTATTTACCTTTTCATGTTTCTCTTGATTTTTGTGGTTGGATATTGAACTTTCCATTTAGTCCTGATATTTTCTGTGCAAATACTTGGAAATCTTCTATCTTGTTGTATGCCCAAACTTTCCCCTGGAAGTATATAGTTAGTTTTGATGGTTAGGTGATCCTTGGTTGTAGACCCAGTTCTCTTGCCTTTCTGAATATCATATTCCAAGCCTTGTGATCTTTTAGTGTGGAGGCTACCAGATCCTGTATGATCCTGAGTGGTGCTCCTTGATATCTGTATTGTCTCTCTGGCTTCTTATAAAAGTTTTTCTTTTACTTGGAAGTTCTTGAATTTGGCTATTATATTCCTGGGGGTTGTCCTTTCTGCGTCTAGTGTAGAGGGTGATCTATGGATCCTTTCATTGTCTATATTGCCCTCATGTTGTAGAACTTCAGGGCAATTATGCTGAATAATTTCTTTTAGTATGGAGTCCAAATTTCTATTAATTTCTGCTTTTTCAGGAAGACCAATGATTCTCAGATTGTCTCTTCTAGACTGGTTTTCTTTGTCTGTCACTTTCTCATTGAGATATTTCATGTTTTCTTCTATTTTATCAGTCCTTTGACTTTGTTTTATTTGTTCTTGCTGTCTTGATAGATCATTAGCTTCTAATTGCTCAATTCTAGCCTTTAGGGACTGGTTTTTGGCTATAATCTTTTGGTTTTCCTTTTTAATCTGGTCATTTCTGGACTTCAATTTACTTGCCTCACTTTTGAATTGTGAAATTCTGCCTTTTAAACTGTTATTTTCTTGTCAGATTTTGGTTTCAAATTTGCTTACCATTTTGTTTGATTTTGGGGCATCTTTCTCTAATTAGGAGTTTCTGTCTTCTCACCTATTAATTTCCTTTTGAGCTATTTCCTACTTCTCTCACCAATCTCTTCCATCTTTCTCATCATCTCAGATTTGAACTCTTCTATAGCTTATGACCAGTTTTCATTATTTTGGGAAGGTTTGGATATGATTACTTGTTTGTTCTCCTCTGCTGTTTGCTCTGTTGACTGGATTTTATCTGTGTAAAAGTTTTCGAGTGTTACAGATTTCTTCTTGATGATCTTTCTCTTTTGAGGTTCTTGTCTCTGGCTTGCCATTGTTAGTCCTGTGCCCTCTCAGTTTTATCCTCACACTTAGGGTCTGTCTGCGCTCTTTAGCTCCTGAGGTCTCAGGTCTAGTTGTTCTCAGGGTCAAGGCTCCTGGTGGTCCCCTTGCTTGTTCCTGTGCCCAAGACTCCTTTAACAGTCTCAGGGGGTTGCTTCCACAGTCGTGCACCCCTCTGCACTGGGTACCCACTCAAGGTCCAAGCCTGTGCTCAGGATCCGTGTCTGCTCTTGCATCCCCACCCGCATTCATGCCTGCACTCAGGGTCTGTGTTCTAAGTCCGTGTGTTCTTTAGCCTCCTGGGGTCTTAAGTCTTGCTGCTCTTGGGGGCAGGCTCTGGTGACCCCAGGCAGCTGCCAAGGACTCAATGCATGCCCCAAACTTGCTCTAACTCTTGTGTGCTGGCTTTGGCACTGTAGGTGGTGGGGGAGGGGGTTGCTCAGCTCACATTTTAGTGAGAGCTGTTTCACCCCTTTATAGCATGTAAATGCCCTGATTCCATGCACCTCCAATGCTGCGCCCTGTTGTGGAGTCCCTTCGTTCCTCTGGATTTGTTTTTATGTCTTCTTGAGGAGTCCTACATGTTTTGGTTAGGAGAGGTTAATCAGCTGCTTTTTACTCTGCCACCATCTTAACCAAGAAGTTGAAGAAATAAATAAGTATTTCTTAAGCATAACTATATTCCAGGTACTGGACTAAGCACTGGGGATACAAAAAAGAGAGAAAAGATAGTTCTTGATCTTAAGGAGGAGACAGCCTAATGGAAAGACAAAATGGAAGCAAATATCTATAAAGGAAGCTATATACAAGATAAAAAGAAATAATTAAACAATAAGGCTTTAGAATTAATAGGAATTCTGAAAGGTTTCTTGTAGAAGGTGGTATTTTAGTTGAGGCTTACAGGAAGCTAGGAAAGCCAGGTCAGTTATTGGAGCAGCGAGGGGATCACATCCCAGGCTTTGGTGACAGTCAGAGAAAATGCCTGAAGCCAAGAGATGGAGTGTTCTATTCATGAAATAGACAGGAAGCTAGTGAAAGTGATTTGAACATTATGCATTGGGGAGCAAAAGGAAAAAAGTCTGGAAAGATAGGAAGGAGCTATGTTAAGGATAGTTTTGAATGCCCAAATGGATAATTCTGTATTTGCTCCTAAAGGTAATAAGAGACAAATGGAGTTTATTTTTTTAATGTTGTATAATACTTTTATTTATTTTGTAAAACATTTTCAGGTCAAATTTTTTCGTAAATAGTGTTTTATTTTTTCCCCAACTACAGATAAAAACATTTTTGTCATTTTATTTTGAATTTCAAATTCTCTCCCTCTTTTCCTTGCCCCTTCCCTTTCTCTTTTATTGAGATGGTAAGAAATCTGACACAGATTTTATATGTACAATATTTTTGTTCTTATTAATAATTTTGTAGAAGAAATCCACTGGAGTTCATTAAGTAAAGGGATGACATGATCAGACCTCTATTTTAGGCAAATCACTTTAATAGTTGAAAGGAGTATATGGGGAGAAGCTTGAGGCAGGGTGACCCAAGAAATGGTTATTACAATAAAGGTATAAGGTCATAATAAGGGTCATAGAAAGGTCATAGTGTCAGAAGAGATAAGGGAGATATTGGAGAGATATTGCAAAGGTAAACTTGTTGGACCTTGGCAGCAGCTTGGATATAGGGGTGAAAGGCAATGAACAATCTATTATAACTTCTTGGTTGTGAGCTTAAAGGACTCAGAAAATGGTGCTATACTGTATAGTAATAAAGAAGGTAGGAGAGAGGTGTGATTTAATAGTAAAATTACTAAATTAGGTTTTGAACATATTGAGTATAAGATGGTGTAAATCCAATTTGAGATGAGTGCTGCTGGAGAAATGAGACTAGACTTCAATAGAAAAGAGTAAGGAAGGACAAGTAGATTTTAAAATCATCAGCATAGAAATAGTAAATAAATCCATGGAACTTATGAGATTTCCAAAAGAAATAGTATGACAGAGAAGAGAAGGACAGAACTCTTCTGCCTAGAAGGCATGATCAGAAGTAGAGTTCAACAAAGTGTAAAGAAAGGTGAACAGATAGATATGAAGAGAACCAGAAGAAAATGAAGTTCTGAACATCTAGAGAGAAAAGAGTATCAATGAAAAGAGAGTTATCAACAGTGCCAAAGTCTACAGAGAGGTCAAGGAGTATGAGGATTGGTGAAGATAATTAGATATGGCAACTGAGAGATAATTAGTAACTTTGGAAAGAGCACTTTCCATGCAGTAATAAAGTCAGAAGCCATAATTGTAAGTGGTTAAGAAGATAGTGAGAGAAGAGAAAGTGGAAATACTTGTTGTAAATGGCCTTTTTCCAGCACTTTAGATGCAAAGGACAGAAAAGATGAAGGAAAATGATTAACTGATTAACAGGGATAGAAGAATCAGGTGTGGGTTTTTTCAGGATAAGGGAGACATTGGCATATTTATAGGCAAGGAAATGAGCCAATAGGAAAGGAGAGACTGGAAGTAAGGGACAGAGTAGGCCTAACAGAAGAAGTAATCTTGGAGGAGAGGAGATGGAATGAGATTACAAGTGGAGGGGTTAGCCCTGGTAAGGGTAAGCCTACTTCATCTTGTGAGACAGGGTGAAGGAAGGGAAAGCTGATGAAGGCATATGCATAATGAGAGAGGAGAAAGTGGAGAGAAGAAGGAATTCATGATGAAAAGTCTCAATTATTTTGCAAAATATGAAGCAATGCTCCAAGCTGAGAGCTTGGGGAGAAGGGGAGCCATGGTAGGCATTAAGAAGCATAAAAAGTGAGGTTCTATGGAGAATTGGTTAGTAAATTAAGAAGGAAGGTATTATAGGATGGCCTAGTATAAGAATAATAAGAGCCTCTTTTAAAACCATAATAATAATGAGAGCCAAGTAACCAATGTTATGATAGAGGGGAGATAGAGAGAGTCTGTGAGGTGAGACTCTCTTCTAGCTCTCCCCTCCTGCCAAATATACACTGAAAGACTTCGAGGGGGTGTCACCCTGAAACTGGGTGGCCTGGATGGTCGTGCCACCCCACAGGAGTTGGGGACAAGGCTTTCCTATAAGATGAGGTATGGAGGCCTCCCATCTGATTCTGAATGAGGGTAGGGTTCACGCAAACTTCCCCCGAGGTCGGTCTACTTCACAGCAGGTGGTCTGCTTCCAAGATGGCGGCAGCTAGACCAAGCTGTGGTTTCCCTCCCCCTCGTTGTCTCTCAGGCACTCTGGAATGCTATCTGACTAATGAATGACTTTTATTATTCACAATTGAGGGGTTAGGGAAAGGGATGAAGAGCAGAGGGATTTTGGGGTGCCCTCTTCTCTATTTCTATGGGGTCCGTCACTCGGGTGGGAACCTCTGGGGTTCCCACCCCCAAGCATCTCCCCTTGCCCCTTCTCCTTCTATTTCTATTTCTAATTTTCTGTTTCTATCCTTTCTGTAATTGTAAGTTAGACCAGAAAGATTCTCTCAGCAAGGTTGGGTAATAGGGCAAGGAGCCTAAGAGATGGCTCCCAAAATGGAGTCCATCCACTTCCCATTGATAATGTAGGATCCTTACTTATTTAAAGATCTTCAGAAGTATATTTGGCACTAGACTAGGAAAAATTCACTCTCTACATAATATACATCAAGGGCTGGTCTCTATTTGTTTTTGTCATCTTTGATCCATGGCTCTGATTAATGGCATTTTAAAGTCTAGTTATAACCTCTGACCCAAAGGATTTTAGTGTGAACTTCTAGTGTCCACAAAAACCAATGCTTTAACCTTGTCTCTGTCTTATTTTAAATTATTTAGCACAGGCTTTTGATAGTATGAGCTGTATCCCTGTTAAAACTTGTTTAATTTTTCAAGAATTAATTTGTTGCTCATACCTTCTGGCATTCTCCTGAACTTTCACTGAGAGAGGAATGTGTTGTTTCTTTCATGAGGCCTTTTTGCCACACTGATTAAAAAAGAAATACATTTTATAATTATACCTAAATCATTATTAGGTAGAGAATTTCTAAATATCAAGGACACTAATGTCAGTATGGTATTTGCCATTTCTAGTTTCTTTTCTCTCTCTTTTTTATTTAAAGAAAAGTTCTGTGTCAAAGATAAAGTCAACTTAAGACTCCTAAATTTTAAATCACTATAATTTGGCTTCTAAAACAAATTATTGATCTAATCAATGGAAGAACTTTTGTTTTTCCTTTCAGAAATCGACATCAAATGAAATTACAGTTATTTTAAATTAGTTTTGTAAACTGGAAAATATCTTCTTCCTAAAATGGGCACCTTCACAGCTTGGGTAATGATTCTGATTGCCAAAGGTTGTATTTCAGAGTATTTGTCTTAGTGAAAAAAGAGAACAGTGCTTACCTTGCATAGGTTAGAATTTTAATTTCTCTTTCTTTTATGAAATTGCAAAAGTCATGAATTTGCATTTGCCCACAATTTGCCTCAAAATCCATCCTGCTTTCACTCAAAACATTAATAAGCTTTGTTCTTGTAGTGGAAATGGTCCATCACAATTATAAATGCAGATTTAGTGCATATTGGCAACACACAAAGGGAAAAAAGAGAAAAGCAATCTGACAATGTTTAGAGACTGAGATGTTCTAATGTTCTAAGACTGAGAATTGTTAGAGGTGTGCAGAGGTTAAGACACTTGGCCAGGATTATACAGGGAAAACGTTTCAAAGGCAGGGCTTAACCAAATCCTCTGGATGCCAAGATTCTATACACTAGGCTATCCTAGCACTCTAATAAAGGGTATGAATTGCATATATTAAAAAAGTAGCACATCATGTACCAGTGGATTAAGCAAATAAAGATAGATTTTAACAAAATTTTAGCTCAGCTAATAGCATATGTTGTATGCAAATAAAAGCAGTAAACTTGAATGTTATCAAGTTGCTTTCCTCTTTTTCTCTTTGCAGGTTGCCAAAATGCAATAATTCTGCAATTTGAATTGTTATGGACCTATTTGCAATGCAAGGGCATGTTAATTAAATTAAATTACAGGGGCAGCTAAGTTGCATAGGGAACAGAGTCCTAGACTTAGAATCGGGGAGACCAGTGTTCAAATCCAGCTTCAGACACTTATTAGCTATATGACCATGGAGCAAGTCACTTAACCCTGTTTGTCTTACTTCCTCATCTCTAAAAAATGAGCTGGAGAAGGAATTGGCAAACTCCCATAGTATCTTTCTCAAGAAAACCCTGAATGAAGCTTCCAAAGGGCCCTGAGATGGAAATAATATAACAATAACAAAACTGTTACAGTTGAATTGCTAATTTTCATCTGGTAAGATATTATTCACATTAGAAACCTTTTTTTTTTACTAGTGAAATCTCTATTCTGGATGAATTAACACATTGTTGTTTTTCTTTTGTTTTCAAAGGCCAGTAACATCATAATAAGTAATGTCTGGACTTGGTCATGAATTGGATTTTATTTTTTTTACCTTTATTTTTCGCCTTTATTCTCTTTATTCTTATTCTTATTTTATTTTTTCCCCATGGTTGCATGATTTTTGTTGTCTCCTTCCCTTATTCCCTCCCTTCCCCTAGAGTTGACAAGCAATTTCACTGGGTTATACCTATATTATCACTCAAATTCCATTTCCATATTATTCATTTTTGTAATAGAGTAATCTTTTAAAACTAAGACCCCAAATCATATGCCCATATAAATAAGTGATAAATCATATGTTTTCTTATGGATTTCTACTTCCAAAGTTCTTTCTTTGGATGTGAATAGCATTCTTTTTCATAAGTCTCTCAAGAGATGTCCTGGATCATTGAATTGCTTTTAGTAGCAAAGTCTATTACATTTATGTTCCATAATATTTCAGTTGTTGTTTATTATGCTCTCCTGTTTCTGCTCATTTCACTCTGCATCAGTTCATGGGGTTCTTTCCAACTCCTATTGAAATCAAACAGTTCATCATTCCTTATAGCACAATAGTATTCCATCACCACTATATACCACAATTTGATGAATCAGATTTTAGTAAAGCAGTTGTACAAAGGCATCAGCTTCACACTCTGCTCCAGAGTCATCAAAGTACTGTGGCAAGGCAGAAGTCAGGATGGCTGGCAACAGCCCAAGATGCAGCAGATGACTTTGGCATCTTTGATGTCTACCAAGCTTAGAAGCATTCCACAGTGTCTGCTTCAGCCACCTTCATGGTCTTTGGAAGAAATTGTCCTTGTCTTCCCATTCTACTGCGGGAAGTCTCTAAACGCATCAGGCAGACCACAGATCACAAACAAGTTTAAAACCTGTAGACCACCCTCAGTCTGGTTTAGCCTATCTTCAAAGTTTTTGTTTTACCAGGAAGGGGCCACTGCCCAGGCTATAGTTTCTTGGAGTCACAGGTGAGAACTGAATGACAACTGGACACCAGCAGGGATAAGCAGTGCTAAAAAGATCTCAACAAGCCCTAATACCAAAGATGCTAATCATCCCTGAATACCCCATACACCCAAGATAGATAGATATGTATACATGTATCTTTTTATATAGAACTCAATTGGTTTTAAAATATGCATTCTGTGCTGCACAGATAGAATTTAAAACAGGTCCCTTATAGAGGTAGCAACGCTTGTTTTAAGGAGGCTTGAGTGGTGAATTTAGGGAGCAGGAAGGCAATTTAGCTTTCTTGTTACCTGAGTATAAAAGATCTACCTCATGTGAAAATGGTCATAGAAATTTCCCCTGAGTTTTTGAAGCCTTCCTAATCTGATTCTCTGCAGTGCTGATTCTGGAGAGGAAGCTGAGGAATATTTTCTTTAAACTTTTCATCTTTTAAAATGGATTCCCTTAATGTTTTGTTATGTATAATTAGTTTTATAATATTTTAGAATCCATAATGCCTTATTACATTTAATATCATGACATTATATTAAAAATATATTGATTGTATTTTTATTATATTATAATATATTTTATATAATATACTAAATTATATTAATATTAGAAAGACATTATTTAGAAAGACATAAATTAAATGATCTGGAGGTTCATAAAATGCATAGATTGCTTGAAAAGCTCATGAAGAAAGTGTAATAATAATGAGAGCCAACCACCAAAGTTATGAAGAAGGATGATAGAGAAAGTCTGTGAGGTGAGACTCTCTTCTAGCTCTCCCACCCCACCCCTGCCAATTATACACTGGCAAGACTTTTAGGGGGTGTCGCCCCTAAATTGGGTGACCTGGATGGTCATGCCACCCCACAGGAGGTGGAGGCAAGGCTTCCCTATAAGATGAGGTATGAGGGACCCCAGTACAATTTTGAAAAAGGGCAGGGTTCGCACAAGCCTCCCCAAAGGTCAGTCAACTTCACAGTGGGTGGTCTGGCTTCAAGATGGAGGCAGCCAGACCACCTTCCTCCTCATCTCTCAGGCACTCTGAAATGCTATCTGACTAAGGAATGGCTTTTATTCTTCGTAATTCAGGAGCTAGGGAAAGGGGTGAAGGGCAGAGGGGTTTGGGGTGCCTTCTTCTCTATTCCTATTGAGTCTCTTACTCAGGAGGGAACCTTTGGGCTTCCCACTCCCAATCGTCTCCTCCCGCCTCTTCTCCTTTAGATTCTATTTCTATCCTTTTCTATAATTGCAAGTCAAACCGGAAAGGGTCTCTCAGCAAGGTTGGGTAAAGGGGGAAGGAGTCTAAGAGATCGCTCCCAAAATGGAGTCCAAACAGCTTAGCTGATTCAATGATTGACGTCTTGCTGAGTGAGAAGGGATGGGATGCCTTTGACCAGGGAACTGGGGTATTAATGTCCAAAGAAAGATCCTCAGGAAGCCCTCAGGACTGGATCCGAGCTGAGATGTTCTCCTCCTCCCACTCTCAGTCCTCCCCCGGAAGTTCTCTCCTTCCTGCTCCTCCAGAGAGTTACCCAGAATCCCCTCTGGTATTAACTGTCACCAACTGTCAGCCACTCCTTCTCTCGCTTCTCCTGTCCCATCCACCTTGCACAAATCCCATTCTTACAAAAGCTGCATTTGTTGAACTAAATTGAGGTGACATTTAAATACTATGATAGTAATTTTTTTGGAGTAAATTGAATAGATCATTCTAAGAAGGAGGAAAAGCATTAACAAAAGACCAGAGATGAACCTCTGACATTACATGTATGATCCTGGACAAGTCACTCTCATCCTCAATTTCCTCATCTATAAAATAAGACTAATGATAGCACCTACCTCACAGGATTGTTGTGAGGTAGAAACAAGATTATATTTATAAAGCGTTTTATAAACTATAGAATGCTATATTGATAGAACATAAGCTATTATTATTAAAGTACATGATTTTGCAAGAGACTATATACTCACAAGAATTAAACATCATATAATCATAGATGTAAAGCCGAAAGATTATTTAGAGCAGTGGTTCCCAAACTTTTTTGGCCTACTGCCCTCTTTCCAGAAAAAATATTACTTAGCCCCCTAGAAATTAATTTTTTAAAAATTTTAATAGCAATTAATAGGAAAGATAAATGCACCTGTGGCCATCACTGATCTCCCTGGATCGCTGCAGCACCCACCAGGGGGCGGTAGCACCTACTTTGGGAATCACTGATTTAGAGATTGTCAAGTGCAACTCCCTTGTTTTATAGTTAGGAAACTGAGGCACAGAAAGCTAAATGATTTGCAAAAGTGTCATAAAGCTAATAATTTTCTGAGATAGGCAGGATTTGAACTTAATTCTTTCAGGCTCAATACCCTGTGTTCCACCCACTAAGCCACCATGTAATCTTCTTTCCAAAACAATATAACCAAAAAGAAATTATCAGAGAAGTCATTCAACTTATGCATACCTAAACTACTCCTTATTATCCTGATTTTACTGTATAATCATTACCTCAATTAACATTTTAATCCATCCATTAATTGTGGATAACAATCAGGCCATTGTATTATAGAAATTAATTTCTATTATAAGGATTATATTTGTCAGGTTAAACATACTTGATAACTCCCTCAGCATGAATGAATCCTAGATCCTGACAATTGCAGAATGTATGTAAGTTGATTTTTAATATCAAGTGTAGAACTGGATATAGTGGAATACAAACTGAAATATTATAGTTCAACATAGGTTAGGTTTGAGTTATGATAATAGATTGGATTTTTCCATGAATATCTTGATTATAAACCAAAGCACACTTTAAAAAATAGTTCAGGGATTTGACTTCAATATCTTTTTAAGGAGATATTTTTTGTGCTTGTGTTTTTAATTCTCCCTGCTTGCTCTATATGCTAATAGGGCTCAGGGTGGCAGGAAGATTTATGGATAGGAGAGAGTAAGCTATCAATGGTTTAGCCATGTCAGTCCCAGGTCCTGTTGATTTGAGAAGTTTTGTTCAGGAAATAAGATTAGCAATGCCACAGTGTTTAAACATGAAGGGAAATTTATTGTTTTGGACCGTGACTACATGACTAAAATAATAAAAGCATAGTGCAGCCCATCAAGCTATTTCAGCCCTATTATCAACAGGAGGTATCTAAGATTCACACAACTCTTGGACTATCTAAAAACATTCATCTATCTGCAGAATGCAACAAGTGATTTTTCTTTGCCAGTGACTAATCACTTGGTACATTACTGATGTAAGTAAACCATATTGGCAAAGGAAACCAACAGACAAAAAACAACATTTAACTCATAGTTAAATAAATAAATAAATATATGTCTTATAGAGTTTCTTTGCTCCATTTCACATACATAATCAACCCATCAAACTGTCCTTATTGTTCCTCATTCGTGATATTCTATATAGCATCTCTTGGCTTTGAATTGACAGACCCTATACCTCGAACTCACCCCTTCCCAATTGTCATCTGTTAGAATCTTTAGTTCCCCTCAGAACTCAACCCAAACTCCTTCTTCTCTCCAAAGACTTTACTGATTTCTCCCAGTGTGAACAGCTAAAGCCTTCCCCCAAATGGATCATGTATCTATTTTTTATAATTGCATTTTCACTTTTGTATTTTTATTATTTATAAATAATAATAGTTATTACATAAAACCTAATATGTACCAGGCACTGTGCTAAGTATTTCATAAATATTATTTCATTTGCTCTTCATAGGAACCCTAAGTATTTGTTTTATTATCCCCTTTTTGTAGGTGAGGAAACCGGGGCAGACTGAGGCTAAGCGATTTGCCCAAGATCATGCACCTAGTAGGTTTTTGAGACAGGATTTGACCTCAGGTCTTCCTAGCTCCAGGCCCAGCAATCTACTCAGTACACCATTAATCTGCCTCTAGCATAGTCTCTAATATGGGATAGATACTAATTAAATTCTTATTGATTGGTGTCATAGGGGATATGTTTTAATTGTGCATACAAAGGAAATAAAAATATATTATTTTCTTGGAAGCTCTTCTGGTTATCTTACTTTCTGATATTCAGGATCACTGTAAGCACACAGACTACTAAGAATAGAACTACTCAAGTCCCAAATCTGATGCAGAAGATACAGACCTATAGAAGTACTATGAAGAACCAAAACAAGAACCTTGAATCTACCTGAACACATTCATCTTTGTCCTTAGCAGCTGACAGGTGGAAATGGACATATGCCACATAGCAAATAAAGTTTAAGATCAGTAAATGAAAGAAATCAAAGACTTATAGACTATTCAGAAGCCTAACAATTAAAAATCATTTATACTTCTTTCAAGAATTTCAGAAACCACTGAATGAAACTTTCAACATAAAATGTTGAAAAAGGAAATTGATTATATCTTAGTAGATAGGCAATGACAATTCAGAATCTGCTTTTTGTGCAATCAATAATCAACAGTATAGAACAAAGGTCAAAGTAAACACCAAATTAAGGGGGAGGAGAGGAGACACTGCTTGTAATTACATCAGTTTTGACTTGTCCTCTATAAAGTTGTAAAGTTTGAAAAATAGGAAATTGATATTTTTAAAAATTAACTATGGGGGGCAGCTGGGTAGCTTAGTGGAGTGAGAGTCAGGCCTAGAGACAGGAGGTCCTAGGTTCAAACCCGGCCTCAGCCACTTCCCAGCTGTGTGACCCTGGGCAAGTCACTTGACCCCCATTGCCCACCCTTACCAATCTTCCACCTATGAGACAATACACCCGAAGTACAAGGGTTAAAAAAAAATTAACTATGGCAGCTATAAGTCTAAGCAATGCAAAATATTGTCAATCCAATGAGCGATGTGTAAACCATCCTGATAGGTAGTGGGAAAATGAAAATTGCAAAATGAAAACAGTGCCTAATCTCAAGGACCTTACATTTTACTAAAAGGAAAAAGTATATACACGGTTTAGAATTCTACCTGATTATTTTGTGAGAAAGTACAGAATACCAACAACTACAGGGTTCTAAAGAAGAAGGCACACAGATTGAACCCTGAGGGAAACTAAATTCTAAGAGATGTGGATAAGGAGTGAAATTATTTCAGGCAGAGGGATGGGTTTTGTGTTGTGAGGAAGTTTACTAAATTATTATTTAGGAGACCCAGCAAGCAGGGCTGGAGAATTCTAAATGGAATGGGAAAGCAGGAAGTGTGGCTCCCTCTCTGAGAGAACTCCATGGTGGTTGGGATAAGTTGTAACTGATCCTGGGAGACCTCAGAGGAAGTGGAGTTTGCACCCAGTTTTCTTGATATCCAGAAGGAAGACTGTCATCTACTTGTGGGAGACTTTGGTAGAGACTATTAATCCCGACCTGAGTTGCAGGTTAACTTGGGCTGGGTTAGTTCCCAGATCTACCCACCTGAAGGAGTGCAGATAGTGGTTCTGGAGGAGCTGCAACATCGCTGGATTGTGTCAGAACTCTGCTGTGAGGATACCCATTTCAGTACTGCTATTCTCTGGGCCCTGTCTTGCTTTAGGTCTCAGTTCAGTGTAGATAAGTCCCTCCCTGACCCTGTGGTTTGCCCTTAGTCTGGAAGTATAGAAAACCCTATTCCCATTCTTTAGAACAGGGGTTCGCAACCTTTTTGGCCGTGAGAGCCATAAATGCCACATTTTTTAAAATGTAATTTCGTGAGAGCCTTACACGCTCCTGTAAAAGTGCCTGAAAAAAAATTGACTTTATGGCTCCTGCAGAAAGAGCCATATCTGGCCCTCAAAAGAGCCAGATATGGTTCGAGAGCCATACATTGCCAACCCCTGGATTAGACCATAGTTCCCTTAATTAAATTTGTTACAAACTCTCTTATCATTTGCTTGCTGGGTTTCACAGACCCCTTGTCCAGGTGGGGCAGGATGACAGTTAGGCCTAACTGTCATTTCTGTCAACAGTCATTTCCCTTAACAGTTAAACCCAGTCCATTCCTGTCTCCTACTCACTCTTCTGAACCCACATATATTTAAGTTAACTCCCCTGGTTTTCCTCATAAGGTTTGTTAAAAAAAATGCATGCACACATGCAAACACACACACACACACACACACACACACACACGTATCCATTTCACGTCCAACTTTCCCATTTAAGATTCTGCTATATCGTGGGTAGGCATAAGAAATTAAGGGGGAATTTGGGGGAATTTTGAGAAAGCCATAAAGAATACATGGATGCCAGCAGACAACACAGAAAAAGCTTAGAAAATGTATAAAATATATGTATAGTATTATACAATATGGATGCCAGCAGACAACACAGAAAAAGCTTAGAAATGTATAAAATATATGTATAGTATTATACAATATCAACATATTGACCCAGCTTTATAATAAGGTACTGTGAACACCTCATAAGAGAAAAAACAAAAATATTCAGGCTTCTTTTCTGGTATATAGGGAAGGCCAAATTATTTTAAGTTGATTTTCCAGATGGCAGAGACACAGTGCCCCTAACATATGTGATATTATATCTATATCTGTATCATCTATATTGATATTGATATATATATATTTCTCTGCAGGAAATGAGGGGCTGAGCTTGGGAAATAAAAAATAGGTTATTCTGTCTAGAACAAGGATCCCAGTAACTGTCTCAAGAAGGAAATAGCTCAGAGAATCTACCTCTCAACAGACAGAAAACATCCACAGCCAACTGACCAAATTAGAGAATTAACTCATTTGTCCAAAATGGAAGAGAGGATAGCAAAATTTCAGCAGACTTGAGAAACATCAAAAAGTAGCTGAGCAGAAAACAAAGTGGCAGACTGTTGTGGATAGGATCCATATAATTTATCACCTCAAAAACATTTACAAAATATAGCAGATCTTTAATAGTAACCCCAAACCGCTAAGTGGGGGGGGGGAGGGAAAATTTCTCCTATTTGTAAATGGCTAAACAAATTAATGTATGAAAATGTAATGGACTAGTATTGTGCCTAAGAAATGATAAAATGAACAGTTTCAGAGTGAACTCGGAAAATCTAATTCAGGATGAAGTGAGCAGAACCTGCAGAACAATTTAGATAAAGACAGTATAAAAACAATTTTGAAAAACTGTAGAACTCCAATCTAGGTAATAATAAACCATGATTTCAGAGAATTGAAGATGAAACACACCACCCGCAGCCTACTTGAGAGTAATCATCTTAAAATACAAAATGAAAAAACATTTTTGTACATGGCCAATGTAAATATTTGTTAGCTGAACGATGAATATTTGTTATGAGAGCTTTCTTTTTTTATAATTCTTCAGTAAATGCAGTGTAGGGGAGAGAAACTAACTTCTTGTAAAATAAATATATAAAGATTAATTATATTGATCAATAAAAAAGGATAAAAATATAATTTAAAATAAGAATAAAAAGTCTTTATGCTCTGAAGAGTATTCTTTGGGGAATCAAATAGATCTTTATCATAAGGAAGAGTAATCCAGTATACTCCATTGTCAAAATTTCAATAGAGAGAAACAAATGGATCACTAGTGTATAATAGCAACCACTTCCTGGGTGATTACTAGTTAATATCTGGCATCTGATAGTTCTAGGAATCTGACATTTCTGATATTATTTTGGACTGTCAATTTGTGTCTGAGAACTCTGTAAACTAACACTGAAATGTCATTGTTCACTCCATGTCTTCTGATAGATTTTCTCTGAAACTTTGGCCTCATAGAAAGTACTAGTATTATTAGCTCTGAACTGAAGACATCTTGCAATGAGAGGGAAGCAGAGTATAACATCATAATCTCTATTTAAAATGCCACTAAAGATTATTAACTATGATGACCTTCTGACTTGGCCTTTTATGATCACAAGTCATTGGAAACTGAAGAGGAGAAACTTGTGACACCAAACCAGGCATAAGTAAATAATTTGCGAGGCACAGAAAACATTTTTCAGTTATTTAAGCTGCACTAATTGGAGTACACTTCTGGATAACTGGATATATTTCTAAGCACATTTTAAAATTGGGGCAAGCAAATACCCATTTCTAGAAATGAAAGGCAGTGTAGAGCCATAAGCCAGTGGTACTATGAATCTTGTGGACTTTTTTACTGATCCACAAAGAACATCCTAACAAAGCTGTTGAAGGACTTTGACTTCATGGATATGGTTAAGTTGTCCTTCACCTATCATTTATCAAGGTGACACTATGCTTTGTGGAAAAGAGATTACTCTTTGATGATCTAGGGAAGTTCTTTCAGGAGATAATTAGGACAACTCTTTTCAGTATTGTCAAAATTGTCAAAACTCAACTTCTTGACAACACTAGGAGAAAGAGGACTAGCTTAAATTTTACCAACTATTTCTGAACATTCTCTGGACTTTGTATGGACTATCTCTGTCCTAGTACATAGAAACTAGACCATGCCCCTTCCCCATTGTTTAGTTGTTTACGGTTACCAAATTCCTATACCCCTTCTGACACATTTACATATGTTTTCCTGTCTTTAGTCACAGCCTAAATTATAATGTACCACCATCTTTTCCTATGGGAGACAGCTAAGTTGCACAGTGGATAGAACACAGGGCTTACAGTCAGAAAGATCTATGTTCAAATCTAACATCAGATATTTACTATATGTATGATCCTGGGCAAGTCACATAACATCTTTCTAAGTTGGTTTCTTCAGCTGTAGAATGGGAAAAATAATAGCACCTACTTCCCAGGGCTGTTGTTAGGATCAAATGAGAACATTTGTAAAGTGCTTAGTAAAATGCCTGCCATGGAGTAGGCATTGTAAAAATGCAAATTTGCTATCCCCAGCTATAAACTCTATGTGCCAGGAAAATGGTGCCAGGGAGATATAGGGAGATACTGAAGCACAGAGGATACTGATATGGTTAATCTTTCTTGCCTTGGGGAATTTTTCTGCTTAAGAATGGTAGGGCATAGAAACTTGCGTGTCTCCCCAAACTGGTAAAATAGCTTTCCTTGAAACTAATATGGCCTTTATTTGCCTGACAAATGGAAAAAAAAACATTATAGGTTGGTTAATTTTGGCTAAATGGATCCATGACATCTTCCACATCCCTACCCCCTGTCTAAACAAGCTCAATGTAGCCCATTTTTGTTTTTATGGGTGTTGGTTTTTGTTGTTGTTGTTGTTGTTGTTGTTGTTGTTGTTTGCTCATGCTAAGAGCTGTGTGGGATTGGTTGACAGGCCTCACATGATGATCCATGTACTATGATTCAAATAAGTTTAAATTCTGCTCCTCTAGCACTCCAGGATATAATATGACTAAATGAAAATATATTTATTAAGCACTTAAATCTATGTTAGATGTTGTGTCAATGTTAGGAATGCAAACACAGGTACGTAAGTCCTTCCCTTAAGAAGCTTAAGCTTTTTTTTTATTTCAAATTTTTTTTCCTTTTTTATTTTTTCTCTTACTTTTAGAAACACTTTTTGAGGAATAATAAACTAGAGGAATTCCATGTAAACTGGAAAGACCTCCAGGAATTGATGCAGAGTGAAAGGAGCAGAGCCAGAAGAACATTGTACACAGAGACTGATATACTGTGGTAAAATCGAATGTAATGGGCTTCTGTACTAGCAGCAATGCAATGACACAGGACAATTCTGAGGGACTTATGTAAAACGCTACCCACATTCAGAGGAAGAACTACAGGAGAGGAAACATAGAAGAAAAACAACTGCTTGAACACATGTTTTGAAACAGACATGATTGGGGATGTAGACTTGAAACTACCACACCAAAGCAACTGCCAACAATTTGGAAATAGGTCTTGATCAAGGACACATATTAAAACCAGTGGAAATGTGCATTGGCTATGGGGGGTGGGGGGAGGTTGTTGGGGAGGCGAAGGGGAAAGTAAGAACATGAATCATGTAACTATGGAAAATTTTTCTAAAAAATAAAAATTAAAAAAAAACTAGAAACACTTTTTGACAATTATTTTTGGCATTGTAAAATACAGGTTTTCCCCCTACCTCTCCACATTGCCCAGGCAGTGAATAGTCTGCTATAAATTATGTCCATATGTAATACATATTACTATATCCTTAAGTCATGATAAAAGATACATATCACACATACGGGAGAAATTTCATGAAGAAAATATAGTGGAAGATGGCATGCTTTGATCTGAACTCAGATTCTAACAGTCTCTTCTTTGTGGGTAACAGTTGATCACTGTATAATATTTCTCTTACTATATACATGGTTCTCCTGGTTTTGTTTGCATCATTTTGCATCATTTCATTTAAGTAATTTCAGGTTGTTCAGACCTCATCTTGTTCATTGTTACTTCTGGCACAATAGTATTCCTTTTGTAATAAGGAACTTCTGAGACAAGATGGAGTGGCAGGAATGTCGGTTGAAGACCTTGGAATGTGCCCAGGGTGGCGTGAGCCAGGGCCAGAAGACAGTTGGAACCACCCTATAAATACGCAGGGACAACAGCAAACTGAGTCTCTCATTCTTGAGGATTCTTGGGAGAAGGGTGGATTGGAGGGAGGACAGGCCTAGACCTGCGATCCAGCATCCATATCTCGTTGCCATAGGAAATCAATTACCTGCTGATTAATAGAGCTGAGAGAAACATCATCACAACCAACAAGAAGAATATCACTAACCTTCCCTATCCTTTGGCTTGTGCCATGGCCGGGCTGATCCAGGGATTGTGAGAGAGAGAAGAAAGCTCCAGCCTATTACCAAATCTATCATCCAGTTGATTCAGTTCTCTTTTATTCATTTAGTCTTATCTTAATATGTCCCCAAACCCTTTATCCTGTTTCCTTTTTCCTAACCCTAAACCCTGTCTGATCCATCTCAGTGGGCCGAAACGCCAAAAGCTTTATTCAGTTTTCCTTTCCACAGTGTTCATTAGGGAGATTGGTCTATAGTTGTTTTTTTTTTTTCTCTATAAATATCAATACCATATTTGTGTCATAAAAAGAGCTTGGAGGTATTTTCTTTCCTCTATTTTTCTAAATAGTTTATGTAGCATTGGAACTCATTGTTCTTTGAAAGTTTGGTAGAATTCACTTGGGAATTCATCTGGCCTTAGGACCTTTTTCTTAATAACCTCTAGGATGTTTTTTTTTTTTCTATAATGAATGGGTTAAGGATTCTATTTTTTCTTTTGTTAATCTGGGTAGTTTATCTTTTTATATATATTCATCTATTTCACTTAGATTCCCAGAAATACTGGCATATAATTGGTTAAAATAACTACCAACAATTACTTTAATTTCTTCTTTATTGGTAGGGATTTCATCTTTTTTTCATTTTTGATACTCCTAATTTGGTTTTCTTATTTTTTAAATCAAGTTAACCAATGGTTTATCTATTTTTTCCTCATAAAAAATAATTATTTGTTATTTATTAGTTCAATAGTTTTCTTACTTTCAATTTTTATTCATCTTTCCCTTGATTTTAGTATCTCAAATTTGGTGTTTAATTTGGTGATATTTAATTTATTCTTTTTCTCATTTTTTAGGTGCAAGCCCAATTCATTGATCTATTTTAATGATGTAAGAATTTATAATTTATAGATATAAATTTCTTCCTAAGTACTGCTTGGGATGCATCCTATAAATTTTGATATGTTATCTCATTATTGTCATTTTCTTTAATGTAATTGTTGGTTATTCCTAAATTGTTTTTTCTGACCCAAACATTCCTTAGGTTAAAATTATTTAGTTTCCAATTAATTTTTAGTCTTTATTTCTGCTGCCCTTTTTTAAATGTAATTTTTATTGCTTTATGGTCTTAAAAGTATGCACTTAATATTTCTACTTTTCTACTTTGAGTTGTGAGGGTTTTATGCCCTATTATGTAGTCAGTGTAGTGAAGTTGCCATGTACTACTGAGAAAAGGTTTATTTCTTTCTATTCCCATTCAATTTTTGCCACAGGTTTAACATATCCAATTTTTCTATCAAGTTCTATTTACCTCTTTAACCTCTTTAACTTCTCTCATTTATTTTTTTGGTTGGATTTATTTATTTATGAAAGGGGAAGGTTGAGGTCTCCATTAGTAATGTTTTCCTAACTGTTTCTTCTTATAACTCATGTAACTTTTCTTCTAGGAATCTGGATACTATGCCATTGAGTGCATATATGTTCAAAATTGATATTATTTCATTGTCTATGTTGTCTTTTATCATGATGTAATTTTCTTCCCTATTTCTTTTAATTAGATAGTTTTTACTTTTACTTTGGCTGAGATCATGTTAGTACACCAGCTTTTTATACTTTAGCTGAGGCATAGTAGATTCTGTTCCAGCCTCTTATTTTTACTCTTGTGTGCCTCCCTGTTTTAAATGTGTTTCTTGTATTGTAGGATTCTGTTTTTTAATCTACTCTGCTATCCTTTACCGTTTTATGGGTGAATTCATCCTATACACATTCACAGTTATCACTAAATGAGTGTTTCCCGCCATCTTATTTTCTTCCTGTATATTCTTCCCTCTCTCTTTTTAGCCTTTCTCTGTTCACAGATTTTTCTTTAGTGATTGCCTTCCCCAGTGCACCCACCCTTTGTTTGCATCCCCCACTTATTCTCCTTACTTTCCTACTTCCTTATATAGTAACAGGTTTCTATTGTTCACTGTGGGTGTTATTCTCACTTTAAGTTAGTTCTAATGAGAGTAAAGTTCAAGCATAGCCAACCCCCAACTTCCCCATCATTGTATTTGCCACTTACATGCTTCTTAATGAGAAATAGTTGGCTTACCCCTTTCTATCTCTCCTTTTCTCTTCTCCCCATATGTTCCTCTTTCCCATCCATTTTAAAATATCAGCCCGTCTTTTTAAAGCTTCCTTTCCTTCTTTCCATGTATACTCCTTTTCATTGCTCTAATAAAGTTCTTATGTATCTTAGGTACTTTGGGCATCTTGCATACTTTAAGTACCTTGCATTTTTCAAATATTTAGATAAGTTAATTATTTCAATTGTCACCTTCCTAGGTAGGAATGTACTTAGGAAGCCTTATCAAAAGCCTTAAGTTTTCACTTTACTTTTTAATACTTCTCTGAGTGTCAAATTTGCTCATCAGATTCTCTTTTCAGCTGTGTGTTTTTGATCAGGTAAGTCTGAAATTCTTCTCTTTCACTAAATATCATTTTTCCCCCAGGGAGGATTATGTGCAATATTGCTGGTTAGGTAATACTATATTGTAGTGCTAGATCCACATGGAACAGATAGGGTCCTGAAATCCCAGTTACCCTGACACTGATCCCTTGTGGCTTCTTCACTGCCATGTGAGAGTTTGTAGAATTCCTGCCTTCTATACCTCCATGGAATAGCTCAGGTTGACTTTTATTTGTTTTGTAGCTTTGTTGCTTCTGACAGTCACCACATGTTGGGTTTCAGTTCTTAAAGATGCCGACTAGGTTGCTCTCTCCATTTAACCTAAGGAGAAGTGTTCCTCCAGTTTTCCTTTGTTTTGAGGCGATTTATTTGTTGTGCGTGTATGTGTGTGGAAGGATTGGGAGAATGGTGTCTTTTACTCTGCTACTTTAGCTCTGATCATTGAGGAGCTCAAGTTCTAATGGGAGAATAACACACATAGGCTAGTTATGTCTCAAACACTTACATACAACATTCCCACTATTTAGGAAATGGGCTACTCCATCATTATCCATGTAGATCACATGTAGTTCAGATTGTTCATCAACTCAACTAACATCAATCAATCCATCACCATTTATTAAGGACCTGTTATGTGCCAGATACTATCCTAACCATTGGTCTTCCAAAAGATGGCAAAATACATATCCTGTCCTCATGGAGCTTATAATCTAATGAAAGACCTAAAATGCAGACAAATCAATACAAAGCAGGCTATATTTAGGAAGAATAGGAAATAGTTTACAAAAGGAAAGCATAAGAACAGCATGGTATTTTCATTTGCATTTCTATTCCAACAATTCTTCCTCTGGAGGTAGATAGTATTTCTTTTCATAAGTTGTCAAAATAGTCCTAGATCATTTTATTGCTGTTAGTAGCAAAATCTACATTTGATCATTCCACAATATTGCAGTTACTGAGGTCTGCTTGTTTCACTCCTCATTAGTTTACTTAGGTCATGTGAGCTCTTTTTGAAATCATCCTGTTCATCATTCCTTATAGCACAATAGTATTCCATTACTGTCATATAGCACAATTTGTTCAGCAATTCCCCAACTGAGAGGCATCCCTTTAGTTTCCAATTCTTTGCCCCCGAAAAAAAAAAAGAGCAGCAATAAATATTTTTGTACAAAAGAGTCCTTTCCAATTTTTTTTTGTCTTTTGGATACAGACACAGTAGTGGTATTATTGGATCAAAAGGTACGCATTCTTTTATAGACCTTTAGGCATAATTGTAAATTGCCCTAAAGAATGGTTGTATCAGTTCACAACTCCACCAGCAAAGCATTAGTGCCCCAATTTTGCCACATCCTCTCCAACATTTCCCATTTTCCTTTATTGTCATATTGACCAGTTTGATAGTTAGGTGTGAGGTGGTACCTCAGAGTGGTTTTAATTTGCATTTCTCTAATCAAGAGGGATTTAGAACATTTTTTGACATGATTATTGTTAACTTTGATTTCTTCATCTACCTATTCATATCATTTGACCATTTACCAATTGGGGAATAACTTGGATTCTTAAAAATTTGACTTAGTTCTTTATATATTTGAGAAATGAGGCCTTTATTAGAGAAATTGGTTATAAAAAATTTCCCCCATTTTGTTGTTTCCCTTCTAGTCATTGTTGCATTGGTTTTCTTTGTACAACCCCTTTTTAATTTAATATAATAAAAACTATTCATTTTATATCGTTATGGTCTTTGTCTCTTGTGTGATCATAAATTCCTCTCTTCTCCATAGATCTGACAGTTAAACTATTCTATATTCTATAAAAAGGAATTCTTTAATACTTTTTTAAATTTAACAGGGGACCTAGAGGTCCCCTTACCATAGAGTTTTATAGGGATTAGCCAGCCCACAGTGACAAGAAGGAGGAACCATAGAGATAGAAAGTGAAGTAGAAAGACAGTTAGTCAGTCTGTCAGTTGCTGAGAGTTAGGGCTGACAGATACAGGGAAGTTGGCTATTTAGCATGAGTTGGTTGTTGGGGGTTGGTTGCTGGTGGTGGGGGTTGGTGTTTAGTTGCTGGAATATAAAGGCAGGCCTGAGCTTACTTAGAGGGCTTTTGACTTTAGCCTTTGAAGGGTTTTTTGCTTCTGGGATCTCTAGAGAGCAGGAGGTCTGTCTCATAGGCAAGAATCTACTGTCAGTTGGCTATTGACAGTTTGGGCTGCTTGATTGAAGGAGTGAGTGAGTGGTAGCTATTATTTTAGAGAGTTAGGTAGTTAGTGAATCATTTATACATAGTGTAGGATAGATAGGTCTGGTGTTTGTCAGGTAATAAGAAGATATCCTCAGAAGATAGTTAGAGGTAATTATTAGGAATTTTAGGTATATTTGGAGGGTATAAAATGAGTAATCTCTCCTCTTTTCTATCTTTCTACTTATACTCCTTTCTTAAATGAAACAAAGTTTTTTTTTTAATTAAACTGCTCTCCTCACTTTGTCGAACTCCTATTTTAACTGTTACATTTAATTGGTGACCACAAAGAGACTTACTTGAACTCACAACCTTCTAGTCATTTTCCTCGTTTTTTACTGAAACTACCCCTAAGTCAAGTTCCTAGCAGTAATTCTGTTACAGCTGTTGATCCTTTATGCTAAACAGCATCATATACTGACAGAAAGTAGAACTGCAAACAAAATTAATAATTAGATTAACTATGATTCTGAATAGTCTGGTTCAAGTTGTGATGCTATTTCTTGTCTATCTAAAAATGGCCTATTATCCACCAGAATATTACACTGTGGCTTTATATAGCACTGTTCCTATCTGTACTTATACTGATAGGAGGCCTGGCATTCTTCCTATTACACTTCAGGAAAAAGCAAAACAATAATTTGTTAGCTGAACTAAAAGTTCATGTTGAAAAACTAGAAAATAACTTGAGTGACTTTGAGAAGAAGCTGAAGGAGAGTTTGGGGGATCTCAAGGCTTATATGAAAAGCTTCAGAAATCCGCAGAATAAAGAGAGATTTATCTCTCAACACTCCCTCATCATTAGAGCAGACTCAGTCTCTGTCCAGTCCTGCTCCATGCAATTCTGCTCATACTAAAACCACCTCAATTCCTCCTCATCCTGTTTTAACTATCTCTAAATCTACCCAAACTCCTCGCTCTTCACCTATTTCTCTGCCTATATCCATTACCTGTTCTATGGCAATTCAAATGAAAAAAAAAAAAAAAAAACAAGAGGCAGAAACCAAAAATAATTTAGTTATAGGCCTATTCCCCTTGAAAGAAGTACCCATCTTTAATAAAAGTAGAGATGCGATTTCACTAAGGCATCATACATCTTTCATCCCCAAAGACATTGAGAGATTCAAGCAAAATATCTCTTCTTTTGAGGATAATCCAACTGTGATTATTAAAAATCTAGAGAACATTTTTCTCACAGATGATCCCAAATTGATTGATATTGAAAATTTGCTCCAAGCTTTTTTGACAAAAAGAGAAAAAAATAAAATCATCACTCTTGTCAATTAGGCTCTGTGTTATTTAGAATTTCTGGAGTTTTATTTAGAAGTATTAAGCCTCAAGATATTTAGATATATGACAACTTCCTGTGGACATGTGGGGGACTTTGAAAACTACATTTTCCATGGTCCAACAGGTTTCCTGTTTTGGATGACGTCTTCAAGGAAAAGCCCGGCTTTAAATATTGGGAAGTGGCATTCGTCTTGTTATTTACTACCGGAGCATGCTCCTTGCTACCTGAGAGGGCTCCCTGGGGAAGGAGAGGATTAAGGAAAGTACGAAATGTAATGGCGGAGGTGGGATTTTGAAATAGCCAGGCACGTGGTCCGATTTTATTCTATCAACATGGGCCTAAATAAAATATTGGTTTTCCTGATAATATCAGCTTTTATCAATTTTAATCATTACAGCTCAGGGAAGAAAAGCAGTTTATTGGCCTCCAGAAGACCCAAAATGGAACCCCAACAATGAGCAAGTTTACACAAGACTATGCCAGGTTAGAGAGGCATTATTAACTTCAATGAGAGCTTGCTGTGAGTGGCATGGTACATGGACAAAATTTGAAAATCTTAAACAAAAACCCTTTGAAAATCCATCCCAATTTATGGATAGACTTATTGAGCTGGGAGGTAGAATGTAATGCATAAGATGCAAGATGACCTTTTGCTCTTGCAGGGGGCCAACTGAAAACTTCTGGCAGTTAGAAGCCTTCGAATTCTGAGAGAGTGCAGTTGGTACCTGATGCTTGAACAGAGCAGAAGGATCAACCAGAGCTCTATTTTGGCTTTCGGTTTGCTTTGGCCTGTGCCTTGTGTTTGGATAATTTGAACCTAGCTAATTTCTCCGGACCTCTCCCTGACCTTCTCCATATTATTTCCCTGTTTTACCTGCCTGTTTTCCCAGGGCTCTGGGAGGCAGGGTGGCCTTTGGGTTTTTAGTGAAAAGACTTTGTGGGTTTAGTTTTCCCCATAGGCAAGGAGGACATCCTTGAATTTAAACTATCCCTTTAGTATACTCTCTACCTTAAAAGCAGCCAAATCTTCCTAGGCTGAGAGAACAGGTTCTCTCTCAGTCTAACCCATTCCTGAGACCCTCCCCCATCTTGAGTTTCTCCCTAGAAGCTGTCAGAAACCCCAAACTCCTCTATCCTTCCAGACCATCCCTGGAACATTAATAAAACCCTTGTTACCTAATCAAACCCTTTAGAGAATCGTTGTGTTGAAGAAATTAGGCAAGGGTGAAGGGGAATGAGTAATTTTCTTTTATTTCCTGAGGGAAACTGGAGGCATTCATCTTAGGAGGAAGTATTTGCCCCAATGCTTCCTCCTGAATCCCTTCAGTTTAATTGACAGGGAGGAGCCTTGTGATTCCTCCTTTGAGGACCTGAGAAACTGACAAGAAAGCTTTCAAGTCCGATTCAAACCACTTCTGTCAGACCCTATTCCTTGTGTCTGTAAGAGTACCTTTCCTGCCTGAAGGGTTCAGCCTATAACCCCAGTGTTCTCTGTTTTTAGCCTGGGTGTCTAGTCTGTGTTAGCTGCCTCTCCTGAACACCCCTCCTGTACCCTTACCATCCTAATACCGCCTTGTCCATTCCTCCCTAAACCCAGCCATCCCTTTCATTCCTCTCCTATTACCTCAATCACTTTTTACCCCTCTGTCACTCAGCAAGGGAAGGAGATCACCCCCAACTTAGTGTACCCCCTTTTTATCCATTACAAGAGATATAAACCTTAATCTTACCAGAGAAAGGAATGTCAGACAAATAAGGAGATAGTTTATGAAAAAACTGTTGTAAAATGGCCAAAGATCATTTTAAGACCAACTTCCAAATTGGGCTAGTACGGACCTTGAAAAATTGAGGAGAGTAGAATTTTATGTATATAATGACCATGAAAGGAAAGATGAGGAAACAGTGACTTATGTTATAGGGGATTTGGAAGGATGTTATCAGGGACTTGCTAGGGAGGTAATATGGGATTAGGTAGGATGTAATAGGGAGATGCAGGAATATGAGGCTGAAGCTAGGGGTAATAACTGGTAGGATCAGGGAATAAAACAAGACAAGGGATCAAAGGTTGGAGGTAATCAAGTGAACAGACTAGGTAGTAGGGAAGTTAAGGCAATATAGTGGATGAGGAAGGTTCAATGATGAAGGATGGCAGCTTAGGTGATAGGAGAAATAAGGGAATGTCTGAGTTCAGGGAGTATAACACTGAGGTAATAAGGATTGCCAGGGAAAGGATGAACTAATCTAAACAGGCAAACAGCAGCAGGGTATACAGACTAGGACTTAGGCTAAAGACAAACACTGAAAGGAAATAGACTGATTGAAATTAACTACAGGCTTTAGTTAATTTCACAGGAAGGGACTTGTTTTGAAGTTATACCTCCTTCAAGATGGATACCCCGGCTTCCCTCAAACCCAGAGTATGTTGATTCTATTCCTCTTCTTCCCTTTCTTACTAATTAACTAATGAAGTAACTAAAAAGGTCTGTTTTAAACACAAAGGGGTTTATTGTCTTCTCAGGTTAGATTGTCAGGGTAAAAGGATTAAGGAAGCCCTAACAGCTGCTTAGAGAAACCTCAGGTGGGGGAAGGGAAGCAAGAATGGAGTCTGAGAAAGGTTCTGCCTTTACTCAGCTCTCAAGGTGATTTTGAAATCAAAAGGTATTAGAATGATGGCTACAAAACCTCTCTAGATAAATTACTGCAAGGGTAGGGCTAAACTCTCACAGATTTGAACTAACTCTCTGATTCACTCTCCTTATTCACTCCTATCAGAAATTTGGGTAAGGGAATTAATGGAGACTCAAAGGTTTTATCTAAATTAACAAATCTCAAAAAACACTCCAAAGCTAAGCTAGGTTTTCAATCTCAAGAAAGAGAAGAAGGAGCTCAGCTGG
This sequence comes from Gracilinanus agilis, assembly GCF_016433145.1. Taxonomy (NCBI): domain Eukaryota; kingdom Metazoa; phylum Chordata; class Mammalia; order Didelphimorphia; family Didelphidae; genus Gracilinanus; species Gracilinanus agilis. The sequence continues at coordinate 438,322,888 of NC_058130.1, read as the reverse complement.
ACCCTGGTTCCCTCCACAAGTTCTCAGGTCCAACTGAAACTCTTTCCCAAGATTCTAAACTCCTAACTGACATTAGAACTCAGCCAAAGCCTGCAAAACTGTTATGCCCCCCCACCCCCCCCTTCTACATTTACTAGAGACATTAAGGAGAGAAATTAAAAGTTTAAAGGAGGAAATTGGAAGAGGAAAAGCAAATTGAGCAGAGGTCACATCCTCTTTGCAAGAATACACAAATCAAACTGTGTTACTTCTGTGGAAAAAGGGATCATGTAATGTTAAAATATAGGAACTGGAACCAAGAACTCAATAACATAAATTTTAGAAATAATGGGGACTCTAGGAATAACAACTATAAAAATAATAGCAATTATAGAAATAACAACAATAGGAACACATTTAGAAATACTAATCCAAATGAGGCAAATGATAATTTACAATATATCTGAAATGGGGCTTGTCCATGCAATACTCAGGGTGGAAATCCCCCTCAATGAGAGGAACCTTAGAGAAATGGCCAAGGACTTTTATGAAGGTTGGAGAGGGGATAAAGGATTCTGGAATCAAAGAATGAAACCTTTGATTTCCCAGACACCAATATCTTATCCCAGTCCATTCTACCCTGTATAGTAAGGAAGCTCATGTAACTTTGAAATTGGAAATACATATTATGATTGCCTCTTAGACAATGAAACTTCCAGATACTGCTGCAAAACTTGCTGCTTTAGAAAGGCCTGAATTATTTTTAACTTTTTAAGATTTCCCCCCTTCATATACTTCATCGCTAGGGGGAGAAACTTCTATTGCTTCCTATATATGGGATTTACAAATAAAATTAAGAGAACTTCAAGAATCCAGAACTGTAGTACAAGCAGGACATATAGACTTTTCCCTGCATGATCTTAACCCAGGATACAAAGTATATATAAAAAATTTCTAGAACATAGGGGAAATTCAGCTGGCCTGAGATGGTCCATTTCAAGTACTATTAGCTGTTCCAACAGCTATAAAAATTGGAGAAAAGATCTCATGGATACATTGCTTCCACATAAAACAAGTACTTTCCATCAAAACTGATTGACTGTATCCTGTCACATGCACTGAAGATAAACCTACAGAGAGAACTGGATACTATTTTCACTGACACTGAACTCTGGAATTTTTATTTTTTAAATAGGATATTTTTCCTTGTACTTGAAGCACATGATACCAGTATTAAGAATTTTTTTTATTTTGCAATAGAATGAGACAAGACATCCATTAGCTAATGGGTAAGTGTATAATTAATATTATATTATAGAATTTGTATTTTTTTAAATATGTGTACTACGATGTATTCTGTTTAGAAATGGTTACTATTATTATACTTTTATAAAACTATAGAAAAAACTTAAAATAAGTAAATGATAAGTGTTACAAAGTATTATAAGTATTGGTTAACACCCACCTCAGGTGAGATTGATTATATCCTTTTTTATGTATTATCTGTAAGATTGTATACTTTTTAATGTAGTATTTATTAGATTTAAATTGATATATCTAGGTTCTCATTTTCCATAGAGTATACGTTTTACAAATTCTGAGATTTAGGATCGTATTATTTGTAATTGTAATTTGTAATCATTTATAATTGGGATTTGTATTTTGTAAAGTCCAAGATTTGAAATTTTTTGAGAGTAATTTTAAGATTTGTTAAATCTTTGAATCAAGAAAAATGAACTGTTTTAAGAAGACACCATAAAGAAACCTACACTGCATCAGAAGATCTAAAAAGAATTGTGGGAAATATAGATTGAACAGAAGGGAGTTGAATGCATTTAATGAATATTAATTTCTTATGTCATAGGAGATTGCCCCCAATTGGCTTTTTGTTGATTTGTCTACCTACCATTGGTTTTGCTTTCTTTCTTTTTTATTTCCCTTTTCCTTATTATTATTATTTTAGTTTTCTATTAGTGTAAAATTATAGGCACCTTTGCCTACAAGATTTTTAGAAGTGTAAGTTAGATATGTTTAACTGATCCACTGGGGAGATGAGCTTCCCAAAGGATCACAGGGGGTATTGTAAAAAGGAATTCTTTATTCCTTTTTTTAATTTAACAGGGGACCTGAAGGTCCCCTTACCATAGATCTGTATAGAGATTAACCATCCCACAGTGACAGGAAGAAGGAATCATAGAGATAGGAAGTGAGGTAGAAAGAAGGGATAATAGGGGCAAGTGTCAGTTGGTTGGTCTATCAGTTGCTGACAGGGCTGGCAGATATGGGGAAGTTGGCTGTTGGGCATGAGCTGGTTTTAGGGGGTTGTTTGCTGGTGGTGTGGGTTGGTGATTAGTTGGTGGTTGGGAGATAGATAGATATATTCACTCTACGTAGTGAGCTAAGCTGAAAGGTATTCAGCTGGACTTATTCTAACAGCAATTTTAGATGGCAATTATAGGTAGATATAGGTATTTTTAGGTAGTAAACTAAATTATTAATTGTTAAAAACTCCTAGAAGTTTTCTTTTCTCTGTCTTAAAAGGATAATATTAATTTACAACTCTACTATATTCATTAAAAACTTAAATTATTAAAAGCTGCTCTCTTATTTTGTCAAAACCCTTATTTTAACCCTTACATTTCCCCTAATTTACTTATAATATCACACTGTATATTTAAATCGCATGCACATTTTGACCTTATCTTGATATAGGTTGGGAGTTATTGATCTAAACCTAATTTTTGCCATACTGTTTTTCAGTTTTCCCAGCAGTTTTTGTCAAATAGTGAGTTCTTATTCCAAAAGCTGGAATGCTAGGGTTTATCAAGTACTAGATTGCTGAGATCCTTTACCCATAGTCTATTGGATTGATCCACCCTTCTGTTTCTTAGTCAGTATCAGATTGTTTTGATGATTACTGCTTTATAATACAGTTTAAAATATGAAACTGATAAGCCACCTTTCTTCACATTTTTTTATTAGTTCCCTTGATATTCTTGACCTTTGTTCATCCAAATTAATTTTGTTATTATTTTTTCTAGTCCTATAAAATGTTTTTTGGTAGTTTGATTGGTATATCAATGGTATTAGCTCAGGGGCAATTAATGTTTTTTCCCAATTGTTTAGATCTAACTTTATTTATATGAAAATTGTTTTGTCATTTTCTTCATATAATTCCTGCTTTTGTTTTTGTGAACAGATTCCCAAGAATTTTATACTGTCTAGAGTGATTTTAAATGTTGCTGCTGAGTTTTTGTTGTTGTTGTTGTTGTTGTTTTGGAAATATATATATATATATATACATATATATATATATATGCATATATATATATAAATTCTGAGTGTTTATTTTGTATCCTGCAACTTTGCTAAAGTTAGTAATTATTTCAACTAGTTTTTTAAGTTGGTTTTCTAAGATTCTATAAGTATATCATATCGTCCACAAAGAGTGATAGTTTAATTTCCTTATTGCCTTCTTGATTTCCTTAAATTTCCTTTTCTTCTCTAATTGCTAAAGCTAGCATTTCTAGTACCATATTAAATAATAGTGGTGATAATGAGAATTCTTGCTTTCCTCCTGATATTATTGGAAAGACTTCAATAGTTTTCCTAATATTAAACCAGCTTTGAGCTCCTGGTATAAGTCCTACCTGGTCATAGTGAATAATCCTTGGGATATATAGCTGTAGTCTCTTTGCTAGCATTTTATTTAAGATTTTTTCATCAATGTTCCTTAAGAAATTTAGTCCATATGGTCTTCCTGGCTTATGAATTAGTACCATATTTATCTCATAAAAAGAATTTGGTAGGACTCCTTCTTTGCTTATTTTATTCTTTAAATGTTTGATAGAATTCACTTGTGAATCCGTCTAGCCTTTTCTCCTGCTTCTCCCTTCCTGTTGCTCTTAGTACATTCCTCTTTTTCACCCCAAGATTTTTTTTACATATCCTAAACAGCTTATTACCATACCCTCTGCCTCTGTATACCACTATGGTAATGATAACAATTTTTGAGAGGTACAAATATTATCTTTCCATGAAGGAATATAAATAGTTTGATGTTATTGAATTTATTTCCCTTTCTTTTTTGCCTTTTTATGCTTCTCTTGAATTTTGTTTTTGGACTTCAATTTTTCTGTTTAAGTCTGTTCTTTTCCTCAGAAATGCTTGGAAATCTATTTTATTAAATGACCTACTTTTCTCTGAAAGAATATAATCAATTTTGATGGGTAGAGGATTCTTGACTGGAAATTTTGTTCCCTTGCATTCCAAAATTTCATATTTCAAACCTCCCTGCCCTTCAATGTGGAAACTGAAGTTCTTGTGTAACCCTGACTGGGTTTCCATGATATTTGAATTATTTCTTTTTGGCTGATTGTAGTATTTTCTCCTTGACCTGAAAGCTCTTGAAGTTGGCTATAACATTCCTTGGAGTTGTCATTTAAGATTTATTGCAGGAGGTGAACTGTGCATTCTTTTAATTTCTATTTTACTCTCTTGTTCTAGAATATCAGGGCAGTTTTCTCAGATAATTTCTTGTAATATGATGTCTAGGATTTTTTTTGTCATAACTTTAAGGTAGTCCAATAATTCTTAAATTGTCTCTCCAGGATTTATTTTCTAGGTCATATTTTTTTCTCAATGATATATTTCATGTTTTCTTCTTTTCTGTTTTATTTTTTCTTGATGTCTCATGAAGTCTTTAGCTTCTATTTGTCAAATTCAAATTTTTAAAGACTGAATTTCTTCTATGACCTTTTGATCCTTCTTTTCCATTTGGCCTATTCTACTTTTCATAGAATTCTTTTCTTCATTGGATTTTCCCCTCTTTTTTCAGTAGGTCAATTCTGATTTTTTGGAATCTCTTTTCCTCACTGGATTTTTGTGCCATTTTTTTCAAGTTGACCAGTTTTGCTTTTTGAGCTGTTATTTTCTTTTTACTTTTTACTTTCATTTCTTTTCCCCATTTTCTTCCACCTCTCTTATTTGATTTGTAAATTATTTTTGAGTTTTTCTTGCACTTAAAACCATTTTCCATTTTTCTTTGAAGTTTTGCATCCTGTACTTTGTTCTTTGTTGTGTAGAATTGAGAATGGGATATACTTTATCTTTTTCAGGGTTTGGTTGCTGTTGTTAATAAACCAGTTGATTTCAAGTTAAGCTAAGGCTGAAGCCTCATAACAGTTTGGTCTGCCTAAGAAAAACTGGTTGAAACAATGTTGGAGGCAGCTGGTAAAAACAAAAAAAAATCTATTTAATAAGGTTTAACAGTTTTGAGGGAAGGTGAGGATAGATGAAACACAGGTTTAAGAATAGGATCCCTAAAGCTAAAAGGGGTCTGCCTTGTCCCACTTCCCTTTTCCCAATCTCAAGAGGTCTCTTCTACCTGAATTTCAGGTCTACTCTGATCTCTTTATACTATTCTAAACCTAAAATCTAGTCTAAATAAAACTATTTCTAATAATTAATATCCTTATACATATATCTTAAATTACTGCCTCCTAGTAAATTTCAGTTCAGTTCTTCAACTGTCAGCCTAGCCAAGTTCTTGGCATAGTCAGGCTAGGTCAAGTTTCTGGGCCTTGACAGGCCTTAGAAAACTTCCTCTAACCTCCAGCCACACAGAGATACAAAAGATCTTTCTTCTTCTGTTGGTCTTCTTTGTTCAGCAACTTTCCAACTTGCACTTTCTTTCCTATCGAAACTATCACACAGGTTTTCCAAGTTTCCCAAGAAAAGATTCAAAGAACAGGAAGGACCAGTCTCTCCAAGTTCAGGTAAACTCCAAGAGCCCCTTTGACAGTTGGTGACTCCACTCTTCGAGTCCTTCAGAATTCCAAGTCTGAACTCTAGCTCAATATTCCAAGCTGGGCTTCAGGCATTCAGATAGTCCTTTTCTACCAAACCCCTAAATCATCTCCAATTCCTAATTCATCATTATAGTTGCCATAAAAATTTTAGAATTAAGAGTTTCTTATGTTGTTTGCTCATTTTCCTGTTTTTTTTAATGTTTGTTTTTGTTATTTTGTCTGTGGACTGGGAATTCTGAAATCTGATGATTTTGTCTCCTCTGCTGCTGGCTTGCAGGGATTGAACCTATGAGCTATTTTGCCCTGAGGCTAGGTCTTGAAAGGGCCCAATTCTTTGGACTTCAGGTTGGCTTGCAGGCTGTTGCCATAGGAGGGACTTCAAGAGTTGGGTCGAGTCTGAGGTATTCTTTTTTTGGTATAGCTTATATCCCATGATCCTGAAGTTGACCTATTACTAGTCATGGAACTTGGCACAGTAGGTGAGGGGGTTGTGCAGTTTTCCTTCTGGTTCCCCCTTATCCTATGAAAATCAACTTTTTCTGCCTACCTTTCAAGTTGTATTCAGCAGAAGCACTTCCTCACCTCTTCTTCTTGTTTGTTTTTGAGTCCTATCATTTTGAAGTGCATTTTAAAGATTGGTTTGCAAAGATTGTCATAGTGGTTTCAGTTTTTGCTGCTACTAAGCCAACATCTTGGCTCCTGAGAATAATACTAAAATGAAAACTTCAGATTACTTTAGCTCTTACAACAAATTTCCTCCTTTTTCCTGGTGTAGTACATCCTTATCCATCCCTTTTTCTAGAGTCCATTTTAAATGTTTGACCCTTTTAAACTTCATATTCATTCATGATTTTAGTAGTAGCCTTACTTTTTTAAGCATGGATCAATTCACACTTTTTTTGTTTTTGTTTGTTTGTTTTTTGTTTTAATCATGAATCCTGTATATCTATACAAATCTAATCCTAATATTGGTGGGAACTTTTCTCTAGTTTTAGAAAAAATTTCAAAAACCAGTCTAAAGATATGGTATCTAGAATTTTTTCCATTTATATGAAGCATTGGGAGCTGTACAATTTAATACAAATTAAGTACTAGCCTCTGAGATATTTGAAAATGGGTAATAAGATACATATCTTCATCAATATGTTTTTAACATTTTTAAGTTTTAAATTAACTTTTAAAAATAGGCAACATTATATGATAAGTGAAATTCTACCTGTGCCTTCAGACCATAGTCATTCTTTTTTTGTAACCAAGTCAGATTTTCCTTATGTTACAGTCAAAAGATTGAGACACTTTCTAAGTCAACAAGAATTCAATCCCTCAAATCATTAATTAGCCACCTGTTATGTGCAAAATATTGGGAATTTATAACCAAAATACCAATCAAACCAGTTAAGGCTCTGACTAACATAATAAAGGGATACAAAAACATATCTTGGCACTATCCTTTGGCCTTTGCTGTATTGATGAAGATATGTATCTCATTATCCATTTTCAAACATCTGAGAGGCTAGTACTTGATTTGTTTTAAATTGTACTAATCCCAATGTTTCATATCTATCTATTTGAATGTGCTACATTCAGAATTTATAGCAATGCTATATCAGAATATTCCAGATTCTTATTAAGTCATTAATATCACAATACCAAATAATATCTTTCCTATTTTTCTCAACTATAAGTAATGTCTGTCTATTCCCTCTAAATTAGTGCTGCTCTGCAATTACTAGATCAAGTTAACTCATCTTTCATCAATTGACTTATAAAGTATTTTGAGATACATTATCCCTGTCTAACCTAAACTTTGATTCTGTTGTACTATTCCAAGAATTCTAAGGTTTGCTAAATTGTAAATGACAGAATTCATGGGTCTGGAGTCTTTGATTGCTGCTAGCAAATACCTGCAACAGGGATGATGGCTTTAACCACCCTATAAATTTTTCCACAATAATATTCCCCTCCAGCACTCAGAATAAATTTGGTTGTTCTAAGATAAATGTCAATAGGAATATCTTTAAATTGGGCAATTTTCATTCTCATTTTCTACATGGAGTCCACAGTTTGAAATTCATTAAAAGAACATTTCTTTTGTTCTTCCCCAGTAAGTAAAAAATGTCACCAATTTCTTCAATAAAGGATATGTATTCACAATGGCAAAAATGTTTTGGCAGAGAATAAACTAGAGAACTTATTTATGTGTGGTAGTGTCATAAGGTAGTGTAATGGTTTAACCAGAGACAACATTTCATCAAAATTTTTCTTTGAATATATCTATTTTAAGACAATATTTTATGAGAGAGAGAGAGAAAGAGAGAGAGAGAGAAATACTGTAAGAAACAAAAAGATCAACTCTCCTAAACCCCCTCATTTTATAAATAGGGAGGATAAGGACCAGAATACCATACACACACACACACACACACACACACACACACACACACACACACACACACATATATATATANACACACACACACACACACACACACACACACACACACACACACACACAAATATATATACACACAAAAACACTGGAAATATACAAATACATATGAATTTCTCTGCTATTTTTAAGATCTAATTTATTTTTTAGGCAGGGAGTGAGAAGGGATAGGTTGTCTCTTTTTAAACCTCCCCCTTCCTCTGATTCAAAGGAAATGGAGTCATTTCAGAACTACAAGTTAAGCAATAGACATGTCTTCTATATACACTATAATGTTCGTATGTGATAAGATTTAATGAGTTACTTTTTCTAAAGACACTTGCTGAAATACTGTATGTGAAATTCTTCATAAACCTAATGCCCTGTGTAAAAAGGTGTGTGTGTGTGTGTTTGTTTGGGGGGGGGGGGGCATGGCTATTTGTTCTAAGGACAAAAGAATGAATCTTAAAATAATATTGCAATTCAAATATTACCTACATAAGAAAATATTTAGGGCTGATAAATTAGCCAAATTGTACAATTAATCTCTAAGATTATACCCATATTCTAGTATCTATGTCTTTGACTTAGAATATATTTTCATGCGATGACTGGTATTGATCATTTAGTCAATATTCCCTGTCTCATCATGTCTGAAATAGCATTGTGTAACAGGTGAACTGTTTTAGCAAAGGAAAGCCAAGTAAAGCATGTAGCTTTGAGATAAAATGGAATTCAGAACAGCCCCAAGAAGAGGCTGGAGGATTGGATCATTAGGGAGGGGCCAGAAGAGGAGAGAATTCTGTGGAGAAGTTCCATCTGCCACTCTCTACATATCTCTCTAAACCTTAGAGGGAGGTGGGTGGTTTTGGGTGGATCTTGAGAGATTCTAGCTCCTCCGTATGCCTATATTTGAGACTTATTGGAGATCACAATTGCTATCATCATTTCTACAAGCTTCATTTACCAACTAGGAAGATATTGACATAGCTGTACCCGATTTGGGCCATAGAGTCTGGACTCCGGAGATTGGCTATGGGGAGACCTTTCTCAGATCCAGCTGATCCATTTATCCCTGTTGCTCCCATTTATATTAGTTTATCGATTAGTGACTAGGAGATTGTTGGAGGGTAAGGGACAGTTACTGAGATCAAAGCCCTCAGAAGAGATGCAATATTGCCTACCCCAGGGAGAAATTCATAGTTAACAGAGAAGCTTAACCCTTTCCCTCTATCCTCAATTCCCAAATACCCTTTCCCCCCCAAATACTGAATTCCTTTGTCTCTTTAATAAATTCCTGTTAGTTTTTTACTAGTCAGAGTTTGGAGCAGTGTGACCTTGAGAAGGGAGGGGATAGATATTGAGTGGCTGAGGGGAAGACAAGGACAATACCCCATCTTGAGGGCAAAAAAGGCCATTTGAAAAGGGAACGGGGTGGGTGGGTGGGGGACTTGACTAAATATTGGTGGCTCTGTAGATTGCACCAGGTCCATTTTGGTCGCATTTGATTTCTAACATCTGCTTTCATCAACCCCACTACAACCTTACCATTTTCGGGAGACCCCGCTTGAAGTATACCCTCAAAAGTCTTCCCAGCAGGGGGGAGGGGAGTGAACAGCCTTGGCCCATGTATCCCATTTAAGTGGGGGTGATCAAAACACACCCCAGCTATCATCTTTAGCCTCCTCCTAAAATTGACAAGAGTTATCCTTTCAGATACAGACTAGAATCATAGCGTAGAGGAACAATGTGGCATAGTGGAACTGTACTAAAATTGTAAGCAAAGTGTTTGGTTTCATATCTTGACTTGTCACTAATTACCAAGGGGGTTCTTGGGTAAGTTACCAAAACTTTCTTGAGAAGAATTCTTCCATCTTTAAAATGCTAGGGTTAATTAGGTGATTTATAAGTTCCCTTCCAATTCTAGATTTATTATCCCTTGATAGTAACAATCTTTAGTCACATTACTAAGCAAAATATTCCCAGGAAGTCAGAAACAAAGATTTAATTTATACTTAAATATTTATAACAGCACACTTTAAGAGAAGAAAAAAAATGGGTACCTATCTATTGTGGAATGACTTCTAAATGTTGTTGCATAAATATGTTGGAATACTATGTAGTGAAAATATTGACTGAGGAATTCAAAGAAACATAAAAATATTTGCATGAGCCAAAGAAGGATAAAATAAGCACAACCAGGAGGTTATATAATGAAATGATAACAAAAAATTTAAATGAAAATATCTCTACAAAGAAGATGGATCAAGTAAATGAAAAAAAAATCCAACAAAAAACAATCATGACCAACTACAAAAGGCTTCCATGCAAATAAAGTCATATCTAAACAACTGGAGAAACATTACTGCTCATAGACAGGCCTGGCCAATATAAGAAAAATGGCAATTCTTCCTAAATTAATATTTGGTGACATACCAATCAAACTACCCAAAAAATATCTCATAGAACTAGAAAAAATAATGAGAAAATTTATTTGGAAAAAATGTATAGAATGTCAAAAAAATATGATGGAAGGTGATTTCACTGCACTGGATCTCAAACTATATTTTGAAGTGGCAACCATCAAAACTATCTGCTACTGACTAAGAAACAGAAGACAGGCATTAATGAAAAGGAAAAGAAAAGATCCTACCTGTACAAAAAACATACGTATAGTACCTCTTTTGCAGTGGAAAAGAATTAAAAACTAAAAGGATATCCATCAACTTATGAATGGCTAACTGAGTTGTGATATATATTTGTAATGGGATACTATTGTGCCACAAGAAATGACAAACAAAATGTTCACAGAAAATTTCTGGAAAGTCTTACATGAAGTGATGCAAGTGAAGTGAACAAAACCAAGAGAACATTGTATACAGTAACAATACAATATAATAACAATAATAATATATGATGACTAATTATGAATAACAGCTATTATTAATAAATCAAGGATATAAGAGAATTCCAAGATTCATACCAAAAAAAAAGGATAGCCAATGTTATAAAAGGAACAGATGTAGTCTAAATGCAAATTAAAACATACCATTTTTAGTTCTCCATGATTTTTTTCTAGCATAAGCAGTATGTGTCATCTTTCAAAATATGACAAATATGGAAACATATATTAGATGATTATATATGTATATCTATATCATATTACTTGTCTTCTTGGGAAGGGAAAAAAGGGCAAGAGAGATGGAGAATGTGGGTTGCAAAATATTAGAAAACAAATATTAAAAAATGTATTAACATGTAATCTGGAAAGAAAAAGCACAAATTTATTATAATTTTTAAAAAATGATGGTTCTTGAAAACAGATACAAAGGCCCAATTCCCTTTTAATGTAAGTTAGATGAAGGATAACTAGGGGAGAATGGTGAATCCACTGACATGTTATTTGCTTAATGAATGATGTATTTTTTTTTTTTACTTTTCTTTTTATAGAATGAGTTCAATTAGGAAAGGGATGCAGGGAATCTCTCCCAGAAATATTTATGAAAACAAATGTAATATTTTGTTTCATCAAGATTTCTACAAAATCAGGTAGCATTTATTCATAATGGATTAGTGGTTTATTATAAAATAAGAAAAAAGAAAATCCAAGATATCTTTAGAGATAAAGTTACTAGAAAGCATAAACATTCAATCCCTTCTTTTTCCTCATCCTAAATACAGTGCAGTCATACATTCAGTATGTGAATAATTCAGCATATCAAAGAAATAGGGCAAAGAGAGATATTTCCACTTGAATAAATGCACACAGGTATAAAAAAGGGAAAAAAAAAAGCAAAAAGATCACCTGAAAGAGTAGAACCAATATGGTGCAGGGAAATAAACATTTTTGCTCTGCTATCATATCTAAATAACTTTTAAAATATATCCATCTGAATCCTGAACCGGATAATTAACAAAAATTCACATTGTGTCATTTTTTTCCATTTCACAGTACTTAATGAGGACTAAAAGAAAGGTCTCTGGACACTTGGATAGGGAACAGCCAGGAATGTGGTGAGACAAAGGGAGCACTGTTAGACAGTGGCAGCAGAGGCAATGGTGCTGGTTGTACCCAGCACAGAGAGACAGTAAGGGGACTAAAAAACTGATCAGGAAGAAATTCCAGTAGATTCCTGTGCTGGCATTAGGTAAAGGACTGGATACTGTTTGGACATTCCAATTACTCATTAATCAATTTGGGGCCAAAGCTTCACAGTAGGCAGAATTGGTGGTAGTCTAAAAGGAGGAGGGTTCTTATGTTAAACAGTATAAGAAGTCACCCCAGGAAGACAATGAATGGAATTCTTTGTAGATAAAATCACTTTGGAAGCATTAAAAACTTAAAGGCCCCCAGACATATCTGTGAAAGGAGGAAGAAGATGTAAAAAGTCATAATATCAAGTTAAAAATGTCCCCAACCCCAGAGATCAGCAGAGCATAAGTCTTGCATGAAATTCAAAGTGGAAAAAATAGACTAGAAAATGCACAAACAAAAACAACAAAAAGAACTTGACCATGAAAATTTGCTACTTTGATGACAGGAAACTTCAAGAAACATACTTAGAAGATGATAATACTTGAAGACATCCAAAAGAAAAGTCTCAAAGAAAATTGCAGATTAAACACAAGTCCAATAAGAACTCTTAAAAGAGCTAAGGAAATAGATAAAAAGAACAAAAAAATTGAAACATCAAATAATAGTGGTAGAGGAAATGAGAGCAATGAAAAATACTATGAAAATAGATAAAAACTTGGTAAAAGAGGTTCAAAAATACTATAGAAAATAACTTCTTAAAAATTAGAATTTGTTAAGTGATTAATAGAGTTCCAAAAACTCACAGAAGGATATAACTACTTTAAATTAGAATTGGTGAAGTGAAAACTAAAGACTCTAAGACATCAATAAATAATGAAATAAAGTGAAAAGGAAAGAAAATTAAAAGGAAATGTGAAATACAGGAATAATAGCTGACCTAAAAAAATAGATAGAAGAAAGATAATTTAAAAGTTAACCTACTTGAAAGCCATGATACATAAAAACTTGGATATAATATTTCAGAGAGTAATAAAAAAAACTTCACAGATATTTTAGATCAATAAAGTAAAGTAGAAATTGAAAGAATCTAACAGCCACCTCCTGAAAGCAATTCCAAAATAAACACTCTGCAAAATATTAGAGCCAAATTCAAGAGCTCTAAGGAAAAAAAAAAGAGAAAATATCACAAGGAGATAGAAAAAAATTCACATGCCATGTAGTGAATATGATATTCCAAAAGGCAAAGGATTAAGTATTTCCAAACCGAGATAACCAAATATAATTAAGTAAAACTGAGTATAATTCTTTAGGGAAAATGAAATTTTATGAAATACATGAGAAAAATAAAAAGGCAAACATGACTGAGAAATCTTTAAGGAGTTAAAAGGGTTATACTATTTATATTCCTATTTAGGAAGATGATACATGTAACCTGTAAGAACATTAATATCACGCAGAAAATTAGAAGGAATTCACTTACATAGCATGAATTTAATTCAATTATACTGAGATGATATTAAAAGAAAAATTGAAGGATGAGAAAGAGAGATATACTGGGAGAAGAAAGAAGATAGAAATAGTAATTATCTCACATAAAAAGGCACACAAAGAAGAGTTAGTTTTTACAATGGAAGGCCTTTAATGCATAAATTAAAAATTAATTGAAAATCAAATAATCTAACATGAGTAGTTCAAAAAACAAATCCTAGAAACAGTCAAATAATTTCATTATAGAGAATGACAACAAGGAGACAACATGACAAAATTTGTGAGTGCAACCAAGGTAACATAGAGAGGAAAATTTATGCCTCTAAATGCTTATTTCAACCAAATAGACAAAAAGCAGCTCTATGAATTGGGCATGAAACTAAATAAATAGAAAAATAATTAAAAATCTTTAACAAAACAATGAAATAGAAATTCTGAAAATCAAAGGAGAAATTAATAAAATTAAAAAGTGAACCAGGATAAATAAAACAAGGACACAGTTTTATTTTTAAAAATAGACAAACTATTGTCTTATATTAATTTTTCAAATAAGAAAACAAATTGACAGTATCAGCAATGAAAAGGGTAAAATGTATAACCAATGAAGATCAAATTAAAGGCATTTTTAGAAACTTTTTTACCCAATTATATGTCAATAAAAGGAACCAATTAAATGAAATAACGAATGCTTACAAAACATAAATTGCACAGAGTAGCAGAAGAGAAAATAGAATATTTAAATAACTCTGTCTTAGAAAATGAAATCATATGAGTCATAAATTAATTACCTAAGGAAAATACAAATAGGACCAGATGGCTTTTCAAGTGAATTCAACTGAACATTTAAAAGTATTTTATAAGCTCTTTGAAAAATAGGTAAAGAGGGCATGTTGTTCCAAAACAAAAATGCTTTTCAGTCCTTATCAAGACCAAAAACAGAAGTAATAATGGGCATCCTTGTTTTACACCTGATCTTATTGGAAAGGTTTCTAATTTATCCCCATTGCAGATGATGCTTGTTGATGGTTTAAGATATATACTGTTTATTATTTTTATGCAAGGACCTTCTATTCCTATACTTTCTAGTGTTTTCAGTACAAATGGGTGTTGTATTTTGTCAAAGACTTTTTCAGCATCTATTGAGATAATCATGTGGTTTTTGTTGGTTTGCTTGTTGATATGATCAGTTATGTGTATGGTTTTCCTAATGTTGAACCATCCTTGCATTCCTGGTATAAATCCCACCTGATCATGATGGATAACACTCTTGATCACTTGCTGGAGTCTTTTTGCTAGTATTCTATTTAAGATTTTTGCATCTATGTTCATTAAGGACATTGGTCTGTAATCTTCTTTCTCTGTTTTTGATCTACCTGGCTTTGGAATCAGTACCATATTTGTGTCATAAAAGGAATTTGTTAGGAATCCTTCTTTGCTTATTATATCAAAAAATTTGTATAGTATAGGTATTAATTGTTCTTTGAATGTTTGATAGAATTCACTTGTGCTGCTGAAAGGAAGGTGTATTCCTTTTTGTCCCTATTTATTTTTCTCCATTTATCTATTAACTCTAATTTTTCTAGGGCTTCATTCACCTCTCTTATCTCTTTCTTATTTATCTCTTGGTTTGATTTATCTAGATCTGATAGGGGAAGGTTGAGGTCCCCCACTAGTATTATTTTGCTATCTATTTCATCCTTGAGCTCCACTAGCTTCTCCTTTAAAAATTTGGAAGCTATACTTTTTGGTGCATACATATTGAGTACTGATATTTCTTCATTGTTTACACTGCCTTTTATTATGATGTAGTTACCTTCCCTATATCCTTTAACCTTACCTATTTTTACTTTGGTTCTGTCAGAGATCATGATAGCAACCCCTGCCTTCTTTTTCTCTTTAGAAGGCCAATAGATTTTGCTCCATCCTCTCATTTTCACTCTGTATGTCTGTCTGTCTCTAGAAATGCTAGCAGTAGCAATTAGAGCAGAAAAAGAAATTGAAGGTATTAAAATGGGCAATGAGGAGACTAAGCTATCACTCTTTGCAGATGATATGATGGTCTACTTAAAAAATCCTAGAGAATCAACTAAAAAGCTAGTAGAAATAATCAACAACTTAGCAAAGTTGCAGGATACAAAATAAGTGCACATAAATCATCAGCATTTCTATATATTTCAAACACATCACAGCAGCAAGAGGTAGGGTAAACACCCTAGACAATATAAAATACTTGGGAATCTATCTACCAAAACAAACACAGGAATTATACAACACAACTACAAAACACTTTCTAAACAATTAAAACTAGATCTAAACAATTGGCAAAACATTGACTGCTCATGGGTAGGACAAGCTAACATAATAAAATGACCATTCTACACAAATTAATTTACTTATTTAGCGCCATACCTATCAAACTACCAAAAAACTTTTTTACTGAATTAGAAAAAACTATGACAAAGTTTATTTGGAAGAACAAAAGATCAAGAATATCAAGGGAAATAATGAAAAAAAAAAAAACATGAAGGAAGGAGGCCTAGCCGTAGCAGATATTAAGCTATACTGTAAAGCAGCAGTCATCAAAACAATATGGTACTGGCTAAGAGACAGAAGGGGGATCAGTAGAATTGACTTGGGGTATATGAAATCAGCAAGACAGTGTATGATATACCCAAAGAGCCCAACTTTGGGGACAAAAATCCGCTACTTGACAAAATTTGTTGGGAAATTTGGAAAACAGTATGGGAGAGATTAGGTTTAGATCCACATCTCACACCCTACACCAAGATAAATTCAGAATGGGTGAATGGCTTGAATATAAAGAAGGAAACTATAAGTAAATTAAGCGAACACAGAATAGTATACTTGTCAGATCTCAGGGAATGGAAAGATTTTAAAACCAAGCAAGAGTTAGAAAAAATTACAAAATGTAAAAGAAATAATTTTGATTATATTAAATTAAAAAGGTTTTGTACAAACAAAAATAATGCAACCAAAATCAGAAGGGAAACAACAAACTGGGAAAAAAATCTTTATAACAAAAAATTCTGACAGAGGTCAAATTACTCAAATATACAAGGAGTTAAACCAATTGTGTAAAAAAATCAAGCCATTCCCCAATTGATAAATGGGTAAGGAACATGAATAGGCAATTTTCATATAAAGAAATCAAAACTATCAATAAGGATATGAGAGAGTGTTCTAAATCTCTAATTATCAGAGAAACACAAATCAAAACAACTCTGAGGTATCACCTCACAACTAGAAGATTGGCTAAAATGATAGTGGGGAGAGTAATGAATGTTGGAGGGGATGTGGCAAAATTGGGACATTATTGCACTGCTGGTGGAGTTGAGAACTGATCCAACCATTCTATATGGCAATTTGGAATTATACCCAAAGAGCGACAAAAGAATGTTTGCCCTTTGATCCAGCCATACCATTACTGGGTTTGTACCCCAAAGAGATCATAGATAAACAGACTTGTACAAAAATATTTATAGCTGAACTCTTTGTGGTGGCAAAAAAACTGGAAAGCAAGGGTATGCCCTTCAATTGGAGAATAGCTGAACAAATTGTGGTGTATGTTGGTTATGGAATACTATTGTGCTCAAAGTAATAATAAACTGGAGGAATTCAATGTGAACTGGAAAGGCCTCCAGGAATTGATGCAGAGTGAAAGGAGCAGAGCCAGAAGAACATTGTAAACAGAGTCTGATACACTGTGGTAAAATCAAATGTAATGGACTTCTGTACTAGCAGCAATGCAATGACCCAAGACAATTCTGAGGGTTTTATGGAAAAGAAGGTTACCCACATTCAGAGGAAGAACTACAGGAGAGGAAACACAGAAGAAAAACAACTGCTTGAACACTTGTGTTGATGAGGACATGATTGGAGTTGTAGACCCAAAAGGACCACACCAATGCAACTATCAATAATATGTAAATAAGTCTTGATTGATGACACATGTTAAAACCAGTGGAAATGCGAATTAGCTATGGGGGAGGAGGAGCTTGAGGGGGTGAAGGAGAAAGTAAAAACATGAATCATGTAACCATGGAAAATTTTTCTAAAAATAAAAAATTAATTAATAAAAAGAACAAAAACAGTGAAAGAAAACAATAGCTCAAGTTCTCTAATAAATATTGATGTAAAAATTTTTAATTAAAATGCTAGCAAGGAGAATAAAACACTACATCTCAAAGATCATATATGTTTACCAACTATATTTAGACTAGAAATGCAGGGTTGGTTCAATATTAGGAAAATTATGATTATAATTGACCACATCAATAACATAAATAAAAATCATATTATTATGTCAATAGATGCAGAAAAAAACTTTTGTCAAATACAATACTCACTCCTTTCAAAAACAATAGAAAGCATAAGAATAAATGGAGCTTTTCTTAAAGTGATAAACAACATCTATCTAAAACCAAGAGTAAGCATGATCTATAATGGGTATAAATTAGAAATCTTCCCACTAAGACCATGGGTCCCATTATTATCCACTATTGTATAAAATTTTTACTATTCCTAGTTATAGCAATGAAAAGTAAAAGAAACTGAAGAAGTAAACAAAAGTGATGAAGAAACAAAATCACTCTTTGAAGATGGTATATACTTAAAAAAAACTCAAAAACTATAACAGTGATGGTGAACCTTTTAAAGATCAAGTGCCCAAACTACAACCCTCACACTGCATGCGAGCCCCACACCTCACCCCAAACAGGGGAGAGAGGAAGCACTCTTAGCACTCTGCTTGGCAGAGGGGCAGGTGATGTGAGAAATGTCCACAGGCATGGGTGGAAAGCGGGAAGGGAGCAGTCCCCTCCAACATGCTCTGGCACACATGCCATAGGTTTGTCAACATGGTCCTAGAGAGGTAACAAAAAAAAAAAAAAAAGATGTACCTAAATGAAGTAATTAAAATCTTTGACAAAGTTGTGAGCTATAAAATAAACACACAAAAATCATCAGAATTTTTATATTAAATAGTAAAATCTTATAGGAAGAGATTGAAAGATAAATTCCATTTCAAATAACTGCATATATTATAAAGTACTTAGAAAACTGCTTTTCATGTCACATAAGATCTACATGAACATAATAAACAAAATATTCTTTACACAAATAAAGACAAATCTAAGTAACTTGAGAAAAAATATCAATTGCTCGTGTGTTATTTAGAATTTCTGGGGTTCTATTTAGAAGTATTAAGCCTCAAGATATGTAGATATATGAGAAACTTCCTGTGGACTTGTGGGGAACTTTGAAACTACATTTCCCATGGTCCAAAGGGTTTCTTTCATTTTTAATCGTTACACTCATGTGTAGGCTGAGCCAATATAATAATGATGACAATACTACCTAAAATTAATTTATTCGGTGCTATGTCAATCAAATGAATAAAAAACAATTATTTTGTAAAGCTAGAAAAAATTCATCTGGAGGAAGAAAATGTTAAGATTATAAAAAGAATGAATTTAAAAAATTGAAGAAAAATCATCTAGCAGTGCCATATCTTGAACTATTTGACACAGTGGTAATCACCAAAACAATTTGGTAGTAAATAAAAGAGTGGTTGATTAATAGAACAGATTATGCACACAATATTCATAAGTAAATGATCAGAGTTGTTTAATGTTTAATACATACAAAGAGCCTATCTATCAGAGAAAGATCTTACTATTTGACAGAAACTCTTGGGAAAACTGTAAAATAGTCTGGCAAAAACTTGACAGATACCATATCTCAGAATATTCACCAAAATAAGTTCAAAATGGATACATGACTAGACATAAAGTGTAATAAAATCAAATTAAGGAGTGTACAAGAAATTATCTGTCAGATATATGGATATGAAAACAGTTCATGATAATATAAGAAATAAATATATTAATGAGAAGGTAAATGGATAATTTTGACTATATTAAATTAAAAAGTTTATACAAAAAATTAATACAGCCAAAATTAGAAGTAGAGGTGGAAACTGGGGAAATATTTTACAGCCGATTACTCTGTAAAGTTATAGTTTCTTAAGTATGTAAAGAAATACCAAATTTATTTTTTTTAAATAGGAGCCATTGGGGGCAGCTGGGTAGCTCAGTGGATTGAGAGCCAGGCCTAGAGACGGGAGGTCCTAGGTTCAAATCTGACCTCAGACTTTCCAGCTGTGTGACCCTGGGCAAGTCACTTGACCTCCATTGCCTACCCTTACCACTCTTCTGCCTTGGAGCCAATACTAGGTATTGGCTCCAAGACAGAAGGTAAGGGTTTAAAAAAATTTTTTTAAATAAATAGGAGCCATTCCCCAAATGATAAATAATCAAAAGATATGAATAGACAATTTTCAAAAGAAGAAATCAAAGCTATTAATAATCATATAGAAATAATGCTATAAATAATTTAAAACAATTCTAAAGTATCACCACACCTCTCATATTGGCTAAGGTGATAAAAAAGAAAAATCAAGAATTCTGGAGGAGATGTGAGAAAATAGACACATTAATGAACTGTTGGATCTAATGAACTAGTCCAACCATTTTGAAGAACAATTTGGAATTGTGTCCAAAGGATATAAAATTGTGCATGCCCTTTGACCCAGCAATACTATTACTAGGTTCATACTCTGAAAAGATAAAAGAAAAAGGAAAGAACCCTCATATACAAAAATATTTATACCAGTTCTTTTGTGGCAATAAAGAATTGGCAATTGATGGAATGCAATCAGTTGAGGAAGGGCTGAATGAATTGTGGATCATGATTATGATGGAATACTATTGTGCTATAACAAATAATGAGTTGAATGGTTTTGGGAAAAAAAGCCTTGGAAAGACTTATATGAACTGATACAAACAGCAGAATCTAAGGGAATAATATTCACAATAATAGGAGCATTGTAAACATTGTAAACTGTGAAAGGCTTGGTAAATCTGATGGTTATGATGATGTGCCATAATATCAAAGTATTCACGATGAAAAATGTGTCTACCTCCAGAGAAAGAACTAATGAATTCTGACAGTATATTGAAGCATATTTTTCATCTTTCTTTATTTTCTTGCTTCCTCCTCTCCCAGAATAATGGAAATATTCCTTGCATGGTTTCCTATGTATAATGGGTATTATATATCTTACCTTCTCAATGAGCTTGTCACAGAGTGGATGGAGTTAAGAAAATTTAGAACTGAATATAAAACTAGAATATAAAAAATATATAAAGAAAACGAAGTGATTTAAACAAACAAAAAAGAACAATTCAGGTGCTCCCTCTTACATACATTTTTCTATTTTCTTTTACTTGACTGCTCTTTAGTAAGACTTAATAGGATCAAGATTCATGATATCTCAGATCTATGATTCTGTTTCTCATTTATTTAAACTAGGGAAAACCAGTTTGATATACACCATAGTGTTCAAAAGGAAGAGGCAGAAATTCAGTAATACTTTATTTCTTTTTTGTATTTTTCTATTGAAGCATAAAACCTTTGTGTCTTAGTGGTGAATTTTCTTTCTCTTATTTTCCCATTATTCTACCAGAGTAAAAAAATGTCATTTTTTAATAGTGAGTTTGTTTGTTTGTTATAAACACCCATCATAACACTGACTTCAGTGATTTAAGGAGTGGTAGAGGATTGACTTTTCCACCTGCTTTGGAGTGATCATTTAAAATGGAGGGTGTACAGAGTAAAATGTTTCTTTAGTGACTTATTTTAAGAAAGTATGAGCATGATGACTTGACCTTTCTGTAGTGATTTATTTTAAAAAGATACCAGTATGATGACATTGAAAAACTCAAACATTTAAAACAATTTATTAATACTAGAAATCACCAGTTGTATACAATTAGGTCACAATTAGTGTGAGTGATGGATTCCCATAATGTAGTCATATTGTTTGAATTTACACTGCTTATTTACAGCCCAATCAAATTCACACTGCATAATTCCATTGACCAGGAACAAAATACCATATTGTATATATAATTATGACTTCAAATAGTGTAAATTCAAATAATGCAATTTCTCCATGGGATTCATTTTTTATACCTGCTTTTCATTTCTGTTCCCTGTAAATTCATTGGAAAAGCTTGATTTTTCTCAACCTTGAATACAAGTTGTAGATATTATTGTTGTTTATAGTCTCAAAAGTCTGAGGTGGGGGATAGTTTACTGATTAGTATGTACAGTCTGATGCCATGCATACACTCCAAAAAAGAGATAACTCTCTATACATGAAACTTGAAGGAACAGAGTAGTATAAGTACATACTACATTTATAGTTGAAAACTTGGGTTCAAATCCCGTCACTTATCAGTATTAAAATCCTGGAATAATCACTGTATCTCTCTCAACTTCAGTTCCTTCATCTGTAAAATGAGTAAGTTGGATTAAATGAACCATCCAGTCCCTTTTGTTTCTAATGTCTTATATCTTCTATGAATAGTAATAGGGTAGGAAAGGGCTTATGTCCACAGCTACACATGATTCTCCCCTCAAAGCCTAGGGAATCTGTAGTCTACTGCAAAAGGATGATCAAAGTTTAATGATTTACAGGACACACTGACAAATGTACCCAGAATGGCTCATTAAAACAAGCCAAATTACAAAAACGACTTATGCCAAGTTTTGGTTTTTTGTTTTTGCTTTTTTTTTTTGCTCATTAAATCTTCTACAGCTTACCAAGGGTATCATTTCTTGGAATATAAAAATTATTAGCTTAAAATTACTAATAGAAAGACGCAAGTAAAATGCAAAGGCTTAGCCAATAATAATGTGATTGTTTTGCGTTCCCCAAATATTTTAATTTAATTCGTTACAATTCTTTATGATTGTTTTTATCATCACTTTGTTGTTCTGTGGTGAGTGTTTGGGAGTTGATTTACATGTAGAAGTGGAAATACTTGGAGCTCATTGGGTTCTATTATAAGTAAAATTACGCATGTGTACAGAGGGCAAAGGCATGGGAAAGCAGCAGTAAGGAATTCTAGAACTCTACTGGAGAGAGTCAGTTAGCATATCCCACTTTTTTTTTTCCTTATTAGAAAAATTCTGAAGGAAATCAGATCTTTTTTAGTCCTTTAGATAAGCAGTATTGGTCATATAAGCATCCTTTCATTAAGTACATAATAACAACTCATTTTTTCATAGTGCCTTAAGGCATACAAAGCTCTTTACACATGTTATATCATTTGAGCCTCACAATAATTCTGTGACACAGGCATTATTATTCTCCATATTACATATAAGCTAACTAAGTATGAGAAGAGCCTAATGAGGCAAAGACTATCTGTTGACCATTCCCCATCTAAGCACTGTGCCACCTAGTTACCCTATTGCATAGTAACGATAAAGAAATAAGTACAGCTGTAAGAGGAAGAAGTAGTAACCCCTTTGTTTTCACTAGTTCCTTTCTTAGAAATTTGTGACTTATGAAAAGGAATTTTGAAATTAAATGGAAAATACATTTTGAAATGAATGCTATTTCAATTATAACAAATATACCCCAAAAAGGTAGCATGTTACAATGAAAGGCACTTTTGATTTTTATTAGGCAATCTGAGATTCAATCCTATCTCTATATGATGTTGTAGAGCAAATAAAATGACGTTTCTGGTTTTCAATTTCCTTTTTTATAAAATGAAGGTTGGACTAGCTAACTTGTAAGGTCTTTATACATTTAAATCTATATTATAATTAAAAATCAAGGATTCCGGGTTAAGATGGCGGCAGAGTAAGAAGCAGCTCTTAACCTCTTCTGACCGTAACACACAAAACTCCTCAAGGGGACATAAAAACAAGTCCAGACGAACAGAGGAACCCCACAACAGGGCACAGCGTGGAAGGTACGTAGAATCGAGGCATTTCCATGCTATAAAGGGGTGAAACAGCTCTCACTAAATCGCGGGCTGAGCAACCACCCCACTCCCATCCCCTCCACACACAACACCTATAGCGCCAAAGCTAGCTAAAAAGAAATAGAGCAAGTTTGGGGCACCCATCAAGTCATTGGCAGCTCTGGGGCCTGTTCCTGAGAGCAGCAAGATTTAGGACCCCCAAAAGCTAAAGAAAACTCACAAACTCTGAGCGCGGGAGCAGGACGCAGAGAGTGGACTCAGGGCACAGAGTACAGGCTCTGAGCACAGGCGCGGGTGGAGGCGTGGGTGGAGGCAGACACAGCCATGAGCTAAAGCTCTGAAACCCTGAGTGGGGAACCAGTGTGGACGGGTATACGACTGTGGAAGCAGCGCCCTGAGACTTGTAAAGAAACCTCTGGCAGAGGATCAAGCAAGGGGGACCACCAGGGGGCTTGACCTTGGAAAAAACCAGAACTCAGACCTCAGGAGCCAAAAGACCGCGGACAGACCCTGAGCACAAGGATAAACCTGAGGAGCTGCTGGGCTAACGATGGCTACCCAGTCTCAGGAAGTTCAGAAGAGAAAGATTAACAACAAGAAAAAGAAGTCTTTAACACTCAACAACTTTTACACAGAGAAAATCCAGACAACCGAGCAAACAGAGGAGGAGAACAAACAAGCATCTGGACCCTCCTCAAATAAGGAAAACTCCTCACAAGCTATGGAAGAGATTTTGAGGAAAATGGAAGAGATCTGGCAAGAAAATAACTGTTTAAAAGGTAGAATCTTGCAATTGGAAAGTGAGGCTAAGAAACCAAATGAACTGATAAGCAAATTGAACACCAGAAATGACCAGATTGAAAAGGAATATCAGAAGATTATGGCCGAAAACCAGAAGATTATAGCCGAAAACCAGAAGATTATAGCCGAAAACCAAAAGATCATAGCCGAAAACCGAAAGATTATAGCCGAAAACCAATCCCTAAAGGCTAGAATTGAGCAATTAGAAGCTAATGATCTCTCAAGACAACAAGAACAAATAAAACAAAGTCAAAAGACTGAAAAAATAGAAGGAAACATGAAATATCTCAATGAGAGAGTGACAGACCAAGAAAACCGGTCTAGAAGAGACAATTTGAGAATAATTTGTCTTCCAGAAAAACCAGAAATTAATAGAAACCTGGACTCCATACTAACAGAAATTATTCAGCAAAATTGCCCTGAAGTCCTACAACAAGAGGGCAATATAGACATTGAAAGGATTCATAGAACACCTGCAACATTCGATCCAGGTAAGAAAACGCCCAGAAATATAATTGCCAAATTCAAGAGTTTCCAAGCAAAAGAAAAAATCTTACAAGAAGCCAGAAAGAGAAAATTCAAATATCAAGGAGCACCAATCAGGATCACACAGGATCTGGCAGCCTCCACGCTAAAAGATTGCAAGGCTTGGAATACGATATTCAGAAAGGCAAGAGAGATGGGCCTGCAACCACGGATCAACTACCCATCAAAATTGACTATATATTTCCAGGGGAAAGTATGGATATTCAACAAAATTGAAGAATTCCAGGTATTTGCACAGAAAAGACCAGGGCTAAATGGAAAGTTTGATATCCAACAACAAAAATCGAGAGAAACATGAAAAGGTAAATAAGATACAGAGGGGAAAGAAAGAAAACTTATAATTTTTAAATTTGCCTTTTTAAGGGCCTCAGTGAGATCTAA
The DNA here is from genome assembly GCF_016433145.1 of Gracilinanus agilis. NCBI lineage: Eukaryota > Metazoa > Chordata > Mammalia > Didelphimorphia > Didelphidae > Gracilinanus > Gracilinanus agilis. Next base: position 438,297,556 of record NC_058130.1, on the reverse strand, counting down.
TTATCTGTATTCCTATGTAGAGAAATGTTATGTATAATTCTCTGTAGTGAACTCTATTCACTATTATAGTATTCACTATTAGAGTAATCAGAAGAATAATTCACAGGGTGAGGGTGGAACACTAAATAATCTAAGATGACATGGGGGATGGGAAAGAGGGGGTGAATAGCAGGGGACACCAAGATAAACTTGGGTGAATAAGAAAAATAGGATATTCTATTACACACAAAGAGGGCATGGGAAGGAGAGGGGACAAATACTATTATAAGAAGGAGAAGAAGAGAGCATTTAGAGGTAATAATCAAACCTTACTCTCAGTGTAATCAATGCGGAGAGGGAAGAGTAGCCATACTATCCATTGGGACATAAAACTCTTATCTAACCCTTCTGAGAAAGTCAGAAGGGATAAACCAAGGGGAGCAGGGGAGAGGGGAGGTCAAAAAAAGGGAGGGGAGAAGAAGGGGGAGGGAATTCATAAGGCCGTTAAAAACAAAAAGAGGGGAAAAATAAGGGAGGGGGTAGAAAGGGAAATTAATCAAGGGAGGGGATAAGGGATAGCGGCTCAATAGCAAACCACTGGTTTAAAAGGAAAAAGTATTAGAAAAAGGGGGTAGGAATAGGGGAGGATTCGAAAATGTCAGCAAATGCACAACTGATGATTATAACTCTGAATGTGAATGGGATGAACTCGCTCATAAAACGGAAGCAAATAGCAGAGTGGATTAGAAACCAAAATCCTACCATATGTTGTCTAAAAGAAACACACATGAGGCGGGTGGACATACGCATGTTTAAGGTTCAGAGCTTGAGCAAAATCTTTTGGGCATCAAATGAGAAAAAGAAGGCAGGAATGGCTATTATGATTTCTGACAAAGCCAAATTAAAAATAGATATGATTAAAAAAGACAGGGAAGGTCATTACATCCTGATTAAAGGCAGTATAAACAATGAGGAAATAACACTGCAGCAAGTGGCACAGTATCCAAATTCATAAAGTAGAAACTGGCAGAGCTCAAGAAGGAAATAGATAGTAAAACCATACTAGTGGGAGATCTAAATATTCCTCTTTCAGATCTAGATAAATCAAACCGAAAAATAAATAAGAAAGAGGTAAGAGAGGTGAATGAAGTCCTAGAAAAATTAGATTTAATTGATATGTGGAGAAAAATAAATAGGGACAAAAAGGAATACACCTTCTTTTCAGCTGCACATGGCACATTCACAAAGATTGACCATGTTATAGGGCATAGAATCATTGCAAACAAATGCAAAAGAGCAGAAATAATAAATGTAACCTTCTCAGATCATAATGCAATAAAAATAATAATTAGTAAGGGCACCTGGACAGGAAAATCAAAAACTAATTGGAAATTAAATAATATGATTCTCCAAAACCAATTTGTCAAAGAAGGAATCATAGAAACAATCAACAATTTCATTGAAGAAAATGACAATGATGAGACATCCTACCAAACTCTGTGGGATGAGGCCAAGGCAGTACTCAGGGGGAAATTTATATCCTTGAGTGCATATATTAACAAATTAAGGAGGGCAGAGATCAATGAATTGGGTATGCAACTCAAAAAATTAGAAAGTGAGCAAATTAAAAATCCCCAGATGAAAACTAAATTAGAAATACTAAAAACCAAGGGAGAAATTAATAAAACTATTGAATTTATAAATAAGACTGGAAGCCGGTACTTTGAAAAAATAGATAAAATTGACAAAGTACTGGTCAATCTAATAAAAAAAGGAAAGAAGAAAACCAAATTGATAGTATCAAAGATGAAAAGGGAGACCTCACCTCTAATGAAGGGGAAATAAGGCAATCATTAAAAACTATTTTGCCGAATTATATGGGAATAAATATAACAATTTAGAAGATATGGACAAATATTTACAAAAATATAAACTGCCTAGATTAACAGCAGAAGAAATAGAATACCTAAATAATCCCATATCAGAAAAAGAAATTGAACAAGCCATCAAAGAACTCCCTAAGAAAAAATCGCCAGGGCCTGATGGATTCACAAGTGAATTCTATCAGACATTCAAAGAGTAACTAATCCCAACACTATACAAATTATTTGATAAGATAAGCAAAGAAGGAGTCATACCAAATTCCTTTTATGACACAAATATGGTACTGATTCCAAAGCCAGGGAGATCAAAAACAGAGAAAGAAAACTACAGACCAATCTCCCTAATGAACATAGATGCAAAAATCTTAAATAGAATACTAGCAAAGAGACTCCAGCAAGTAATTAAGAAGATCATCCACCATGATCAGGTGGGATTTATACCAGGAATGCAAGTTTGGTTCAACATTAGGAAAACCATCCACATAATTGACCATATCAACAGTCTAACAAACAAAAATCACATGATTATCTCAATAGATGCTGAAAAAGCCTTTGACAAAATACAGCATCCATTCCTATTGAAAACACTGAAAAGTATAGGAATAGAAGGACCTTTCCTAAAAATAATAAACATTATATTCCTAAAACCATCAACAAACATCATATGCAATGGGGATAAATTAGAAGCCTTCTCAATAAGATCAGGAGTAAAACAAGGATGCCCATTATCACCTCTATTATTCAACATAGTACTAGAAACACTAGCAGTTGCAATTAGAGAAGAAAAAGAAATTGAAGGTATCAAAATAGACAAGGAGGAGACTAAGCTATCACTCTTTGCAGATGATATGAT
>NC_058130.1:438178874-438289841 GCF_016433145.1 Gracilinanus agilis | reverse complement strand
GAATGTAATGGACCTCTGTACCAGCAGCAATACAATGACCCAGGACAATTCTGAGGGATTTATGGTAAAGAATGCTGCCCACTTTCAGAGGAAGGACTGCAGGAGAGGAAACATATAAGAAAAACAACTGCTTGAACTCATGGGTCGGGGTGGACGTGATTGAGGGTGTGGACTCGAAACTACCACACCAATGCAACTACCAACAATTTGGAAATTGGTCTTGATCAAGGACACATGACAAAACTAGTGGAAATGTGCATCGGCCATGGGTGGGGGCAGTGCGGGGGGTGAAGGGGAAAGTAGGAGCATGAATCATGTAACCATGTTAAAAATGAATATTAATAAATGTTTAAAAAAATCAATCATGGAGACTCTATACTAAATTTATAATTATTTATTAGGAAAAAGAAAGAAAGAAAGATATTACCAGATCTTTCTAACTACCATAGAGTACCAGGCACACTGCTGCTTCATCAGGTCTAAGATTCCCAACAACCCTGGCCCATTTACCAGTGGTGGCAAGGGGCCTTAGCTAACCATAATGTATACATACTTGCATGGCTATATTCACAAAGATAGATACATATAAATGCATATATACACACTGTAGGGCCCAATATCTTTGGGGATTATGTTCCAAAACATGCTAAGGATGGTTGAAATTGTAAATATAAGCAAACATCTTATGACTCCTATATTTATTTTTTCTGTTCCTTCAACTCATATGCTCAATAAAGATATGCTCAAGCTCAATAGTTACTAGCTATGTGACCCCAAAGCCAAATTTTCTTCATTTATAAAATGCAGGTTTTCAGAACTCTTATGCTACCCACATCACAGGACTGCTGTGAGGGTTAAATGAGATAGAATGTGTAGAGGGCTACATAAATACCAGATGTTCATTAGAAATAGTTGACTCAATGGATAGAAGATTGAATCTTGTCAAGAATATAATTTCTAGTAGTGTGACCATATGGAAATTAGTTCTGTCTGCCTCAGTTTCTTCATCTTTAGAACAGGGGTAATGCAAATACCATTATTTCAGGTTTGTTGTTCTGAAGTTCAGGTAGGATAATTGTGAAACATTTTGCAAACCTCAAAGCACTATATAAATACTGGATACTATCATTATTATTCCCTGATGGTTCCTTTAATTAGAAAGGAGTTACATTTTAGTTTTATTTGTTACTAATCTCCTGAGGATGTTTTTTAACTTGAAATGATAAATTTTAGTTATGCAAATGAGGAAGGACAGTTAATATAGCTGGTATCACCTGTACATATCTGAGAGAGACAGGAAAAGATTAATGAAAGCAGCATGACAAAAAAGATGAAAATTGGACAATCTAAATCTCAATTTTAGCCTCATCACTTATTTCTTCTGCAGTTTGGGAAAAGTCACTGCACTCCTCTGTAAAAGAAGGTTTCGGACTAAATGATCTCTAAAGTCCCTTCCAACTCTAAACCTATGATATTAAATTAATAACTGGTATTTCCATTTGACACTGTGGGGTTTACAAAAACATTTTGTAAATGTTATCTCACTTTGTTGTTGTTGTTCAGTCATTTCAGTTGTGCCTGGCTCTTCATAACCCCGTTTGGGATTTTCTTGGCAGAGATACTGGAATGGTTTGCCATTTCCTCCTCTGCATCATTTTACAAATGAAAAAAAACTGAGGCAAACAGGGTTAAGGGAGTTGCCCAGAGTCACATAGCTCATATCTGAGGTCACATTTGAACTCAGGTCTTCCTGACTCCATGCCCAACACCCTATTTATTGTGCCACCCAGTTGATCCTTTTAAAAACCCTGTGAGACAGACCCAGGTATATGTAGAACAAGTATCCCCAGATAGATTCAGCCTGTGCTCTCTATATACATATGCATTACTACTTTTCAGAATAGAAACACCGGAGACTAAAAGCAGCAAAGAGATTTGTCACTACTCACAGAGCACATGTGTTTTACAGGCTGGAATCCAACCCAGGCCTCCATGGATTCCCAAGTTCAGCCTACTTTCCCCAATATCACTAGAAAAATAGAAGAAAAGGGAGATCTAAGGGCTCGATGATACACTCCAGTGGTTCCTCCTTGGAAGTCTTGTATATATCTTTCCTTTTCTGTTCTCTGGAGGAAAATGACATCGATTTTATAGTGATACTAAGTCTGATAGTCTTGAGGTTAGGGAGGAGTGACTTATGGTTTACTAAATCAAAAGCTGTAGACAGGCTAATAAAAATGAGTCCCACACCAAGCCTCTGTGCAGATTTAGAGATCCCAGAGATGACCTGTATAGAAAGATGAGCTACTTAGAATCTGACCAAAGTGAAGCCAAAGCTGAAGTCAAACTTTAAAGAATTCAAGTTGCTTTACCGAAACTCTTCTTAAAGAGGCTTATACCTCAAATAATACATTAGTTTCATTTCTACCTGTTTTAGGGGTAAGAGTACACTGTCAAATTGAGGAAAGAGCTTCAGAAAGATAAATACAGGATATCAGTTTCTTACCCAATGGAAACAGAAAATTAAAATACACAATCATAGCCTTTAATTCAAAGTTATTTCAATATTTAGAGAGGTAATCTGGTCTCATGAGGAGATACGCCAATTTTGGAGCCACAAAAAATAGGATTCAGATCCTAACCCTGACCCACCCTAGCTCTGTGACCCTGGATTAAGTTGCTTCATTTTTATGAGCTCTAGGCTATGCTCTAAAATTTTAAGATGCAGAGAAAATAATGGCTTTCATTGGTAGTAGGAGTTTCCTCACTTAGAAGTTACCTATACAATGAAAAAACAAGTGTGGTTTCCATTCCTTCTTCCTGAACTCTTACCAACTTCCTTGTAAGGAATCAGTAGGGTGTATAATTTGTATAAGGAAGAAGGTTGACTAAATGATCTCTACTATCCCTTTTAGTTCCATATCTGTGATCCTTTAAGGAAACTGACCAACTAAAGATAGGGTACTACAATTCATTCTCATAGTCCAAAAGTGCTTTGCAATCACTTTTTCTTATTTCTTGCCAAAGCTGCAAAAGAGCCAAGATAGTGTTAGAAGGAAGTAGAAGCATGAAAAAGTAAAATAACCAATGTACCTTTAATTAAAAGGCAAATTATTGCCTGATACCAAGTCTCCTTTTCAGTCCCAGTTTCCCAGTCTTAGATCATGGAGCCCCTTTGCTTTCTTGGACTATAGCATCAGATTAATTAGGAACAATCAGCCTAATTCTCATTTGCAGCAGTGGAGGATCATAAACCTGTCTAGGGAGGTCCTTTGTAGTTTAGCATTCAGGTTGGATGAATTTAATTAAACTTCTATAAAGAGAATCAGTTGGAAACATTTCCTTCCTTGGTTGGCTTCAAAACTTTATGAATTATTCCTTGCATTGCTAGAGATGGATTGTGTTGCTAAAGATGGCTCCTTGCCTTGGTGAAGTTGTCAGCAGGATTTCTAGGAGCTTCCTTCTTCTCTTGGTTTAGGATTAATAGAAACAAACCAAGGCTGGATTCACATCAGAGCCAATCAGCTCTTGATTATCCATTCTCCTGGACAGAGATAGCATGAATAATTGATATGTCAGATGGTTCTGTTTCAGCCAAAACCTTTAACACCACAGAATAAATTTCTTAATAATAAATAACAGTAAGGAGAGAAAAAAAATTTTAATTAATTTCTTGTCCTTTTGGTTCTCTGGGTTCTAGGTGCTTATAGCCAACTATCACAAAGATTGGGAAACAGATAAATAAGGCTTAGTGGCTTCACACATAGAATAATGGATTCTGGTACCATATCTAAAGAAAAAAAAGTAGAAATGCAGAAATAGCTGAATCATAGGAGGAGGAGGATTGTTAAAATCCTGCTGACAACTTCTCCTGGGCAGAGAACAGTTTAATAATAACTCATATTTCTAGAGTGCCTTAAGGTTGTAAAGCAATTTCTAAAATAAATCTTAAGGGATGAGTGCAAGCAAAATAACCAAAGATCTTGAATGAATAAGATTTTGTTACATCTTTGCTAATGCCCCTTTAGTGTCTTTGTACACATATTTATACTGTGAATGTAAGACAATAAACAATGGAAAAAATAGATGCCTCTCTTCCTACTTTTATGTCATATCACAAATATATGACCATTATAAATGTTGGTAATTAAAACATTCCTTTCACCAAGTTCTATTCCTATTTTGGTCAGTTTCCATCTGCTCTCCTATTATTTAGCTTATTCATGTTATATAATTAAATTTCTTAGTAAATAGTAGGCCTTTATAAAGCACCCAGAAATTTACAGAGTGCTTTACAAATATCTCATTTGATCTTCACTAATATTAGGAAGTAAATGCTTTGTTTTCCTTTTCAGGATTCAGGCAGAGAGAGGTTAAATGACTTGCCCAGGATCACATTGCTAGTAAGTATCTGTGGTCAACTTAGAATTTAGATTTTTGCCTGGAAGACACTTCTTCAAACATCACACTACTTTGGAAGTACCCAAACTTTCTTAATAGTGAGAATTAGCTCCTAAAAAAAAAGCCTGAAGCTTGTGTTGGTTCCAGTACCCATTCACCAGGTGATGAAAATCATACTTAAATATGAGGGTCAGGGTCAAGACATATGCTGAAAAAGTGATCAAACAAACAAAAAATCTTGACTATAAAAAGCTACTGTAGTGACAAAGAAAATCAAGACACAAACTTTGAAGAAAACAGAGTTGTCAAAATAGCTACAAGAAGTGCTTCATTTATTTTAAAATGTGAATTGACAGAAGGAAGCCCTAAAAGAATTTCTCAGAAGAGATAAAAAAGGAGATAAGAATATTAGAAACAAAAGTATGAAAATGAAGTTAAGAAAGAAAATTATAAAAATCTTGGTAAAAGAGACACAAAAACTGAAGAAAAAATATCTTAAAAGGTAGAGCTGACAAAAAGAAAATGAGGTACAAAAGCCCACTGAAGAGAATAATAACTTAAAAATTCAAATTGGATAAGTGGAAGCTAATGACTGCATATGACATCAAGAGAAAAATAAAATAAAGTGAAAAGACTACAAACAAAATAAAAGAAGAAAATGTGAAATATTATATCTTATAAACAACTGACCTGGAAAATAGATTGTGATAAGAAATTTAAGAATTATTGGATTGAATGAAAGCAATGATCATAGAAAGAGCCTAGACATCATACATAAAGAAATTATGAAGAAAAACAGCTCCAGTATTCTAGAACCAGAGAGCAAAATAGGGCGTGAAAGAATAAACAAATCACCTCCTGAATGTTATTAAAATGAAAACTAGGGATATTATAGCCACATTCCAGAGATCCCAGACTGAGGAGAAAATACATAAGCAGTTAGAAAGAAAACATTTACAAACAGTGGAACTATGGTGAGGATCACCCAAGATTTAGCAGTTACCATGATAAAGAAGCAGAATACTTGAAATATGATATTTCAAAAAAGGAAAGGCACCCCAATTATAATAAAAAATAACTGAGTCTGTAAAACTTTTATCCATTAGATGGAAAAATGAACATTTAATGACAGAATATTCAGTCATTCCTGATGAAAAGACCAGAGATAAATAGGGACTTTGACTTTCAAATACAAGTCTCAAGAAAAGCATAAAAAAGGAAGCATGAAAGAAATCATAAGGGATTTAAAATGGTAAAACTCTTTGTATTCCAATATGGAAAGATATTGCAGGTGACACCAAAGAACTTTATCATGATTATACCAGTTAGTAGAATATAGATATATAGTATAGATAAAGGGCATAAAAGTGAACCAGTTATATTTGGATGAAATAAAAAAATAGATTTGTGAGAAAGATAGATTTGCTGGGAGAAAGGAGAGGGAAGAAGAAGAATTGGGAAAATTATTTCAGATCAAAGAAGAATTTAAAAAATAGCTTCTACAGGAATGGAAAATTAATAAGGGATGGACAATATTTAAAACTTATTCATGGGGCAGCTGGGTAGCTCAGTGGAGTGAGAGTCAGACCTAGAGACAGGAGGTCCTAGGTTCAAACCCAGCCTCAGCCACTTCCCAGCTGTGTGACCCTGGGCAAGTCACTTGACCCCCATTGCCCACCCTTACCAATCTTCCATCTATGAGACAATACACCGAAGTACAAGGGTTTTAAAAAAAACTTATTCATATAAATTTGGGTATATGATTGGTATTTACCCAAATAAATAAGTGATAAATCATATATTTTCATCTTCATTTTTAGTTCAACAGTTCTTTCTCTAGAGGTGGATAGTACTCTTTGTTGTAAGTCCCTCCGAATTATCCTGGATAATTGTAGTGCAGTTAGGTTAGCAGCAAAATCTATCATATTTGATCATACCACAATATTGCTATTCCTGCATATGATGTTCTCCTGGTTCTGCTTACTGTCCTCTCAATCAGTTCATGAAAGTCCTTCTAGCTCTTTCTGAAATCATCCTGTTCATCATTCTTTTTTTTTTAAGCCTTAACTTCTGTGTATTGGCTCCTAGGTGGAAGAGTGGTAAGGGTGGGCAATGGGGGTCAAGTGACTTGCCCAGGGTCACACAGCTGGGAAGTAGCTGAGGCCGGATTTGAACCTAGGACCTCCCGTCTCTAGGCCTGACTCTCAATCCACTGAGCTACCCAGCTGCCCCTGTGTTCATCATTCTTCATAGCACATTAGTATTCCATCACTGTTGTATACCACAATTTGTTCAGTCATTCCCCAGTTAAGAGATATCTCTTTAGTTTCCAATTTTTGGCCACCACAAAAAGAGCAGCTATAAATATTTTTGTACAAGCAGGTCATTTCCTATTTTTTTTATCTCTTTGGGATAAAGACCTAATAAGGGGAATTACTGAGTCAAAAGGTATGCATTCTTTTATAGCCTTTTGGACATAATTTCAAATTCCTTTTGAGAATGGTTGGATCACTTCACAACTCCACCAGCAATGCAGTAGTGTCCCAATTTTGCCACATCTCCTCCAACATTATTTTCCTTTGCTATCATATTGGCCAATCTGTTAGGTATAAGGTTGTACCTCAGAGTTGTTTTAATTTGCATTTTTCTAATCAAGAGGGATTAAGAACATATTTTCATATGATTATTAATAGCTTTGATCAATATGTTATTATAAGAGCTGCGTTTTCAAGTCATATATTGGGAACTAAGATGGCAAAGTAAGGGACAATTTGCTTGTCCAAACACTCCAAACACATAAACATAGAAAGCAAAGCACTTCAAAAATAAAGGAAAGCAGAAGGGATAGGTTTCAGTGGAGTCAGAGAGAATAGTGTGGTGAGTCCTACAATTGGGAGACTTGAAGAGCTTTTACTGGCTCAGAGAACTGCCATGTGAACTGAGGTAACAAAGCAGTAAGTAGAGAGGAAGCCCTATGTGCTGCCAAGCAGCCTGAGGCAAAAAATAATAAAAAAAAAACCAACCAAACAAAAAAACCCCAGCAAACAGGGAAGAAGCCCAAGAGGTAAAGAAACTTCAGATTCATGAGCAGCCCTATAGATGGCCCGAGGCAACAAAGCTGGCATGGGGTGGGGGAGCACCTCAATACTTGCTTCTACCAGACTCCATGTGTAAAGGCAGAGTGTGAGGAAAGAAAATTCTTCTCAGAATGGTGCATGCTGGGAGGAGAGCCAGCAGCATTGGTTAGAAGAAGAAATGAATTGTGGGAGAGATTCCTGAGGAAGGGGCTTTTGGATTGAGGAGCTCAAGGTGGAAGGAAGGAGAGGAGCTTTCTCAGGACCATTCAAGAGCCAAACCTGAGGGTTTCCTGGACTCGTGTTATTCCCAAAAGCCTGTTATCCCTGCCAGCGTCCATTGACATCAAGATCAAGCTTGATCCTTGGGGGAGTCTGACCCCCAAACTCCCAATCCACACCTTGCCTTACAAAAAGACCCTGCCTAAAATAAGTATAACTTAGATAATAGGATAGAAACTAGATATGGGGGGAAGGGAAGGAGAACCTTTGTCTAAAGCCGGGATTGGCTCCCCAAGGGGAAGGACGTTGGGGTTTAGATCATTAGGGTTTCCTTTGTTCCCTTTACCCATCATCTTCTTCAACTACCTTGATTGGCCCATAATAAAATATTTAGCACTCAGATAAGGAGATCCAAGTTAATTCACAGGCAAAGAGGGGAAGAGGGTCTGTGAGCAGTTGCTGAGACTAAAATTGAGCAAGACCCCCTGCAAAGTCTTTGGCTGCCAAGGGGGAGGCTTTTGTTCACAGAGGGTCTGTGCCACACCGGCCAGGGTCTCTACCCACCTCATCAATCAGGATAGCCTTCCCATTGTCCTTCAATGCTGGATCCTGCCTCCGACCTGTCACCATTTGGGAGAAACCCCCTCAGTTTGTCAAGTACTCGTGGTACTTTGAGGGAAGAGTTGAGAGATTCAAACTCACTGGCCCATCACTCTTTACTACCTCATCTCTCTCAAAGATAGCCATTAATACACATGTACCTAAGGTAATGGACCCATAGAGAACTGAACAGTCCAACACAAAAGACAACAGGGAAAACAAAAGCACAGGGAGCAGAATTAAGCTTTAAAAAACTACTGGAATCCTACCATCTAAAACAGTGATTCCCAAAGTGGGTGCCACCACCCCCTGGTAGGTGCTGCAGTGATACAGGGGAGAGGTGATGGCCACAGGTGTGTTTATCTTTCCTATTAATTGCTATTAAAATTTAAAAAAAATTAATTTCCAGGGGGCTAAATAATATTTTTTCTGGAAAGGGGGCAGTAGGCCAAAAAAGGTTTGGCCTGCTCTAGAAGTAAGCTGTCCCATCCAGGAAGTGCACATTGGGGAATTCGAAGATAGCTGGGGCTATGCCAAACACCAGAGAAGGCTCCACTGCAAGTCTGGAACAGCACTCCCTCCACTCCAGGAGCAGAGCAGAACCTCAACAGATAGACAAAATAACAAGGGAAGATGGGGAATAATTGTAAAAGAAAGATTTTTAGTAGTTTTATAGGTATGGTATTGAAAAAATAAATTAATTTGGGTAGGATTGTCATCTTTATTATATTAGCTCATTCTACCCATGATCAGTTAATGTTTTCCAATTATTGAGATCCAGTTTTAATTGTGTGAAAAGGGTTTTATATTTGTGTTCATATAATTCCTGTGTTTGTCTTGGCAGAGAGATTCTTAAATATTTCATATTTTCCGGAGTGATTTTAAATGGGGTTTCTCTTTCTAACTCCTACTGTTGAATTTTTTTGGAAATATATTAAAATGCTGATGAATTATGTGGGTTTATTCTGTACCCTGCAACTTTGCTAAAGTTGTTGATTATTTCTACCAGCCTTTGTGGGAAGCCAATAAGAGAAAAGATAAAAATCTGAGACTCCTCTTTTGACCCCTTTTGTGATCCTTGTGATTTCTTGTTGAAAAGTATTGTGGCCTTATTGAAAAGATTTAAGTTCCTAGCAAAACTGAATTTAAAGGGTCGAGTATAGGAAGCACCATATCCAAGTTCCCCAGTGTTTCCTTCTAAGCAACTTGCTTGTTGGTATAGCACCAGTAGTGAGCCTTTGACATGGCTATGATAGCAGTAGCAGTAGCATTGAAGGTCTCAGCTCAGAAATGGTAAAGGAATAAGACAACACATCAGGATGAGTCCCAGGTATCCTAAATTGGCACTGGATGCTAGACTCTATTATTGCCCATGTGTCATTTTAAGATTCACTTCCAAGGAAGAAAAGGGAGTGAACACTAGTAGTTACAGGGGACCTGGCTGCAGTTACAGAACCCTATAGAATGCTAGCATTTATGGTTGCAGGGGAACAGGGCTTTACAAGGTACAGACCAGAGCACCAAGTAGGGTAACAGTGATCATATTTCTCTTTGTATCACATTACCTTGGAAGCCCTAAAAAACAACTCCAGAACTATCTTTGAAAACAGCAACAGCAAAGAGTCTATAACCTTAGATGTTAACTACATGTCCACTCTGTGGTGGGAACTAAAAAAAAGATATAATGTAGAGAGACCCAGAGTTGATAGTGGTAGTTTCTGCTCAGGGATCCCCCTGAATGTTGTAATGCAGGGTTGCTAGCAGAAGCCTTTTGCTTCTGCAAATTCAACTGTAAGCAGCCATGGAAGTTAGGGGTTTTAGAATGTTCAGAAAGGCAGTTGGAGCCTGAGGCTATAAATAGTGCTGATGTTCCAATGGAGGGGCTTTTGCCTTTTGGCTTCCGCATGGCCTGTGCTGATTGTCTTTGGGGATTTGGAACCTAGATGATTTCTCTGGACCTCTCCCTGATCTCTCCATCTACATCCCTACTATTTTCCCTGAATTTCCCTTTGGGCCCTTGGAGGAAGGGTGGGCTTGGTGGTTGGACATTGTGGGTTTAGTTTCTGTAGGCAAGTAGGACATCCTAGATCAAGAAACCCCTAATTTAGTGATTTGATAAATACTTTACTTCAAATGCAGTCAAACCTTCCTGACTGGGAGAGCCGGCCTCTCTCAGTCTAACCCTCTTCTGTGACCCATCCCCCAGCACCAGCCTTCTCCCTAGCAGCAGTTATAAAAACCTGAAACCTCTTTCCCTTTGATTATCCCTGACATTAATAAATCCCCTTTGTTACCTATACAAAGCCTCTGGTGAATGATTGTATTGAAGATTAAGGCAAAGGCTGAAGAGGAAAGAATTATTTTCCTTTTATTTCCTTGGGAGAAACCTAGGCATCCATCTTGGGCAGGAAGTACCCAGTGGAGACTTCCTGCAGACATCAATTTCATTGTCAGGGAGGAGCCTTTGACTCCTCCCTCAAAGGACTTTAGAAATTAACAAGAGGAACCCCAGCCTTGATGTAAACATTTCTGACTGGCCCAAATTCCTCTTGTACCTTAGAGATGCCTTCCCTGCCTTGAAGAACCCAGCCTATTTCCTCTCAGTATCCTCTGTCTCTAGCCTCAGTGACTAGCCTGTTTGAGCAGCCCCTCCTATACTCTCATTCATTCTCTTACCTTCCTAAATATATACAACCCATTCATCCCTTCATTACTCACCTAACCACTTTACTCCTCCCTATGCCAAATTGCCTACTTATTCCATAACAATATCCAGCTGGGATCTCCAGGTATTCTAACCTCTGGTTAGTGAGAGTGAAGCAGAATCACTATCTCTTAGTGGACCAGTTGCACAAATGCCTTGGAGACAATTGATTTATAAAATCAATATCTCTTTTATTATAAAAGGGTTACAAACTGAGGATCAGAGCAAGGGGTCCCTAACTCTAAGGAATCTAGCTATTTACCCAACAACCCTCTATGTCTTTCATAAGAGGAGGCCTTTGGGTCTTCCGGCTAACCTAATAGTTCCCTATTTCTATCTAGGTGTTCCCCCAAAACTGACTAAGCTACCTATCTATGACCCTCAGTAGTTAGTTTAATTTCGTTCAGAAGCTGTATCCAAAACTCATTATGATTGCTCTCAAATGGCTAAGTTCACCTTAGAGGGTCTGACCCCTGAGGTAAAACCTCAAAGCCAATCTGACAGACTTTTAGATAAAAACCTTCTGGAAAGGATAGCAGGTATGGTCAGATTCTTTTCTAGATATTCCCAAACAGAGTACCTCCAAAGATAATTTAGGGGTTTCTCCTTCTTCACAGTCAGGTTGAGGTAGCTAAGCTCCCAGAAGCCTCTTTTCCTCTACCCTTCCAGACAAGAAGAGTCCAACCTCCTCTTCCAGGAAGTCACTCACTCCCAAAGTTGTCACTTCCAAACTGTTCCTCCTCTGCCTTTTTCCTGCTAACATCCTTTCCCTTGAGTTCCTAGTATGAGCCTTAAAGACAGCCTTCCACTTCTCTTAAAAATTATCCTATCTCTATCCTTCCCATTACAGAACAGAGATAAATTCAAAATCAAGAAATAGGCTGGGAAAATGATAAAACAAACAAAATAGCCCGATCATAAAAGTCTACTATAGTGACAGAGAAGATGAAGATACAAACTAAGAAGGGAACAAGAATGTAAAAACAGATATTATCCAAGCATCAAAGAAAAAAAAATTCAAATACATGGAAGCAGAGTTGGGATTACACAAGATCTAACAGCTTCTATATTAAAGAACTGAAAAGCATGGAATATGATATTATGCAAGGCAAAAGATCTGGGATTACAACCAAGAATCACCAAGAACCACCAGGAATCAGAGAAATTGAGCATAACAGTCCAGGGGAAGAAATTCATATTTAATGAAATAGAGGATTTTTCAGGAATTCCTGATGATTCAATCAGATCTTAAAAGGCACTGATCAAACTAAACTAAATACACAAGAGAAGTATAAAAAATAAAAAGAAAAGAAAAACTCAAGGTACTCAGTGGGGTTAAGCTGATCACATTCCTAAATGGAAAAGTGTGAATTAGGATACTTAAGATATCTGTAATATGAGATACCAAAGGTAAACAATGGAAATGGTAATGTTTAAGGGATTTAATTAAATTATTACACAAGGTGATAACTAAGACACTTAAGATATTTATGATATGAGATACTTAAGTTATCTAAGATATTTAAGGTAATCAAAGGAATTAATGGGGTTAAATGATTGAATTACTACATATAGTGAAAACTAAGATACTTTAGGTATCAATCATAGTTGAAGTACATAAGGTACATCAATTACTTGGGAAACAAGGCATACTTAAGAATTTAATCACTATTAATACAGTGAATAGAAACATATATAAGAGCTGAAGTAAGTTGAATATGATGAGATGATCAAAAAAGACCCCAAAATAAAAAACAAAGCAAAACAAAATAAAGGGATAAGAAAATGGAATATACTGGGAAATGAAAAAAAAGAGAAAATTGGGGGTAAATTATCTCACCTAAGAAAGCATGTAAGAATCAATATAGTGAGACGTTGGCAGGCAGTGGTTAAACTTTATTCTCATTGGGATTGGTTAAAAAGAGGAATAACATCTTCATTTAGTTAGCTAAAGAAACACATCTTATCCTCGAGGGAAGAAAAAGGGGAAGAAGAATTAGAAAAAAGGGGGCATGGACAAAAGAGAGGGTGACTTTAGGGAAGGATAGTCAGAAACAAAAATGTTTGCCCATTGGAAAAGGCTAAAAGGAGAGAAAGAGAAGGATAAATGAAGAAAAAATAAGATGGAAGAAAAGACACAGTAATCATAACAGAATGTGAATGGGACAAACTCATGCATAAAACAGAGTATAGTATAACACACACACTCACTCACATACACACACACACATACACACACACAATGTATATATGTACATACACACTCAGTTTAGGATAGAAATCTATCCTATAGGAATAGAGAAGTAGGAGGGGAAGCGAATAAGAGAATGTAGGTTAGAAAATAGAGGACATATTAAAGGAGATAGTGGTCAAAAGACTTTTGAGGATGGGCAAGATAAAAGAAATAGAGGGGGAAGGATAAAAAGAAAAAAAATAGGGCTGAAAAAATACACCGTAGTCCTAACTGTAAATGTGAATGGAATGAACTCACCTATAAAATGGAAGAAGAGGACAGAAAACATTAGAAATCAGAACCCATCAATATGCTATTTACAGGAAGCACACCTGAAACAGAAAGACACACAAATAATTAAAATAGGGACTGGAGCAGAATCAATTGTGCTTCAGCTGAAACAAAACAGGCATAGGAAGCAATCATTATCTCAAACAAGACAAATGCAAAAATTGGCCATTAATTAAGAGAAATAATAAACCTATGTTTTTCTAAAAGATATTATGGACAATGAATTAAAATCGATACTAAATATACACACATCAAATTGAAGAGCATCTAAATTCTTCAAGAAAAATTAAATGAGTTACATGAGAAATAATACAGTAAAACTATACTAGTGTGGGACCTCAACTTTCTTCTCTCATAACTAGTAAATATAACCATAAAATAAATAAGATATAAATCATAGACATGAATAGAATTTTAGAAAAGTTGAATGTGATAGATCTTTGGAGAAAACTAAATAGGAATAGAAAAGAGTATAGCTGATTCAGCTATACATGACACCTAAAAGAAAAAAAAAAAAAAAACAACAACTTATTCCTCCAAACATTTAAGGAATACTTAATCTCATTATTATCTAAATGATTTTTTAAGATAGTCATACCAAATTCCTTCTATAACAAAAATTATATTTTGATTCCTCTACCAGAAAGAACAAAAACAGGGAAATAAAACCAAAAAATGACTTCTCTAATGAATATTTATACAAAAAATTAATCCTATATTAGGGCATAAGAACCTCATAGACAAATGCAGAAAAGGTGGAAATATTAAATGCATACAATTCATACTATAATGCAAAAAAGTTATATTCAACAAAGGGCTTTGTAGGCATATATTAAAAGTAATTGGACATCAAGTAATCTAATCTTAAAGAATTAGTTGGTCAAAGAATAAATCATAGAAACAATCAATAATTTGCAAAAAGAGAATGATAATGATGAGAAAACCTTTCAAAATTTGTGGGATTAATTCAAAGAATCTTGGGGAAAATTTATTTCTCTAGACCTTATATTAATAAAAAAAGAGACAAATCAACAAGTTAGATATGCAATTAGTAAAGCTAGAATAAGAACAAATTAAAAATCACAAAATAAATTCCAAAATAGAAATTCTAAAAGTCAAAGAAGAGATTATTAAAACTGAAAGCTTAAATGAGCTAATAAATTAAAAAAAATAACAACTAGGAGTTGGTTTTATTTTTAAAATCCAACAAAACAGATAAATCATTCGTTTGATCTAAAAAAGCAGGAAGAAACAAAAATTAGTAGTATCAGAGATGAAAAAGGTGAAAGCAACACTAATAAAGATGAAATTAAAGAAATTACTAGGAGATATTTCACCCAATTATGTTACAATAAATCTGACAATCTAATTGAAATGAATATTTAAAAATATGAATTAAAAAGATCAACATAAGAGGAAATAAAAAACCTAAATATTACCATTTTAAAAAAATTAATGAAAAAGTCATAAATGATCCTCTCTGCTAAAAAACTTAGGGTTAGATAGATTTACAAGTGAATTTTTCCAAAAAAAAATTTTAGGAATAATTAATTCTAACATTATATAAATGATTTTTAAAATTTCTACCAAAGTCCTTCTTTAACACAAATATGTTTTTGATACCTTTACCAGAAAGAAAGAAAATGCATGGGCTGATTTAGTGTTAGGAAGTGTAAGAGTTCTTAAGATAGCCAAGTAAAAAAAAAAATCACTCAGAACTTGCCAACCATTCTCTAGAAAATCACAATAAAACAAAAACACCTTGAAACAAATCCTGAAGCTATAGAATCAACAGAAGACAAGATAAAGCAGTCCTCTGGCCCAGAAGAGTGTGGTGAGTTAGAAAAAGAAGTTGAGAACAGGTCCAGCATGTGAAGTAGAACTCAGGTATGATATAGTGTGATTTCAGTAGGGAGAGAGTAGAAAAATAGTGTAATACAGTAGCGGTGACAGTAAGAAGAATGCTGCCCCAGCATAGTCAAGCTACAGCAGGGTCCAAGCACAATCCAACTCAGGAAGAGTGGGAGGAATTCAGCCCAACTAGGTCCAGCCTCAGTGGGAGAGAGTCGAACCCAATGTGATCCAGCACAAGTGCCATCTGGAAGGTGTAAACCTTCCAAAAGGCAGCCCAAAAAGTCCACCACTGCCAAGTGCTTAATCTGGGACTTGAGATAGCCAAGCTGACCCAAGCACTACAATGGATCATAGTACAAGCTTAGGACCGTACTCCCTCCACCCCAGGAATGAAACTAAGTTTCAAAATATAGGAAAAAGTCAGGGAAAAGCTTCCTAAAATGAGAAAAAATCAGAAAAAAGTATGACAGTGGAAAATAATTTTGGTACCATAGATGACCAAAATGAATGCTCAGAAGAGGACAGCAAGCAATACAAAAATGGAAACATGTGAAACCTCTAATAAAAATGTGAAATGGTATCAGGTCCAAAATTTGTTTCTCAATTTTATACCTTATTTTTACTCTTTATTTTATCAAATTTGCTAAAGATTTATTGGGTTTATTAATCTTTTAAAAAACAATTTAATTAATCATTTTTATAGTCTTTATTTTCAGTTTTACCTACTTCTTTCCTTATTTTCAGGATGTCCTCTCTTTTTTTAACCCTTAATTTCTGGCTTCATAACAACTCTAAGATAGAAGGGTTAGGGTTAGCAAATGAGGTAAAGTGACTTGCCCAGACACTTCCCACAAAGTGTCTGGGAGCTGCTTTGGTTTCATACCACAAGTTGGGGCAGTTTTTTTCATAATTATAATTTTCTCTCACATGGTTTTTGTTTCTATGGCTTGTTCTTTGACCCATGTAGTGTTCAAAATGTCATCATTAAATCTCTTCTATTTCTATATTCTTTCTTTGTATAGCATATATTCGTGACTTTATAATATCATATATTTAGAAGATTCCCTGAATAAGTATTTTCTATTTTGATGTGTCTTAGTATTGACTGACTTGTTGATGGTATTGATCAATGAAAGCTATTTAAAATACAATAATATTTACTACGTAAATAACTGATCTACCCTAGCATAGAAATTGTTTTTTCATGTTTTTCTTTCAGCAAATATTACATTTTCATTTTCTGAATATATGCTCTAAATAATACTCATGCCAAATGGCTCATCTGTTTTTTCTAGAAGCAGAACATAAAAGATTTTCTTTTTTAAATAAAAAAACTACAATTATACTTATCCCTTGATGGCCTATATTTTTCTTTGTGAGCTAATTTGTCCCACAGCTTTCTCATTCTTTTCTCTCCAGAAAATAGAAAGCATTTAGTGCCTTAAATGTGATTTGGGAAAATTCATATTTTTATTCTTACAATTAGCCATTACATTCCTTGGCCTGCTGTGGGAACAACCTGTAGCCATCTGAGGAATATCAGCCTAAAATTAGAGAAGAAAACAAACAGCAAATAAGGCTTCTGGCACCCTGGAGGTTGTGGATAGTTACTGAAGATTTAATGCTGATTGATGCCTGAGAGGATTTGTTTAGTATTCACAGTGGGGGACAATGAAAGAAAGGATCTTGTTACCCTGCTAGGCTTGGAACATCATTAAATATTGTCATACGGTAACACACATCAATTTAAAAGACAAATACTGAGAGTCTTGCTTAGGAGGTAAGAATTCTTCAAAGCTATGATAAACTCTTAACTCCGCCAAGGACGGTCCCAAGCCCTGCTGAAAAAGGAGGAGGGTTGGGCGTGGGGCTAGCAACCCCATCCAGTAAAAAATCACATTTGCTATAGAAACCGCAACCTCACCAAATCAACAAAACCGATGATCCCTGGAGGATTGCTCTCCAACAGAGTCCATGACGCGTGCTGGTGAAAGCCTCTGGGAAGCCAGCTCGCCGATAAATCTTCTGACGACCAAGGCAAAAACCAGAATAGCAACATGGCAGATTACAGCATAGGTTCAACCTGCAAGACCTAAAGACCAGAGAGGAAAAAGAAGCATTCAATTGCGAAATCAAGAACAAGTTCGCAGCCTTGACAGGACTCACGGGAGAGACAGTTGAAAACCACTGGACCAAACTCCAGCAGACCTGGAAGACCACCTGCGCAGAAGTCCTGAGAAAGAGAGAGAGAAAGCGCAAGGAATGGTTAACACAGGCGACATGGGCCAAGATACAACAGAGAAGAGATTTGAAACAGAAGATCAGCCAGTGCCAAGATCAACAGGAGAAAGAAGAACTTCGAACACAGTACTGGGAAATTAACCGTCAGGTCAAGAAGAGCACAAGATATGACAAGAGACGGTTCATTCACGATATGACCGAGGAAGCAGAAACAGCAGCTGGGCAGAACATGAAGAGGCTATACGAAATAACAAGAACTCTATCGGGAAAGAAGTACAACCCTAGCAAGCCAGTGAAGGACAAGACTGGCAAGACAATAACAAGCGATGCAGGGCAGAGAGCCCGATGGGCAGAGCATTTCGAAGAAATCCTGAACCGACCGCCTCCACCAACTGTTCCGGACATACCACCAGCCACCGAACTGCTCCAGGTGAATACGGGCCCACCTACCAAAGCTGAGATCATCAAAGCCATCAAGACCATGAAAAACGGCAAGGCTGCAGGTCCAGACGGCATCCCCCCTGAGGCACTCAAGGCAGACCCAGAAATGTCAGCGGAGATGCTACAACCCCTCCTGCAGAAGATCTGGGAACAGGAACAAGTCCCAACAGACTGGAAACTAGGCTACCTGGTGAAGCTACCCAAGAAAGGTGACCTATCCCAATGCAGCAACTGGCGAGGAATCATGCTTCTATCCGCTCCCAGCAAAATCCTGACCAGAGTCATCTTAGAAAGACTGAAGGAGGCCTTGGACAAGAAGCTGAGAATAGAACAAGCAGGGTTTCGTCAGCACAGATTGTGCACCAACCATATCGTCACCCTAAGAATCATCATCGAACAGTCCATCGAGTGGCAGTCCCCCCTCTACATGACTTTCGTGGATTTCGAGAAGGCATTTGACAGCGTGGACAGGAACATCATCTGGAGATTGATGCAGCATTACGGGATTCCCCTGAAGCTCATCCACACCATCCAGCGGTTATATGAAGACTTTACCTGCCAGGTCATCCATAATGGGAAACTGACGGCTCCCTTCACAGTGAAGACCAGAGTGAAGCAAGGCTGCATGCTCTCACCCCTTATCTTCTTGATGGTCATAGATTGGACCATGAGAAGAATTACCAAGGACAACAATACGGGCATTCAATGGACTCACACCAAGCAGCTCGAGGACCTTGACTTTGCAGATGACATCTGTCTCCTTTCTCACAAGCAGCAGGATGCGCAAGCCAAACTTGCACGTCTCTCTGAAGAAGCGGAGAAGACAGGTCTGAAGATCAACAAGAGGAAGACCAGGT
The DNA here is from genome assembly GCF_016433145.1 of Gracilinanus agilis. Taxonomy (NCBI): domain Eukaryota; kingdom Metazoa; phylum Chordata; class Mammalia; order Didelphimorphia; family Didelphidae; genus Gracilinanus; species Gracilinanus agilis. The sequence continues at coordinate 438,270,923 of NC_058130.1, read as the reverse complement.
GATCACAGTCAACAGCAGACAGGACCTGCCAATCCAACTACAGGGAGAAAACATCAAGGAGACGGACCACTTCACCTATTTGGGTAGCATAGTCAGTAAGGACGGCAGAGCAGATGAGGACATCAGAAACCGAATCAACAAAGCCAGACAGGCATTTAACACCCTGCGGTCTGTCTGGACCTCCAAAGCACTGTCCCTCGTCACTAAGCTCCGAATCTTCAACAGCAACGTAAAGGCCGTCTTCCTATATGGATCAGAAAGCTGGAGAGCGACGAGTGCTAACACCAACAAACTCCAAGTCTTTGTTAATAGATGCCTACGTCACATCTTGAACATCAGATGGCCTGAAAAGATCTCCAGTGCTAGTCTCTGGGAAAGAACAATCCAGTATCCCATCAGTCAGGACATAAAGAAACGTAAGTGGAGATGGATAGGACATACGCTACGAAAACCGGAAGACAAGGTAGCCAGACAAGCATTGAGCTGGAACCCCTCAGGGAGGAGGAAAGTCGGAAGACCAAAACAGACCAGGCGAAGATCTGCTGAAAATGAAACAAAAACGGTCGGAATGACATGGGCCCAGCTGGGGGAAGTTGCCCAGAACAGAGTCCGTTGGCTTGAGATGGTTGCGGCCCTATGCTCCTAAGGAGTCAACAGGAATAATAATAATAATGATAAACTCTTATATGTTAGAGGAGACTGGGGAAATTTAGTTCAACTTCTCACCTTAAAAATCTGGAAACTAAGGCCCAAATGCAGGCAAATAACTTCTTCAATCATTCAGAATGCTAAATCTGGAAAGGTTCTGGGAAATAATTTAGCCCAACTCTTTCACTTTAAAAAGAAAGAAACCAGATCCTAAACAAAGAAAATTATTTGTTGAGCTATAGCTCACTGAATTAATAGCAGGCACAACCTTAGGGTGAATTGTTCTGACTTCTAGACCGGTATTCCATAATATCACACATGTTCTTCAGTGCAAGGGGTACACATGTGTCAGACAGGTATAGGATGCTGATAAAACCTGGAAATAAAAAACCAAGAAATATTCAAGGGGCTAATGATGAAAAAGGAACCAACAGAGTCTGAATGTAGATGGAATCATGCCATTCTTCAGTTTATTTCCTTTACGAATTTTTCTTTATTTTAAGTGTCATGTCTTGCTTCATAACATGATGAGCATGGAAATATATATTGTATTTTAATACAACCTCTCTCATATTTCTGTTATCTTGGGGAAGGGTCAGGATGAGAGAGGTCAGCAGAACATGGATCACAAAATGTCAGAAACAATTATTATGCTTGTATCGACAATCTGAACAACCTGAAAAAAGAGAAATATGTAAAGATTTTAAACAAAAAGAAAATGAGTGAAATAGAATTCATGTTTTTGAATCTACCTAAGATGAAGTATGTTTTTTTTCAGGGGCTAAATAATCTCATTGCCTCCTTCTGCACAGGCTTCCTCTTTACTCAAAGAAGTCATTGAATCTGGTGCTGGAAAAGGTCTTTAATAATTCCTCTAGCTCAACCTCTTTGTTATTCCTGATCAAAGTGATACTCCTTTCAGTCTGGTCTCAGTGTGCAAAATCCAAGAAATATATTCTATTAAATTATAGAGAGAACACCTGTGAAAATATACTAGTTAATCTGTCTTTTTTTCTATATTTACCTAACTACTTTTGACCCACAACAAAAACATAGTTTTAACACATCATCTATTAATTTTTTATCCAACAATCACTTATTTAGAGTTTTTTTCAGTGCAAAGGTAATGCATTAGGCCTGGTGAGGGCAAGGAAAATGTATGCTACTTAGCACTTTCTCTCTCAGATAACTAAAAGAGCTAAGAGAGAGACATAAATAATCATTTTACAGTTATTATACTAATTGTGTTCAGAGAAGTCCTGTAGAGGAACCAAGCAATAACTCTCAATTGGAGTGTATAGAGTGGAATTAAGAGATCAGCAGAAGACATTTAAAAGAGTAAGATTTAATCTGGGTCTTCAAGTATGGGAAGGATTTTTTTAGATAAAAATTAGAATTGGAGATAGTTAGATAGATGTAGCTGGTTAGAATTGAAGGTTCTTGTATTGGACATTCCAGAACATGAGGCTGGGAGGTTGGGAGACCAGCTTGTGGTATGACTGAAACGTCACTGAATCTGAAATTCACTCATTGTATGAACCAGTGGTTCCCAAACTTTTTTGGCCTACTGCCCCATTTCCAGAAAAAATACTACTTAACCCCCTGGAAATTAATTTTTTAAAAAATTTAAAAGCAATTAATAGGAAAGATAAATGCACCTGTGGCCATCACCGCTCCCCTGGATCACTGAACCAGGGGGCGGTAGCACCCACTTTGGGAATCACTGGTATGAACAATGGGTACACCTGAAAAACCTTCAGTAGGTCAATGATGTAACTTAATGGGTTCTAGAAATTTAATTCCTAAATGGCAACAGTTCTGCAAGAGGGTTGTTGCTAGGAAGGAATGAAGTAAGGAAGATAATTTAGAAGGCTATTGAAATTGAACCAATATTTGCCATAAGGACCATAACTTGACTTCTGGTAATATAAATGTAAATGAAGGAATGGGCAAGAGAGGAATTGTGAATAAAGAAAACAGGAATTGATGGTTAATTAGATAAAAATATGAAGGAAAAAGAGTAACCAAAAATGAGTCTGAGTTTTCAATAAGGATTCAAAAATAATATTATCATTAAAAAGAAATATAGAATGAAGAAAATATTGTTTTAAGGGAAGAGGAAGAGTTCCATTTTAAACTATTTAAAATTTGAGCAATATAAGCAGCTAAGAATATGAGACTGGAGCTGGCCCAGTTTTTTGAGTTCAAAAGATTTTATCATTCATGTACAATTGTCATGAATGCCCTCCCCTCCTCCATTTTTTTGAGTTTACATTCTTTTTTTTCCTTTCTCCTCATTTTGTTTATTTTATAATTTTTTCCAGATTAGATAAGGATAACATTTTAATAATTGTTTTCTGACATTTTGCAACCCACATTTTCTCCCTTCTTCCCACCTCTCCCATAGATGGCAGGTAATATGATATAGATTGTATATGTGTTATCATACAATGCATATTTTTCCATGTTCATCATGTTGTGAAAGAAGATACACAATGCTTATACTAGAGGAAGATTCATTAAGGAAATAAAATGAAGAATGGTATACTTCAATTTGCATTTGGACTCTTATCAGTTCCTTCTGTGGTAGTGGATTGCTTTCTTTGTCATGAGTCCCTGAGAGTTGTCTTAGATCCTTACAGTTGATAATAGTTAAATCATTCACAGTTGACCATCATAAATTACTGCTAAGGAGCTTACATTTGAATTAAGGAGACCACATGAGCATACATACACATACACATTTTACAGATCCATTCAAATTGGAAAGCATGATTTTCCCCTTCAAAAAGGCAGTTAAGTCTACAGAATCTTTGCTTTTCTTTATACAGGTCTGTGTCCCTGCTTCCTTTGAACCCATTAATATTATCAGTTGCATTGAAGCTATATTTTGTATATTGATTTATGGATTCATGCAATAATTTGGCAATGGATTTAATTTGGATTTAAAATTAGAACTTAAAGTGTTGAAACTAAAATAAAAACATTTGTGCTAAACATTGGAATTTGCACATAGCTATCATCCATCCTCCATCTCTTACAAGGAGTTGCTCTCTCAGGTTTCCCTCCAAGTAAGAGTTATGACCTGGAGAAGAATTTCTTTTAACATTCCCCACCCCACCCCTTTTTTTTTCTTTTTTTCTTTCTGAGCAGATTGTCCTGGTCTGAAAGATTTCTTCACAATGTAAAGCAGTCTAATCCACATCTGATGGAGACACTATGGCTCAAGGCAATTGTTGACTAGAATAAATGCCCTTTTTTGCCCCAGAAATGTATTTCAACACTTTGATGAATCTTAGAATCTTAGATCTCATTCACTGACCTAGATAATCCTTCCTTCAGTGAATTTTGCAATGCATCTGTGCCCTCTCATACTTTGTGGTTCTTGTTCATATTAATGCTTATATCCTTTTACTGAGGATCCATCCATGGTACTACAGAATTTCATCTATGTCTTTATATATATATATATATATATATATATATATATATATTTCACAGGTACTAGGAGGACTTTGATCACCTTCTTTTCCAATCAGACTTTTCCTTAATAAAAAACTGTTAAACCATTGCTTAAACATAGATCCTGATTGGAAATATGCTGTAGTTTCTGCATGCCCACCATGTTTTGCTTCATTGGTATACTTAGGATGTTAAGAGAATAGGGAGAAGTCATTAAACAGATGAATTATCATAGTAAATAGAGAAGTAGAGAATATGAATATGAAAAATGTTTAGTGAAGAGTTTAAATACCATCTCTTTAATTTTATAATTTTATAAGCCATATGATAATAAGCTATTTTGGAGTACTTCATTGTTCTCATCTGTTTTAATGATGGTTCTGGGTCAAATCCTTGGTCTAGGGTTGAACCAAACATAATATTTTTTTCTTTTGGAAAATAAAACATGCTCTTATGAAAATAAAGTTAGAGAAAACCCAGAATATTGTCTAGTCTGGCCTACTTACTTCCCAGATGGGAAAGCTGAATATATGGAATGGGTGTCTGAGTAGGCAAACTGTTTAGAATTACATACAGGATTTGAACTTAAAGTTTTCTGACTCCATAGCCAATATTTTTTCATATAGTTTCCAAGCATGCATTGTACTGGGGAAAAATAAGGCAAGGGGAACAGGGACTGAATAAACATATGTATGTGTGTAGGTATGTAACACATTGCTGGTTCTTTTCAAAATAATTAGGAAATTGATTACTAATGAACAAATTGTGCCAAAGCCCCATCACATTAGCTAAGAAGATGGTTTCTTGAAAGTTCTCTCTTTACATAGACATAAAGTGAATGGAAAGATATTAAATGATTATGATTTTCAAAGATTGATTGTTTAAAAAAATTTAAAAGCTCTTTGATTTGTTTTTATTCACCTGAACCTATGATTTCATGGTTATTATAAGCTGAATCTATAATAAATGCCAGTCTTAATTTTCAGGCTCAGTGAATTTGACTGAAACATTGAGAAGTTAAGGAATTTGCCAATAGTCACATAGCTGGAATTTGAATCCTGGACCTACCTTCTCCATGCCTGGCTCTCTATCCACTGAGCCACCTATCTCTCCCTAAATATTTATGTTTATATATTTAAAGGTCCCAATCCCCAAGATACAAACTCCTGCTCTAGAATTAAGAAAGGAAAATAAATGTTCTGTTTTAGCAAGTAAATATTACTTTTAACTTAGTGGACAAATAAAGATAGAGTGAAATTTAAATAAAGCATGGGGAGGGAGTTGGGGAAAATAATGGGCATTAGGGATCTATATCTACCTATCTATCTATCTATCTATCTATCTATCTATCTATCTATCTATCTACCCAAATGACNCTATCTATCTATCTATCTATCTATCTATCTATCTATCTATCTATCTATCTATCTCCCCAAATGACCCTTTATTTTCCTAGCTACCAAAGTTCCAAGTCATCTAGGTGGATATATGTATGCATAAGGTCAAGAGATTAATCAAGTTGAAATCTAGGACTATCCTTAACTCAGAAATTTTGATAAATTACATATATTTCCCATCTCTATTAGTGTGGTGCACTAGACATATAAGAAACAACCATCTCCTTAAGTAGAGGGGCTTAATTGTAGTAAATAGTAATTTAATGATGAAAGATTCCCAATATAGAGATTCTATGGTCTCCCTTGGGAACCCATTTTTAATGTCGTTTTCAGGGATTTGGCACTGTGAACTGTTCTGGTTTCATGCCATATCCAGAATGTTCTTTCCCATCAATCTTTCTGTCTTTTTTGATATTATATTAACTGCCTCTGAAATCTCCTGATGTCCATTCTTTCTTTCCAATTTTGTTGGTAATGTAGTAGATATTCGACTATTGATTGTTCCTGAAATTGTATCATTATAACCTTATTTCTTTTTAAATTTAGACAACTCTATTAAGCTATTATTTTTCTCCTTCATGAATATCATTCCAGTAGTCTCCTTCTTCTTCAGACTAGTTTTCCTAAACTTTGAATTATACCACCATTTTTATTTTCATATCTCATCCTCTGTCTTGGAATTAGGGAATGTCTAAAGATTTGATTTAAAAGTTTGTACTGGGATCCTTGATTTATAGCTGAAATGGGCCTTAGAAATCATCTAGTCCCTTTCTATGTTTCTGTTGATCAGTGTATTGAGATTCAAAGAGATGAGGTTCCTTTTCCAAAAATGTACAACCAGTGAATAACAATTAAGAATTTAATTAAGGGGGCAGCTGGGTAGCTCAGTGGATTGAGAGTCAGGCCTAGAGATGGGAGGTCCTAGGTTCAAATCTAACCTCATACATCCTAGCTGTGTGACCCTGGGCAAGTCACTTGACTCCCATTGTCCACCCTTACCACTCTTCCACCTAGGAGCCAATACACAGAAGTTAAGGGTTTACAAAAAAATTAAAAAAAAAAGAATTTAATTAACCATCTCTTTGGATGTTCCTTTATGTTAAACAACCAAGATATTTACAACTATATACTAGCTCAAAAAAAACCAAACCACCCTTAAAATGTCTAAAGATTGGTATTGAATGTTCTACAGGTAAGTTCCTTATGAACATTGCTTTCCCTCTCTCTCTCTCTCTCTCTCTCTCTCTCTCTCTCTCTCTCTCTCTCTCTGTCTCTCTCTCTCTGTCTCTCTCTCTCTGTCTCTCTCTCTCTTTCCCTCTCTCTCTTTCTCTCTCCACATTAAAATATATATATATATATATATATACACACACACACTCATACAAACATACACACATACTTATATTCATACATACAGATATATGTGCACATAAGCATATATGTGTGTCTACATATGGGGTATATATATATATATATACATATATAGTATACTTAAATATGTATATCCATAATTCAAACTCCTCTGATTTGTATTTTGTAATAATTCAAATATTCTGTTGTTCAGTCATTTCACTCATGTTCAACACTTTGTGACTTCATTTAGGATTTTCTTGGCAGAGATACCACAGTGGTTTGTCGTACTCCAGCTTATTTTACAGATGAGGAAACTGAGGCAAATAGGGTCAAGTGACTTGCTCAGAGTGACAAAACTAGTAAGTGTCTGAGTCCAATATGAAATGAGATTTTCCTGAATTCAAGATTCTGGACTCTATCCACTATGCCACCAAGATGGACAATTCTAATACAGTACAGTACTCTGAAATTTTCCAAATGTCTGAAAAAAAGTCAATCATAATATAAATATATACCCAAGAATGAAGGCTAACAACTACTTACAAGAAATCTTTTGAAGTAGCCTTTATATTCAAACTACTAACGAGAATGATAAGTAATTTGTGTTTATTTATTGAAGTGCAAAGGTGCCCCATTACATGCAGTCTAGCTTTCCCCAAACTAGACTCCAGATACTATCAGCAATATATCAGAACTTGAACATTAATTTTAAAAGGCAATTCCTTCAAATATCCTGTATTTCATGTTTTCCCCTTTTGACTGACCATTTTTTCTAATTAGGGTGAATTAATGAATTTTTACATGCTTCCTATGTAACATGCTTTGAGTCAAGCTAGTTAGGTTTTAAAAAATAAATGTTAGAGGCATAGCCATTTTTAGCAATAGAGTAATTAACAGCTGACATCAAAAACTTTTTAGCTTTTTGGAAGGGGAAAATAATAACTTGACCCTCTCACAGAGAACCCTGGCAAGAGCAATAGATCTTAAAAAAGGAAGTCCCGTCATGATTTAGTTGAAAAAACAATTTTCTATTTTTAACAAACTAAGATCCCTTGATTCAAAACCAACTTTTTTTTTCCCTTGGAAAGGGACATCTATTGATTTTCAAAACTGATCCTCAGTGCTTGGATTGAATTATCACGTAAACCCCAACAAGGGGTGTCAAAACCTCTTCATTGCTAATTTTATACATATTCATTAATTTTATTAATAAATAAAAGGCAATGAAAATACCACATTTTGAAAAATACAGCCTGCAAAAAAAAATGGATCAAAACAACTGGAGAAGTTAAGATCAGAGGGTGATTTTGAGTCTTTAAACTTGAAAACAATGTACCTGATCCTGACAGTACTGGGTACAGAGGAGATGAATATTATAGTTCTATTTCATTCCACCCCCTTCTCTTCCCCAGCTTCATCAACTGGGACCTTTTTAACCGCAGAAACAGGAGTACAGAGTGGAAAAAGAGTCACAACTCCATGGATTTATTTAAGGCCCTTAGACTGTTTTCCCAGCATAGAGCATTCGCCAATATTAAATGAACACAATGAAAAAACTTTATAGCTAGTATGAAACAAATAAATTGAGATATTACTAATTCTTCACTCTTCTTCCCTAAAAACCATATGTCCTACTGCATTTTCCTTGGTGCAGATATCAAATACTCTATATTTTTCTATTATAGGTTCTAGAATACAACTTCACTTCATATAGTTGTATATGTATCAGTATATATGTATATATGACATATGAGAGGAAACAGAAAACTGAACCATTAATAATTAGAAATATAGAGGGAAATATACATACAACTAACAATTTAAAAGATAATGTTTGTATTTCTGTATAACATATATAAATATATTAAATACTCTGATGAGTAGGGTCCCCAGATCTTGACTATGCATCCCCCTTCATAATTCTAGGTCTAATCCTAAAAGTTCAAGATGATTCTCCAGTGTCATTGGCACAAGCTCTCCAATGCTGTACTTACCCCACATTTATCAGTTGGGATTCATTTAATTAGCTAGCCTAAAGGAGCATTTAGAAACAGTATTTACTAACATTAGACATTAAATAATTATTAGTATAAAACATCACCTCAAAAGTCTGTGACTCACACAATTATACACTGTTGCCACTAAAGTAAATTAAAGCTTAGAAAGCACAAATGGTAAAGAGGTGAAATCACATTTCCTAATGGATAGAAATTCTATTTTCCCTTATATGGGAGATTTCTCTTCAAATGATTACTCTTCTTCCATCTATCTTTACCATTTCACACCAGTTGTACCTGATTAACCAGGATTAGTGGTAGGATCCATAGGAACATAAGAAATCCACCTTTCCTTGAACCTTTCAAAGATGGAGGGTCTTCTTCCATTTAAAAGTATTAGGGAGAAGTTGAATACATTCAAATATGTGGCCTCTTCTTTTCCTATCATCCACTGAAGATGATTCCTTCTCAGGGGAGTTAGCTATTACTTCACTTTGATTCACTTAAATTTTGGAAAATTTTCCACTCTAGCAAACTTGATGCTTTTATGTATGACCCAAAGGTCCCCTAGAATTCTGGGTGAGGCTGACCCTGTATTTTGCAGGGATTCCATGCTGCCATCCTGTACATAACATAGGTAACTACATTGAATTTTATAATAGTTCTTTTTATTTCTTTTGTTATTTTTGTCTCATTCATTTTCATTTGTTAATTTTATTTTCCTCATTTTAAGTGGTTTAGTAGAAAGACAATAATAATAAACAATTAATATTTGCTTAGCGTTTATTATATTCCAGGACAATTTTCTGATTTTTTTACTATGTTTATTTATGTTATCATTTATATAATCTTACAAACCAATCTATCAATTTCTCTGTAAATTTTCACTTTTTTTCCTTTTGTGCTTATTTGGGTTTGGAATTGATTTTTCTAAATTTTAAAATTGAACATTTGGTTCATTAATCTTTATGAATTCTATTTATAGAGGCATATTCTCAGGAATGCTTTTTCTTCTCGAGATTACACTGAATTACCTGCAATTCTACAAATTTTGTTGTGCTTTCAGATGATTATCATTTTCTTTCATATTATTTATATAATTGGGTCTGGACCCAATGATTATCAAAGCTGTCATGATTAACTTTGCATTTAGGTTCTTATCTTTTGCTTATGCTTCCTGAATTAATTATTATTTTTATTGCATTATGGTAATAGTATTGTTTAATTGTTAAGTCATATCCAATTCTTCTTGACCCTAGGCACTGTAGAATGCCAAGCCTTTCTATCCTTCACTAAATCTTCCCCAGTTCACATTTATTGTTTTCACAACCCTATCTATCTGTCTTATCTTCTAACCTCCTAGTTTTCCTATTGCCTTCAATCTTTCCCAACATCAGGGTCTTTTCCAAAGGGTCCTATCTTCTCATTTTTAATAATATTGTTTCTTTAATTTATTCATAATTTCACTATTCTCTAGACCAGGGATCAGCAACCTTTTTGGCCGTGAGAACCATAAACGCCACATTTTTTAAAATGTAATTTCGTGAGAGCCTTACACGCTCCTGTAACAGTGCGAGCTCCTGTAACAGCGCCTGAAAAAAAAATTGACTTTATGGCTCCTGCAGAAAGAGCCATATCTGACCCTCAAAAGAGCCAGATATGGCTCGAGAGCCATGCGTTGCCAACCCCTGCTCTAGTCCATGGTCTATTTTTGTAAAAGTGGCAGGTAATACATACATACATACATACATACATATATATATATATATTACTTCATATTAACATTCAGAAGTTATCTCAAATATTTATATTCTAAATTTTCCATCATATTATTCATTTCTAAATCTCTGTCCATCTTCTGTTTAATTTGTCTTGCTACTAAAGAATATTAAATATTTCAAATTATTGGGTTGCTATCCACATCACTTTGCAAAATCATTTACAGTTTATAAATTCATGTTCTATGCAAATTGTTGCATCTATTTTTAGTATTCATATTAGTTGATTATGCTTTCTTAAAAGATAATATAGCTTACTTATCAGTATTTATATCAAGAATTTCTAGTTTTGCTTAGCATAATTGAAACTCCTGATATGGGGGATTTATCTGATTCATATTAACCTTTGCCATTCTCTCATTTTGATTCTGAATATTTCTTTAGTTTTTATATACTTGTTATAGAACCAATTTTGTTTTATTTATATGCATTTTATCATTCTCTGCAACATTATTGTATCATTTAGTACATTTACATTTAAAGTTCTGTGTTAAACTTATGTTTCCCTCCATTTCCTTTCTTAAGAGTCATCTTCCTCTTTTAATTCAGGTAATTAATTTTACCTAAAACATTTCTTAATCATTCCTATGTGCTCTCTCCAACCTTTTATTTCCTTACATTAACCCTATTTTCTTGAGTTTTAATTGAATAATTGATTTGCTTTTTTTACAAATAACTTTTGGATTTTGTTTTGTTTTGTTTTTCTCTTTTTATACTCAGATAAGTTGTTAGTTCAAAAAGTTTTCTATTCACTCATTCCCTCCAATTCTCATTTCCATTTTCATTTGTTGTACATTTTCATAAATGATGTTTTTCTTCAATTTATTCTTTTCATTATTTTAATCTCCAGAACTTCTACCCTGAGGCCTTGCTGTCCTGATTGGTGAATGCTTCACTTGGCAGGCTCCAGCTATGCTTCAATTCACTCCATACTTCATAGTCATCTTCTTAACAGTCTCCCCAGCTGCCAATATCTGCATTTTAGTCTTTTCATTCTATTCTTTATACTTTATCTTTGGCTTCTCTCATCTCTATTTGACTTCTCACCCTTTCATTTCTATAATGCATAAATATTTACTTTTATAGAGACCTTTTCTCTACTAGGAATGGGGAATATGTAGTCTTGGATGGATCCTGGCCCTGTATAAATTTCATTAGGATAGAACTTACCAGAATTACATTTCAAGATAGTTTACTTTGATTTAAGAAAGCTCCTTCCTCTATTTCTTTTTAATTTTTTTTCAACTTTATTTTCTGTTTTACTAATAAATCTAAGACAGAAGGGAAAGGTCTAGATAAATTGGGTTAAGTGACTTGCCCATGGTCACACAGTTAGGAAGTGTCCAAGGACAGATTCAAAACCAGGTCCTCCCAAATTCAGTCCTGGTGCTCTACCCACTGTGCCACTTTGCCACCTCTCCTTCCCCTCTTTCTGACTGAACTCTGCCATCTCAATCCTTTGGATCCCACTTCCCAGAAAAAAAAAAGTTAGACCTTATTTCTATAATCTAACTAAGAATGATCAATATTTCCCTTTTCCATTAGGATAAAGGTGGGAAGGTTTAGAAGGAGTCACAGCATCAAAGGAATCTTGGAGGCGACCAGCACTTCTGAGCCAGTCAAAGATGGGAGAGTAGAGAAAGTACTACAAATGGGCTCTACCCACATTTTTTTTTCCTCAAAGAACTTTAAAATAATGACACAAATAGAATTCTGGAGTATAAAGTCAACAAAAGATTAAGGTAAGACATTCTTCTAGTCCATGTCAATTTAGGGCAGGGGTTGGTGAACCTTTTCCCAGTTTGAGTACCCAGAGTGCAAATTCAACTGTCTGCGAGCTCCCATTACCTGAGTGAGCTGAGGGAGAAGGTGCTTGCTTTGGATAGCTAGACAGAGGGGTGGGGCATGCAAAAAATGTCCTTGGGCACTGGGAAAAGGAGGAACAGAGCAGTTCCCAGAGGGCTAGCTTTGTGCCTGTGCCGGGCTTCACCAATGCGGACTTTGGAGGTCAAAAGAAGAGATCTGGAACATGGAAGTGCAGGCTGGCCCAGAGCCCACATTAATGCAACCACAGTGGTGAGACTCTGTAGTGGTGACAGCCGGAGCAACAGCTTTTGGTGCTCTCTAACCAGAGATGGTAGAGGGATTGGGAAACTAACCACCGTTTGACAACATTTTATAGGAAAACTGAGACTCAGTTTTGCAGAAATTAGGCATAGATCAACATCTCACAAGGTAAAAGTGGATATATTTAAATTTAGACATAAAAAAACAATACTACTAGTAAATTAGGGGAACATGGTAAAATGTTCCTGTCAGATCTATGCATAAGAGGAGAATTTATGACCAAACAAGAGAGGATGAGGGGAAGTAAAATAGGTAATTTAGATTACATGAAATTTTTTTAAAATGTTTTAACATGAACACAATTAATGCATCCAAAATTAGAAGGAAAGTAAGAAGACAGAAAAAAATTCAGCAAGTTTATCTGAAAATGACATATTTTCTCTAATACATATAACTGGTTAACATTTATGAAAATAGGACCCAATCCCCAATTGATAAATTGTCAAAGGACATGAATAGGCAGTTTTCAAAAGAATAAATAAAAGCTACCAATGGCCACATAAATTGGCTAACAAGACAAAAAAATGTCAAATGCTGGAGGGAATGTGGAAAAATTGAGACACTACTGCACTGGGGGTAAAATTGTGAACTGGTCCAACCATTCTAGAGAACAATTTGTAACTATACCCAAAAGGCTATAAAACTGTGCATAACCTTTGACCCAGCAATACATTAAAATGTCTGTATCCCAAAGAGATTTTTTATAAAGGAAAGAGCCTACTTATTTAAAAATAAAGCTCATTTTTGTGGTGGCAAAGAATGGGAAATTGGGAGGATGACCAATTTGGGAATGACTGAACAAGTTGTGTTATAAAATTGTGAAAGGCTATAGTGTTCTAAGGAATAATGAGTTGGATGTGTAGGATTTAAATTTATATCCAACACTCTAAGAATTATATTTTATAGGATTCATTAATAATCACTTGATGTAGGAGGAATAAAAAGGAAATAGAAGTAAAAAGCCTTATATCTAGCAAAATTAAAACCACCTGAGCAAATTCTCCTGCCTCTCCCCTTCCCTCACCTCCACAGCACACTATCACTGGAAGAGAGAAAGAGAGGTGGGGCTACACCAAATGTATATCCTCCCTATGTCAGCATGTAATACGAGAAGGGGATGCTGGGAATCGTAGTTTTTAGGGTAACAGATTCTAATTACACAGATGGTTTTAGAAAAATCGGGGAAATATTATTTGAACTAATACAAAGTGAAGTGAGCAGAACCAGGAGAACACTATAACAGCAATAATATAAAAACTGTGAAATATTTGGTAACTCAAATTAATATAATATTCCAAGACAATTTTTAAACAGCCATAATGAAAAATATTATCCAGAGCCAGAGAGAAAATTGATGAACTCTGAGTGAATATCAAAGAATACTTTTTTCACTTTATTTTTCTTGGGGTGTGTGTGTGTGTGTGTGTGTGTGTGTGTGTGTGTATGTATTTTCTTTTGGGACATGATTAATTTGGAAATGTGTTTTTCATAAATCAATATTATATTTCTTACCTCCTCAATGGGTGGGGACAGACAGGGGGAGGAAATTTGAAACTCGACATTTAAAAAAATTCAGTGTTAATAATTTTTACAAATGTAATAGAAAAATATTTAATGAAATAAAAATATTTTAAAAACCATAACCCTGTCAGCTTAATTTGTACTGACTGTGCCCAGTGCGTTGGCTGGTCTGAAGCAAGATAAGATGAGTTAGAGTATAAGTAGTTTTGTCTTCTGATGTTATTTCACTAGAGACTACTTTAAAAAGATATGTATTTCTTATTTCTCTTCAGTAACATAACTATAACAAGACATAATTTTGGAATATTATTTTAACATTGTTCTGCTGAAAACTATTACTGTGCCAATTTGATGATCATATGATCCAAAAAAGAATCTTTTGCCTTTCTGTTTTTTTGGTATCCTTTCTTAATAAGCTAGAATTCCTGACCATCTTATTTAACCTAATGAAACATCCAGGGTCTTCCATTTCTCTTGCTTCTTTCCCTGAAAATAGTGTATAACTCTTTAGTATATTTTAAATAGCTATGTGCAATAAGATGGACTGAGAAACATAATCTCATGGACTCATAATTTCATTATGATACTTCTTCTACCTTTGTGAAGCATAGTCCATGTGTCTTCCCCATATCTTTCCATAAAAGATTCTGTAGATGATCTATAAAATATTTTTGAAGCGTTCCTTTAATTCTTTCATTAACTTGCAACTATCAATGTTGTGCTTAAACTAGTTCAATGATTCAGACAATGTTGTTAAGATGCTCAGTCCTCTTAGAATCGCTTTCTCAAACCTTATTCTCAGAGGAAGGAGATCCTCAAGGCTTTTATGAGCACAATTTTCTTTCCCAGCATCTCACCTCCTGATGCCCTTTATTCTGTTTTCTGGTTATCAAGATGAGGCAAAGTTGGGAAGTAGAAGGAGAAGGAAATAAACATTTATTAAACTTCTAATATGTGACAGACATGGGCTAAATGCTTTATAAAAAATAACTCATTTGATCTTCATAAACAACCCCATGAGGCAGGTTCTCTTATGATCTTCATTTTACAGTTGAGAAAACTAAGTTAGACTTCCCAGAGTCACAAAGCTGGTAAATATCTGAAAGCAGATTTTGAATTCAAATTCTCCTGACTTCATCAATTCACTGAATTCCCTGGCTCCCTCTAATTTGGGGGATAATGAACTGCATTGGGGTTGAGGGGCAAATTTAGAAACTGGGGAAGTTTTCCATTTAGTTTCTGGATTTCTGCACAAGAAAGATATTTCTCTTTCTGCCTCCATCATTTTCTTTCTTTAGATATTTGGTTGTTTTTTCCTCAGGTAGTTACTTATTTCACTCTAAGAGGGTTTTCAATGCTTTCAAACTTAGAATTTTTCTCTCACCTTTCTTCAGTCCTTTTTGTCTCCACTGATTTTCCTAGAGCAAATTAGCATTGTAAAAACTAGTCATCTCACTCCAGATATGTTTGTCATCTCTACTTTCTTACTCCAGTCCTACATAAGACCTAGCATGAATTAAGTATATATTTGTTCCAGGGCACTCATATCCAGAAGTGGAGTATGCTGCTTCTTCCCCAGGAAGGGTGCACTGACTCCCCAATGCGTGCTTCCTCTTGGATCCCTCTGATGACCCAGTGAAAGCATCACTATCATTTTCTCTTTCTCCATGTTTTTGTCCCTAATCCTTATAGGGATAAGAACCACATTGCCCCTGTTCATGCAAATAGCTCAAGAAGTCAAACTGTTCCCCCATTCTCCAATTCCAAAAGAGTTATCTTTTGTCTCAGGTCAAAAAATGCTTATTTTTAGCACTCCTTCATTGGTGCTCTGTTCTGGAGACCCTGGGGCCCAGAGACACTGAGGGAGCAAACATTCTCCTAATTTACCTCCAAGAGTAAAGTTTGTTGACTGTGCTTTTAGAGAAAGGCAAGCTAGGATTGGTAGAAATAAGGAAGGAAGGATTGCCACCTCTTCTCTAATCACTCAAAGAAATCTGTCCCTCTTGTCCATTCAGATTCTCATTGTAGAAACTGAAACATTTCAAGTTTAGTTCTCTTTTATCGTTTTAGTTTTCCTCCAGTCTGTAAGCTTTAAAAATTTTGTACATGCTCTCTAGACACCTATTCCTGTCATATCCTGACTGATGGAATTGTTAGTTGAATTAAAAAATCCTACCTCAGGTCAAAGAAGTTATACACTTTTGAACAAAAGAAAGAAAGTAGAAAGGTGACCTTTCAGGAGTCTCTTTCAGGCATTTATTTTCAACTAAATAGCTAATGTCATTAAGCTCAGCTAGAAAATGCATTTTTCCTCCCATGGGGAGACCAAGTGTATTCTCATATTCTACAACCAGTACTTGAATTTGAATTGCTTGCTTTGCAGTTTTAATGGAGACAAAGTTTCCTTTCTCCCTTAAGTCTGACAAGTTTTGGCCGTTTTTGACTCTATAAGAAACCTACACAAATATTAAGTAAATTGCATGAAGTCATAAAAAAGTCACTTTAATTCTTCAGGAATTTATAATCATAATGCTGTGATTATTTGCTCTATATCTTTTCCTCCAACCACTAAAGAACCTAAAATCCTTAAAAATCTCTATGATTAAAACATAATTGTTTTTTTCCAGACATTTTATTAATAGTCTCTTGAAATGTAGTTAAGCAATTACTAATGCTATAAACAGTTAACCCTTTGCTAGGCCCACTCTCAGCAACTCTCCAAGAGAGTTTGACAATTTAGGTCTCACTGTCATAGCCTTTGGGAATCATAGTCACCTTGTCACCCCAATGAAGCATCAGAATAAGAGTTTAGTGGAGTATGGTAGAAACAAACATTTGTTTAATATTACTGTTTGAAATTCTGAAGGTATGAATAGGCTTTATAACTATAAGAAAAAAGGCTACCCTTTGGGGAATGATGGGCTTGGAAAGATGATACATTTAGAAAAATAGAAAATGTACATATATTGAGGATAATTTTTACGTTTCTGCAGCATGATATGATGGAAAGAGTCCAGAACTAAAGGTTAGGAATGCAAGTATGCATGAATGAATGAAGATGTGTCTGATGTATTAAGTACCTACTATGTGCCAAATACTGTTTTAAGCACCAGGGACTCAGACAATAAAGTAAGATAATTCCTATTATTAAAGAGATCAAATTTCTTTATGTTTCAAGACAAATAAAAAGAAACTTTCATCTTCAAGACTGATCAATTAATAAACATTTATTAAGAATCTGCTATCTGCCATGCATCATGCTAAGTGCTGATTGGATGAGTAGGAGCAGTAATCCTTAGATTAGTAAGCAGCATCCTTAGATTACATTGTGAGTGTAAGTAGAAGTACTCTGGAGGATGGAGGAAAAGGTGGCTGGTTCTATGGCAAGGTCCAGGCATCCTTCCTTTTAGCAGAAGCATTTTCATTAAGCACTACTCTACTTATTTAAGTAATATAAGTGGCCGTCTACTTTGCAGTGTTTGAGAGAGGGGACATTGCAGAGTCCTGACTTACGGCTGTTGGGAAGTGGAGGATAGACCTGACTCTGTGGGGGACTCTGGGCTTCTTCCTGAGGAAGCAGAGGAGAGAGTATCATTAATCTAATTGAAGGGGGAAAAGGCTCTCCCTGGCTTCAGATCCACTGGCCTCCCAGGACTGTTTGAATCTGGGCAGCCTAAAGATTGCAGTGAAGGACAGAAGTAGAGGTGATATTCATGGTTCTAACTCATTCAGGATCTGAGTTTATATCATGACTGTGACCATCTGTGAGCTTTGGTTTCCTCAGTCTCAAAAAGGGGTTATTAATGTTCACAATACTAAGTTCTGAAGCATGATGTGAGGAAAGTTTTATTTGTTGAATTAAGAGGGATATAAATTTAAAAAATTTTTAACAACCATTTTTTTCCAATCAGTGAAAGTAAAGCTTTCATTAAACCTCTTCTTTGTGTCAGGCAGTGTGACAGGCACTTCAGCTACAAGGACACAAATGAAAGACTCCTTCCTCAAGGAACTTACATTCTATGGAGAAACAGCAGGTTCATAGATGAAGGTGGGCACATAAGTATTTGACAGCTTATTTGATAACCTAGCATGGGACTTAAGGACACATTGGGTTAACATGAGCTATGCTAGGTCTTTGGGTCATGCCAATATCAATATGACTGAGAGGCTGAAGAATTGGGAAACTCACACATGTAGGATGCCTACAGTCATGGGGAAAAACTGTAGTCAAAAAGTAGTAAACAGATATTACAGAAATTGAACTCAAGAATTAGGGGACAGGGGGCAGCTGGGTAGCTCAGTGGAGTGAGAGTCAGGCCTAGAGACAGGAGGTCCTAGGTTCAAACCTGGCCTCAGCCACTTCCCAGCTGTGTGACCCTGGGCAAGTCACTTGACCCCCATTGCCCACCCTTACCAACCTTCCACCTATGAGACAATACACCGAAGTACAAGGGTTTAAAAAAAAACAAAAACAAACAAACAAACAAAAAAAAAAGAATTAGGGGACAGAAATGCAAAGTGCAAGAGTCAAAATATAACAAAGGATATTAAGATACATGGATGCTGAAAGATAGCTGGAAAGCAAGATAATTAATAGACAAAAAGCCCAAAGAGGCAGCTAAGTGACTCAGTAAATAGAGAGCCAGGCCTAAATTCGGTAGACTTTGGGTTGAAATATGACCTCAGACACTTCCTAGCTGTGTGAGCCTGAGCAAGTCACCTAATTCCAATGGCCTACCCCTTACTGCTCTTCTACCTTGGAACCACCTCAATACTGACTCTAAGGCAGAAGGTAAGGGTTAAAAAAAATAAAAAGCAAATCCATCAGCTTGGGTCAGAATAAGAAATAACATACAACTGAGAACTACAGATGGGTGGCCAGGGAGCCACACAGAAGAAACTGATTGCCAATGACAGCCCTCTGAGCATGAGATCATGATTCCAGGAGGGCTATCACCACCCTCAGGACGATGTGTGTGTGTGTGTGTGTGTGTGTGTGTGTGTGTGTGTGTGTCCTAGCTCAGGGGTCAGCAACCTTTTTGGCCGTGAGAGCCATAAACGCCACATTTTTTAAAATGTAATTTCATGAGAGCCGTACAGTGCTCACAGTGCGCGCTCCTGTAACAGAGCCTGAAAAAAAAATTGACTTTATGGCTCCTGCAGAAAGAGCCATACGTTGCCAATCCCTGCCCTAGCTGATCTGTAGTCCCAAACCACAATTCTTAGAAGAAAACCTGAAAAGGGCAAGTCACATTGTCCAGGTCAAACTGGGAGACCATCCCAGAGCTCCATTCAGACTCAGGTCTTTTTTTTTTTTTTTTAAACCCTTACCTTCCATCTTGGAGTCAATACTGTATATTGGCTCCAAGGCAGAAGAGTAGTAAGGGTGGGCAATGGGGGTCAAGTGACTTGCCCAGGGTCACACAGCTGGGAAGTGTCTGAGGTCAGATTTGAACCTAGGACCTCCTGTCTCTAGGCCTGACTCTCAATCAACTGAGCTGCCCCAAATACTCAGGTCTTTTGATTGCAGACCAGTGCCTCTTTGGTTTAAAGGGTTAACCTCTCATCCACCTGGGCTTGACATCTTCTAGATCTAAAATTCTCTGCTACTAACTAATCTTTGAGGTACATTTGGGAATTGGGTAATTGTTGTCATACCTATTCATTTCTTTTTTTTAACCAAAGGTCATCTTGCTTAAAGTAGAAAGCAGAAAGGTCATTTCAGGAAAGGAAAAGCTGACTATCTTCCCCTTTTCTTTGATGATATTACAGAGACACACCAGTCTTATGAAATTCCACTGATTCCATACTATCTTCCTCATTCTTTTGGAGTGAATCTCAAGGGAATGCTATGATACAAAGCAACTTCCCATTTCATGACAGAGTTGAAATTCTTCCAGTTCCTACCTGAAAGTCCCCAAAACAATCAATATATCTCAAGCCATTTCCCCCTCTAACAGGGCTGGATTTTGGTGGCCATGGAGTCATAAAAGGACCATGTGGAAAATGTGGGCTGATTCATAGTTTAAGTTGCCAAAGGGAGAGAATGAGGCAATCAAGTTAGCATGGAATAATCAGAAATGAATAGAGAGCTAACCTTGAGTCAGTCATGCCTAGTTTCAGTCCTATCTTAGTCACATGCAAGAATAAAGTATTTAACCTCACTGTGCCCCTGGCAACTCACTAAGAATACAAATTGCAGAATAATTGCAGAGGAGCTTTGAAAGAGAGTTTGTTTGTTTTTGCACAGGAAACTCCCTAGACCAACAAAATCCCAGGACCAGTGGGAGGTGGGTGAGTGGAATTAAGAAACTGAGGAAGCACAGAATAGAGCCAAGGATTAGTTTTCCTGAAACAAGGAGACAAGTGGAAGTATAATGCAGGGCATGCTCATTAAGTAATCCATTTGGAGTTCAGCCAAAACAGGGGAGTCATTAAGGACTCAAGACATGGTATCAGCAAACTTGGAAAGTTGTTGCATGCATGGTTTGTCCTGTTTTCTGCTTTTACTTTTATTTTTTTGGCCTAACTCTACAGATCTATCATCCTTAAAATGCTTCTAAATAGAGCAGCTAAGCCTGTTATAAAGACCAACTGTCTTCTCCCATTTGTGATCAAATACTCACACAAAGTATTAGACACTATTTTTTTGATGAACTGAGTACACAACGATGTCGACATTTTTGCTGATTTGAGGTGGGGAAGGTACCAGACTTGTGATTTTATTGGTATAGGGAAATTTTAATGAGAAAATTCCTTTACCTTTGAAGCTTGGCAATGTTTGAGAATTTATATTTTTAGTGAATTGCTTGGCTATTGGTAAAGTATTTTTCTTTTCTTTTCTTTAATTGATTCATTTAAAATATTTTTCCAAGGTTATAGGATTCATGTTCTTTCCTCCCCTCCTCCCAAACCCCTCCTATAGCCAACACATAATTCCACTGGGTTTTACATGTGTCATTGATCAAGACCTATTTCCATATTATTGATATTTGCACTAGAGTGATCATTTAGAGTCTACCCCCAATCATATCCATTGACCCATGTAATCAAGCAGTTGTTTTTCTTCTGTGTTTCCACTCCCACAGTTCTTCCTCTGAATGTGGAGAGCATTCTTTTCCATAAAACCCTCAGAATTGTCCTGGGTCATTGCATTGCTGCTAGTACAGAAGTCCATTACATTAGATTTTACCATAGTATATCAGTCTCTGTGTACAGTGTTCTTCTGGTTCTGCTCCTTTCACTCTGCATCAATTCCTGGAGGTCTTTCCAGTTCACATGGAATTCCTCCAGATCATTATTCCTTTGAGCACGATAGTATTCCATCACCAACAGATACCACAATTTGTTCAGCCATTCCCCAATTGAAGGGCATACCCTCCTTTTCCAGTTTTTTGCCACCACAAAGAGTGTGGCTATAAATATTTTTGTACATGTCTTTTTCCTTATGATCTCTTTGGGGTACAAACCCAGCAATTCTATAGCTGGATCAAAGGGCAGGCAGTCTTTTAGCACCCTTTGGGCATAGTTCCAAATTGCCATCCAGAATGGTTGGATCAATTCACAACTCCACCAGCTGCTATTGGTAAAGTAGACAGAACAGCAGATCCTAGAGTAAGGAAAAACCAAGTTCAAATCTGGCTTCAGTATGTAACCCTGAGCAAATCACATACCCTCTGTTTACCTCAGTTTCCTGAACTGTTAAAAGGGGATTACAATAAAACCTATCTTGCAAAGTTATTGTAAGATTAAATAAAATGTTTGTCAAAAGCATTTAGCACACTTCCTGAACATAGTCTGAACTATAAAATTAGTTATTCCTTTCTCTGTTTCCCTAAGAGGATAAAGGATTTATCTACTGTCACAAAGACAGTAATGTAGCAGATTAGACAGAAACCCAGATTGACTTGACTTTGAGGCTGGCTCTCTTCTCTGCTGACCTTTTTCATATCAGCCACAGCCCTTTCTTCTACCCTCCCCACCTCCCCCAAATATAATAGAAATTAGAAATAGAGAGGATTTAAGAGTTTACTTCATCTCATTCTGTTAAGGTCCAGATGAGCAAAATGAGGCCTATAAAGATAAAGAAGGTACATATAGAATAGATGGGAAGGTAGCTTTATATGGGAGGATATCTAACCAATGAAGGTATTAAGAAAAGTTTCCTTCAGAATGTGATGCTTGATATGAGTCTTGAAGGAAGTCTGGGATTCCAGAGGAAGTCATGGGGAAGGAGAGAACTGGCATGGGAAACAGCTAATGGAAAAACATGTGAAGAGGACATAAAGTATCCTGAAAGAAGAAAAAGGAGACTAATATTTAGGCTGGATTCTTGCACGTTTGGGGAGGTATAAAATGTAAGAAAACTTGATAGGAGTCAAGTTGTGAAGTTTCTTAAATATGAAAGAAATTTATATTGGGTAATAGAAGTAATGTTGTTAAGTTGTTTTAGTCATGCCTGATTCTTCACTATCTTGTAAGGAGTTTTCTTGACAAAGATACCGAAGTGGTTTGCCATTTTCTTCTCCAGCCCATTTTAAAAATGAGGAACTGAAACAAACAGGGTTCCGTGACTTGCCTCGGGGCACACAATTACTAGGTGTCTGAAGTCATATTTGAATTCAAGTCTGGAGTCTTTCTGACTCCAGACCTGGCACTCTATCCATTGTGCCACCTAGCTTCCCTGATAGAAGCAAGTTATTAGAAGTTATTAGAATTTATTGAGTGTTTGTGTGTGTGTGTGTGTGTGTGTGTGTGTGTGCACGTGGGGGGGTGGGGTAGGGTGGGAGGGTTAGTCAGTGGGGATGTAACATGGTCAGTAATGTGGTTTATAAACATTTTTTTGGAAACTATGTGGAGGCTACATTAGAGGACGGATGGCCTTGAGACAGAAGTCATTAGAAGGCTATTTCAATAGTCCAGAGGAGAGATGATGAGGGTCTTAACTAAGGCAATAGAGGATATTTTGAGTGCAAAGAAGGAGACATATATGTATGAATTTATATATGTATCTATACACACACAAAATGTATGTTTACATATATATGATGTGGGAAAATATACTCATTGGCTTTCAATCAGAAGTCTTTTTAACAGGAAGAGCTTTTGATGCTCTGCCTCCAGCATCCTAGCCCATCTCTTATCATCTTCCCTTTGTTTCACTATAAATTATATCACATTTTCAGACTTCACACACACACAATAGCTTAGAATAGCCTAGACAGAAACATTTTTTTTTCATTTTTGGTTATTTCTCCCTCATAATTCTACAAAACCAATATGACCTGCTAAGGCTAGGTAGAGGAGAAAAATACAATTTCAGTTATCACTCATATGCCATTCCCTTCTTTAGCTCTGATGGCAATGGAGTTCCCTGAACACATTCCAGTATCCTCAGCACAAAGAGAATAAAGGTGATAACAGTTTTTGCTGCTGATGGAGTTGTTATTCAAAAGTTTAGTGGAGACATGTTTAGTATTTCATTGATCTATTTTAGAATGCATAGACCATGGGCAAAGATATCAGAAACTATATTAAAAAGGAGAGGGGGAAATGGTCTGGTTACTGTTTGAAAGGCTTTTCTTGTCACTGAGGATACTTATATGATTTTCAAATTTGAATTAATCCCAGACACACAACAACCAGGATATGTCCTCATTAGTTGAATCTCTAGTTATCCACATAAAAATTGCTAGTAATTTTACTTCCATTTCTCAATTACCATAAAATAATTGAAATGCAGTGTGATATGAAATAATTCCATGTGTACAATAAGCATCAGTTTTCCCCATCTGTTAAATGGCTATGATGTTTTTCTCTGGGTAAGTTGATAAGTTGCTTTCAGAGCCTCAGGTGAAAGGCAGCATTATAAGACAAATACTTTCATCATTAACGTATCCTTATAACAAGCAGCTATGTTAAATGAACCTTGTCATTTTAATTTTTCATGTATCTTTTGTTGTGCATGTGTGCTCTGCTGAATATCATCCACCTAGTTCACGGCCATGAGCAGTTAGCTAATAACTGAGCTCAGACACAGAATGTCAAACATAATAAGATAAAATCACAAAGAGGAAAATTGGCTTTATCATACTCCTATGAGGCAAATGTTACAAGTTCTATACTTTTCTAGTTCATAATACCAGTCAGAATTAGAAAAATTGAGTGAAACCTGCTACTACTTCTAGTGCCACCACAGAACCAATCTGCCTAAGGAACACAAGATTACCAATTTCCATCTTTGAGCTTCCAAGTCCAGGGGCACATTTAAATGAGTACTTTCCACTATCCAAATCCCCAAAACTGCTTTTGTAAAGAATTTGATAATTATCATAGATAGAAATGCTATTTTTACTAGGATCCATTGCTACTAATTGCATTGTCCACAGTTATGGAATTTTCATGGGGTTCAAGACATCTTTCTAGGCACTATGGAAATCGAAGAGTTTGGACTTGCTATGTAGATTATGAAATCCTAAAGCTAAAAATAGTGTTGTGCAAAAAAAGAAACCAAGGCTCCATTAACTTAAACGCCTTGCTTAATTTAGTGACTGCTTTGGGATTTGAAATTGTCATGAGGTCCTCCTTTGTGCCTATAGATATAAGGGCTTGTGAGAGCAAAGTGTCTTGTAATATTACCATGTATGCAAATAACAGTGAGGTAAATTCAAAAGAGGTAAGTGCATGGGGCAGATCAGATGAGATGAATGAGGAAAAGGTCACTCCAGAAAGATCAAAGAAGACTTCAAGGAATAGATGGCAACTAAAATGAATCTTGAAAGGATAAAAAGATTTTGGTTGAGATGTGGAGAAATTCTTTCACATATATTGGAATTGACTTGTTCAAAATCCAGAAGGGAGACTAAGAATAATTAGATTTTAGTTTGCCAAAAAGGAGAATATATGGGCATGAAACAGGGTTAGAAATGTTTTCTAGACTGTAGGGGATCTTGATGCCAGGTTAAAGATTTTTTATTTAATTTTTTAGGTAATTAGGAGTCTTTCCAGTAATTAGCACATTGGCCAGTAGTAAGCTCTTAATATAGGAATACTTAGAACACGAAGAAGGTTACTTAAGAAATCTTTCAGGATAAATTAGACAGGATTATGAGTCTAGGTCTTTAGATAAATGATGGAACAATAGGATTGTAGATTTAGAGCTTGAAAGAACCTGAGAGAGGATGTAATTTAACCCCTTGTTCTTAGATAAGAAAATTTTGGTCTAGAGAAATGACATATAAGATAATACAGATTGATCATTAATTGACCTAGGTCAGTGATGGGCAAACTACTGCCCACGGGCCAGATGTGGCCCCCTGAAATGTTCTATCCCACAACTCGACATTATTCCTAATCTGACATATACTAGTAGGATACAATACAATGAAACTTCAAAAGAGTTGCCTTAGAAACAAACTGACAGATGAGCATTTCCTTTCCTTTGGCCCCCTCTTTAAAAAGTTTGCCCATCGCTGACCTAGGATTTTAATCAGGATTCTCCAACTATATATTTGCTATTCTTTGTACTAAACCATATTGGGAGACAATCATTTTTTAAGGAAGATCATGACTTCCGTTATGGACATATTGATTTTGAGGTCCTAGCAGATATCCAGGTAGAGATAAATAGTTTGAAATTTGGAAATTTAAGTCTGGATTTAAAAAAGAGATAAGTAAAGTTATAGATATGAGAGCTGTATAGAGGTGACAACCAAAGCAGATTTTGTCTAAGAAAAAGGGCTTTGAGAAGGGACAGATTATTGGGAAATGTCCACATGTAGGATGCAGGAAAAGGACTAAGAAACAGGGGAAAATACTTAGAAAGAGAGGTGGAAGAAGAATCATGACAAAATCATGAAAGGTGAAGTCAAAGAAGCAAAAAGGAAGGGATGGTTAACATTGGCAACTGTGGCAGAAAAAAAGAATCATGAGGACTCAGAAAGGTTATTGATTTAGGTATTTTTGAAATCATTAGGCAATTTGGAATTAGTTTCAGAAAAATGATGAGAATAGAAACCAGATTATAAGGGCATGTGGAGTGAGCAGGTGGTGAGGCAGTGGAATCTATGAATGGAGGCAATTTTTTATAGAAGCCCTCACTATCATACTACCCTAGTGTACATGTACCATCTTGCGATGGTTTCATAATCTTACATTTAACCTTGGCTTTGCCATTTTTATACTTGAAATTTCCTCTCTCATTTCTGTCTAATGAAATCTCACCTGTCCTTCATTATACAGCTCAAATGATGTTTTTTCCATAAAACATTCCATGATAAACTTAACCTGAAGGGATATATATTTCTGTAGCCTTCTTGGTGTGTACACATGGGTGAGATAGACTACAATCATCAACATCATCATTACTAATCAATCAACAAACATTTATTAAGTGTCTTTCATGTGCCAGGCACTGTGCTAAGCATTCTTATTATTATTTAGTATCTGCCTTTATAAAATTTCTTCTAAACATCTTCTACTAAAATAGAAAAGGAATCCTGCTGGCCTCATAGTGCCTTAGAAAACCCCAAATGTACATTATTTATGTTATATTGTATTCTTGAAAAAAATACATTTTCCAATTACATTTTAATCTGGCTTGGGCCATACTGAAGAGTTCTGTTGGCCATGCCCCTGTTTTACTCACAAGGCCAATGTCCTAGTTCTAACTCATCTACTCTAACCAAGACTTTTATAACAGTCCTTTAAGCACATTTATAACAACCAGCCTCTCTCCTTTCTAGTCTGTCATTCAGAAAGCTATAAAAATAATTTTCTTAAAGTTCAGGTTCACCTAGTTACCTATTTAAGATCCTTCAATGGCTACCTATTGATTTTAGGCTAAAATACAAAATTCTTGGCTTGGCCTTGGGAATTCTTTACTATGTAATTCCAAGGTACATTTTTGAGTTGATTTCATGATAATCCCCTTCATGAATTCTAGGTTTCATTTTAGCTAACATGGCCTACTTGATTTTCCATGAATTTTATATATCATTTCCAGAGTCAAATAGGAAAATACCTTCTAGGGAAAAGAGGCATGGACCAAGCTGTGATAAAAAGAGCAGGGAAAAAAAAAGATTAGCTTGCACATCTGATCCAAGCCATCCTTATCAGGAACATCAGCTCCCAACAGGTGAAGAAGGACTAGGAGAGCAATATAAAGCACAGTTCTACAAATAACATAAGTGCTCCTATATTATTTCTCCAATACTATTGTTCATTCTGCACTATAGAAAAGTCAACTAATCATGCCTTTCTGAGATACATACTATAACGACTGATGGTTATACATATTACAAGGTTCTACAAATAACAAAGTTAGGGAAAAATGGGTTTCAGTGATTTCCCAAGGAAGTTCTTTAATGATAGCTTTGTTATTGCCACATCTTTGAATGGCTATGGGTCATTGTTTTTCCAAAAATGCCTCTGGTATCCACCATGTTAGCACACATTAAATTAAACAACTACACTCTTCTAATCTTAATCCTAATTGCAATATTTCTGATACTCTTTCCCCTCCCCCCAGCCATAGAACCCTTTCCTTCTGTCTTAGAATTGATACTAAGTATTAATAAGGACTGGGCAACTGGGGTTAAGTGACTTACGTAGAGTCACACAGCTGGGAAGTATCTGAGGCCATACTTGAACGCAGGACCTCCTGTCTCCAGGCCTGGCTCTCTTTCCCCTGAGTCACCTAGCTGCCCCTCTGCTACTCTTATATCAGTTGCCACATCCATTTTACCTTACAATGATTCTTATGCCCACCATTTCCATTATTTTACATAAGTTATTGGATAAGGAAATAGCAAACCACTGAAGTATCTTTTCCAAGAAAACTCCAAATCAGATCACAAAAAAGGCAAATATGATTGAAATAACTGAGCAACAACAAACATAATTTATGTGGAGATTATTTTATATGTCTCACAACAGCTAGAAGTGTCTCATGTTATAGACATTCAATAAATAAAAATCTGTTGAATGGTGAACCTCAGTCATGTTGCTTTCTCCTGTATAAACCTAGACAGGGCATGGAGATATGACCTAAGTTCTCCTATAGCATTTCTCCAATACTATTATTCATTCTGCACTATAGAAAAGTCAACCTGTCAGGCCTTTCTTAGATATGTACTATAATGAATGATGGTTATACATATTATAAGGGAATTTTACTTGTTGGGGGATTCTGCATGAATAGAAGCTGGGCACTGGGCTCTGAAGTTTGACAGTAGAGAGTTCTGTTATACAAGAAGAGCAAGGAAATGTCAGAATATTAGTCCTCATCATAATTTCCCTGATCCTGGTTGCCTGAGAGTCTTATCTAGGGACTATTAATCAAGACACAACAGTTCATCCTAATTGCCACTAGTATGTGTGAGGGTGAGAGGTGATCTCCAAGGTAACCAAGAACTGAGCTAAGTATAATTTCATAGTAACATCAAATGAGTGCTTCTTGCTCATTTATATTTGGCCCACAACAACCAAATCCCTGAAGATTTCTTTCAGTTGATTAACTAATATGAGTGTATTTCTATTTCAAAATATAATTTCCCAGCACACATTTCACTTCTTCCAAATGATTAACTGGAAGAAATCAAAACATAAAAGAAACTTGCCTAGAACATCCACAGATGATGAGGCCAGAGTAGTATGGCTAAATTAAAATCAGATATAAAAAAGGAAAAAGAGAAACAACAACAAAAATGAAAATCATTGTTTAAATGGCCAGATGTTACCAAAGACACATTTTCCCCATGGGTAAGAATTTTATATCAAGAAAGAAAGTAAAATTAAAACCTGGCATTTCTGTCAGAAGAGACAAAGGATTAGTTACCTCAGTTATTCTTGGGCCTTGCCATTATCTAAAGAGCCCATAATGATACAAGGTTTAGACATCCAAGAAGCCAGCATGTTATCATTTGCTTTTTATACTGATCAAGTAATATATCAGGTCAGTTGGATTATTTGCCTCTAAAAGCAGCTAGGGTGAATCTGGACTTCTAGGCACCAAAGGAGAGAGGAAATGATGGTGAGATCAATCAAAGACAGTAACTTCAAAGATCCTTTGTTTCACCTGGTTTATACTTGGCAGCAGGTCAGATTGCAGGTGTGAGAGCTTTTAGGGAAATGGAGAGAAATAACACCTCTACAGTGAAAAAACTTTTGAGGCCAAGGATCTCAACATGACAAATTTTCCATAAGCAGGTCTGGTAAGTACAACCTTAATAAGATAGATTTTTGTAGTTACCTATAGTTTTCCACTCTACTCTTCATCTTCATGCTATTTTGACTTTTAAGTAAGGGTCATTTCAGTGTTTGCAGTTTGATATCTCTTAGGATTGAAGGCCAATATGCTTGTCACGTTTGTTCACGGGGTTCTTAACCTTCTATGTGGGCATCATGAACTCCTTTGGTAGAAACCATATGGACTCCTAAGAATAATAATTTAAATAACTGAAATATTATCTACATTTCAGTTAGGAGGTATTAAAAATAATTTTATTTTTCCCATCCATGTTGATTGCCTCTGAAATCTCTTCTTGGACCCTCTAGGGTTACATAGTCACCTGATATAGACAATTAGTAAACTCAACATTACAGGGTAATTGAATGTACTCACACTGATCTATTAAAAGTTCCTGATTCAATGGTGTATAATTGAATCCACTGGTAATAAGAATACATTGTACTGGGACTTCTCTCTTCCAATTCATTTTTCAGCACTTGTCTTATGCATTGATAAGGATTTTTCTTTTTCCTTATGTCATTACATAATCTGTCATATTCTTCTTTTGAGCCATGCACTCCTAGTCAAGTCACTACACATCTCTTAACCATAGTTTTCTTTTCTAAGTGGAAATGATAATCATTCATAAGACAGTGGTTGTGAGGAGGATGTTTTTGAACTTCTGCTTTCTATAAAAATGTAAATTGTTAGTATTTTTGTTGTTCAATTTAAAGAAGAAAAAATTTGGGACTTTCCTGGCTTTGTCTTTGAATAATTAAAGAGCTCCTCTGTAGAAAAGAGATTAAACTTTGTTTGAGTTGGGCTCAGAGAACAGAATTAGAAGGAATTGGGGGAAGGCTAACACAAATTCATAGGAAGGCACACAGATTAAGGTTGAATTTAATGGGAAATCTTCTTAATTAGAGCCATCTAAAATGAAAGAGGTAGATTCATGTAATAGATTCCTTCTCACTTGAGGTCTTCAAGATAAGGCTAGATGACTACTGATTACTGATGTATAGAAGATTCTAGAAGATGTTTTAGGTCACAAGTAGGTTGCTAGGTGGTTTCTGATACTCCTTCTAACTCTGAGTCTGCCCTTGGCCCAATTTTCTTTTCCTACATACTTTCCCTTGATAGTCATTCACTCTCTTGACTTAGACTATAATGTTAATGAAGATAACTTAACAATTTATCTATAGGCCTGGCTTCTACTTTAACCTCTAATCTCTCATTTCTAGCTTCAGGATATTTCTACTTATCAAATGGTTGGTTAAAAAATGTTTATTGATCACCTATGTAAGGATGGGATGTGTGCAAGGGGGATGGGACCAAAGGAGCCAGAGAAGGCAGTTGCTGACAGTTGCTGACATTTGAGACCAGAGAGGATTCTGGAAGAATCTCTGGAGAAGAGAGGGAGAGGAGAGGCCTTCTAGTGGGGGACTGAGAAGAGGGAGGAGGAGGACATCCCAGCTCAGATCCAATCCTGAGGGCTTCCTGAGTTTCTTTGGAAACTGAAACCCAAAACCATTCCATCTCATCTCACCCATCAAGACTTCAACCATCGAGTTAGCTAAGTTTTGGGACTCCATTTTGGGAGTGATCTCTTAGTCTCCTTCTCTCATTACTCAACCTTCCTGAGAGACCTCCTTTCAGTCAAAACTTACAATTATAGAAAAGGATAGAAACAGAAAAGGATAGAAATAGAAACAGGAGAAGGGGAAGGGGAAGAAGCTTAGGAGTGGGAACCCCAAAGGTTCCTTCCTAAGTGACAGACCCCATAGAAATAGAGAAGAGAGCACCCCCAAATACCTCTGCCCTTCACCCCTTTTCCCAATGCCTGAATTGCAAATGATAAAAGCCACTCATCAGTCAGATAGTGTTCCAGGGTGCCTGAGAGACAAAAAGGGAGAGGGGAAACACAGCTTGGTCTGGCTGCCTCCATCTTAAAGCCAGACCACCCACTGTGAAATTAACTGATTGAGGGGAGATTTGTGTTAACCCCATCCTTATTCAGAATTGGATTGGGGTACCACATACCTCGTCTTATAGGGAAGATTTGCCTCCAACTCCTATGGGGTGGCATGACCATCCAGGTCACTCAGTTTCAGAGTGACACGTCCTTAAAGTCACCTCTACTAGCCCTTTTTATTGTTACACCTAGTATATGCAAGGCACAGCATTAATTTCTGGGAATACAAAGACAAATATGAAACAATCTTGTCTCAAGGAGTTTCCCTTATAGATGGGTAGAAAACATATGCAAATATAAGATAATTAAAAACTTATCCAAAGTAAATACAAATTTATTTGGAATACAATGTAGATTTGAAATAATACTAATAATTGTTAATTTGTTTCATAAAATCATTGTTTAAAACTGAGATTTATAAAAAGAATCTTTCTTCATGAATCTGTTCTTCCTCTTGATGACTATTCCTTGCTATGGCACCATCATTCATGTAGGGTCCCATTGTTGAAACCTCATATTTTCTTTAACTCCTCTCACTTTCCAAAATTACATATCTATTACATTGCATTGGAAAGATTCAGAGTTAGATGATATGGGCCCAGACCTAAGTCCATTCTTTATTAAGGAGTCCTAAAGGCCAAGTCAATGTCTTGGGCCTACAGGTCCTATAGTTTCTGGTCTAGTTACTTGGATACAGGTCAGATTTACAATCAGTACACGGAGACCAATACACTGTGGTAAAATAGAATGTAATGGACCTCTGTACCAGCAGCAATGCAATGACACAGGACAGCTCTGAGGGATTTATGGTAAAGAAAGCTACCCACATTCAGAGGAAGGACTGCAGGAGAGGAAACATATAAGAAAAATAACTGCTTGAATGCATGGGTTGGGGTGGACATGATTGAGGATGTAGACTCGAAACGACCACACCAATGCAACTATCTACAATTTAGAAATAGGTCTTGATCAATGACACATGTTAAAACCAGTGGAAATTAGCACCGAGTATGCTGGGGGGAGGAGCTGGGGGGGGGGCTGAAGGGGAAAGTAAGAGCATGAATCATGTAACCATGTTAACTTTTCTAAAAAATAAATCCAACTAAATAAACAAAAAAATAAATAAATAAAAATGTGGATGATAAAAAAAAAAAAAAAAAGAAAGATTCACAATCTTATTTGAGACTGAATGAATAGGGGTAATTTTCCTTCTATTTCCCAATTACTACTCAGAATCAGATGTATCTGACATTCTTATCGCTCTTGTGATCTTAGGCCTTTCTAGGCTTCCTCATCTGCAAAATGAGGGGATTAGAATAGAAAACCTTTGAGCTCCTGGCCAGCATATCACCCAGCCATAGTGATGGATTCTCAATAATGCCCCTTAAACCTATTTTCTTATTTTTATTTCCAGTACCACCAGCCTAACAGTCATAGACTGTTTCTGTTCCAATAGCCTTCTAATAAGTCTTCCTGGCTGTCCTTTCTTCTCATTCCACCTATCCTTATACCATGCTGGAATAATCATTTTATACATAGATCTGATCATGTTAGATACCTGAGAGGAGCGAAACCATCTAGTTCTGTTCTCTTTGAGCCCATCTGTCATCAATTCTATCATTTCCCATTCTGCCATCTCTCTTACTACGAATCCACTTTTTCTTTTTCTTTTTTAAAGCCTTAACTTCTATGTATTGGCTCCTAGGCGGAAGAGTGGTAAGGGTGGGCAATGGTGGTCAAGTGACTTGCCCAGGGTCGCACAGCTGGGAAGTGTCTGAGTCCGGATTTGAACCTAGGACCTCCTGTCTCTAGGCCTGGATCTCAATCCACTGAGCTACTCAGCTGCCCCTGAATCCACTTTTTCAATAATTGCTCTGAGAACTTTAATCAAATCAACATTACCATTTTTTTGTGTAATGGACATGTCAAAAGACTTCCCTATTGATTGTCCAGGCCATCATTCTTATCACTTCTCTACAGTGTTGTTTCTCTATTAGAATACAAGATCTTTGAGGGCAGGGGCTATCTTTTGTATTTAGTAGATAATAAGCAATTAATAAATACTATTTTAAATACTATTTCATTCATTCATCCATGTTATTCCTCTGCTCTCAAAAAACTTTACCGATTCCATACCAGTAAATATCAAACTCCTTTCCTTGTCACTATAGAAACCTCCATACTATAAAAGTAAAGGAAACCTTATTTAGAATAGACCATGGATATTTTTTATTAAAAAAAAAAAAAAAAAAACCAACAACAAATTCTAAACTTCCATCTTAGAATCAATACTGAGTATTGGTTCCAAAGTAGGAGAGCAGTAAGGGTTAGACAATGAGAGTTAAGTGACTTGTCCAGGGTCACAATTAGGAAATGTCCAAGGCCAGACTGGAACCCAGGCCCTCCCATCTCTGGATTTGGGTTTCAATCCATTAAGCCATTTAGCTGCCACCATGTCAAACAGTTGTTGTTGTTGTTGTTTTCTGAAGTATTGTGTGCTTATATAGACAAGTGTGAAAATATCTGATTCCTCCAATGAAATTAATAAAACCTTGATGCTACTGATCTGTTTCCTCAGTGTGGTTTTTCATTGATTTATGGTACTGTGGTCTAAAAGACAATTATTCTTAAAGCCTTGGGTCCTAAGTAGTATCTTAGAATTTCCCAGATGGTACAAGCCCTCTCATTTGATAAGAGCAATGTATTATAAGTAATATGAGATAAGGGAAGAAAAGTAATTTAATTGGGTCAAACTGTAATGTTCAGGTCAATACTTTGTCATGTTGTTGAAATTGAACCAAGGAGCATTCTAGCTCACTTGCTAATCATTTGAATTGGCTGCTTTATTCCATAAAGATATTCAAGGATAAATATGAAATTGTTTTTATTTCAAAATCATAACTAGTGTCTATCCCTTCCAAAATCTGGAGTTGAGAACATACATTTTCATGTAAATATTCAATCCCTTTTAATTGCTCACTTCTGTTTGCCTTTTCATATATATTTAGAGCCCTGAGGGATGAGTCCAGATCTGGATCCTTTGGGAGATCCAATGCTGCTAATCTGGGCCTGAGGTTAGGCTTCGTGCTCTTTTCTAGGCTCAAGGTTTAGTCCTTAATCCTAGCTGGGTAACACGAATTGATGTACTAGCTCACTTTTTAGCCAGTATCTCAGTGTTCGGCTTGCTCTGGGTAATGTGGGATATAGCCTGTGCAGAGTCCCAGGGCCTTTGCCTGCAGTTCTGGCCCTCCTGGGAGACACAGGACTTGTAGTCTCGGTCCAGACTTAAGGCCACTCTCTGCTCATTAGGAGCCTGGAATATTAAGTAATGACTAACTCTTTCCACAGGTTCTGGCTAGTCACTTGTGTACAAATCAGATTTGTTTTCTTGTTTGGACTAGATAAACAGTTGTGGTTTTCCCTTGTACTTCCCAATTACTACTCAGCCTGGTCTAGTAGTGAGTCCCAATTACTCTTCAGATCTTAGACCTTTCTGAGAAGTTGGGGCCTGGGAGGAAGACTGTGAGCTGGACTCTGCTATTTCCTTCTCCTCTTGGTGTCTCATCCCCAGTTATACTTACTAGGAATATACTCTTACCTTAAGGTGTTGGCACTTGGCTCAGAAAAGGGAGACTTGAAAACTTACAGATAAAGAGAAAAATTGGGGGAATGTTTTGGATATGGGATTGGCAAGTGCTTTGAAGGTCCCTCTTCTCCTCCTCTTCTGGGATGGTTCATACGTTCCTTAGGTCAAATCACAGTATCTTGGGGTGAGGGCTCAGTCCCCATTTTGGCATTACTCAGAATCACCAAGTCATATTATTACTTTGAGAAGAATTAATTAACAGTGATACACAAGATAAATTGCTAATAGATGTAACAGTGTGGACATCAGTACTCATCCCCATACATAGTATAGTTGGAGAATAAAGATATATTTTAGGAGATGATGCCAATAGTTCAAATATAATGTAAGAGAACCTAAACTAAGGTGAAGGCAGCAGAAATAGAATGAAATGCTGGGAGGACAAAAGAAGAAATCTTTAAGGCTCAGCACACACAGGCAGATGTGATTTTTCTCTATTTTGAACATACTGGCTTGTACTTACAAATTATTATAATTAATTGGGGCAACCAGGTGGTGCAGTGGATGGAGTATCAGACCTGGAGTTAGAAAAATTCATCTTCCTGAGTTCAAATCTGTCCTCAGACATTTAGGAATAGTGTGACTGTGGGCAAGTCACTTAAACCTGTTTGTCTCAGTTTCTTCAACTGCAAAATGAGCTGGAGAAGGAAATGGCAAATCATTCTGCCTAGCAAACCCCAAATGGGTTCACGTAAAGTCAGACACGACTGAACAACAACAACATAACCTTAATTAAAACAATTTGTGTAATTATAATCTTCCCTGCTATATTGTATGTGCCTTGAGAGCAGGGGCTTCATTTTAAATTTATTTTTTCCAGACTACCTGAAATGGTTCCTTGCACATAAGTAGGCAAGCAGGAACATATTGTTTGAATAAATAAGATATATGCACAGTGTTACACATGTGATCAGTGTGTAGAGAATGAATTCTATGAAGTGGTCATATGTATTTAAATTCCCACTACACAAAGTTAAAATTATGGTAAACATTGTATATATTTGGTTTCCAGCTCAAAGAAAATATGCAGAACACATCTGAATACTGTGACCACTTCACTGGCTTCATTATTTGCTCCCATTGGAACCTCTCTGTAATGACCCCTTTATCGAAGATAATAGTTCATTCTTACAACAGTGACAGAAAGGACTTTAGCCTGATAAACTGCTGAGCATGAATGAGCTTTCAAACAGCGGCAATCATTTCTGAAATATCCTATGATGGATAAGAGTGGGCCACTTCCCCTCTCTAAACACTCAGAGCCATGCCTTCCTTGAATGCCATTCTCATCCTCTGCAGAGAGCTTAAATGGGTTAAAGAAAGAGGCTAAAGGCATGAAATAGTGGGATTGGCTCAGTGCCATATCTTGTACCCTACAGGTCCTTGTGGGATAGGAGCTGAGAGTGAGGATTATGATAAGCTAGTGTATTTTTATTTCTGTTTATTATACCCAATGAATTGTAACAAAATCCCAATAGCCTTCAAATAGTTTTATTTCTTACAAAATGAGGAAATAAGTTAAAACTATGAAATAAAAATAACAATAGATAATAGTTATATAGACTTTGAAAGTGTGCAAAGGGCTTTCCATCTATTTTCTCATTTGATCTTCACAATAATTCTGTGAAGTAGGTGCTACTATTATCACTATTTAAAAGATGAGAAAACAGAGTGAGAGAAGATAAGTCACTTGCTCAGAATAGTAATACATAACATTAGTTATGCCTATAGGGCAGAATATAAACTCAGGTCTTCCTCTCTTTAAGTCCAGCCTTTTATCAGCCACTCTGTTCATTACTACAGTTTTGGATTTTGAGCCTCCACTCCCTTTTGAAAATCATTGCACATATGAGTATATGGTTCATAGGATTGAGATGGGTAGCTAGAAAGTCCCCTAGGTTTTCCCTTCATTTCAAGGAATTAGAGAGAAATATAAGCAGAGATGATATGGGGTACCCATTTCAAGCCAAAGTGGGGAGAAGCAGGGTCTAATATTAGAAGTAGGAGCAGTTTGCTCTTGAATCTTTATGGTATCAGAGTCAAAGAAACTACCTAAGACGGAGATATATTAGATGAAGATTGTAATGTAAGAGAAATATTCTTCTCTCTCTCTACACTGTCTCTTTTTACTTATCAATTCAGAGAAATTGCTATAGATGAGATCTTATTTTTAATTCCATAATTCTTTATTCTTTAAATAAATCTGAACAACCTTGTTAATAGATTAATTTTTCAAGATAAATACTTAATCAAGTCTTTAAAAGTGTTTAGTATTTTAAATCATATTCTTACAAGAGATGTAATACCTTCTCAACTCATTAGAGCAAATCTCTTAAAATTCAAGTACCATAACTTTGGAAAATTGAAGCTATTTGAACTGATTGATTTTTGTTTAATTTTATATTCTGTAATTGGTTAAATTACTAATAAGAAGTTAGAAGAGAATTGGAAAAATAATTTTGACTGCCATAAAGATATTAACACTACTTCGGAATTAATAATTTATGGAGCCATTTCATCCAGTTATCTATTTTTCTTTTTAAAATTCTATTTAATTTTCTTTTACAAATTCTTTCCTATAACTTTCTCCCTCCTCCTACTGATTAAAAAACAAAATCCATTGCAAATAGGTTTGCAAAACAAATTTCCACATTATGTATCAAAAATAAAAAGAAAAAACAGAGAAATAAAAAATATGCTTCATTGTGCATTCTAAAATCATCACCTCTATATCTGAAGGTCAATAACATGTTTCATCATGAGTACTTTGGAATTGTGGTTGTTCTTTGTATTGGTCAGTTACTAAATATTCTGAAGTTGATTATCTTTACAATATTTTTAATATTTTGTATTAATTATTCTGGTTTTATTTATCTCACTTTGCATTGTCTGATTTCCAAGACATGTAGATACATGAGCCACATTATAAGATTAAAAGCCATTCCCTAATGGTCAAAAAATGTGAAGAGATAATTATCAGATGAAGAAATTCAAGCTATTAGTAGCTATGTAATATTTTTTCTCCCTAACTCCACTAATAATTAGACATGCAAATCAAAACAACTGAGTTTCCACATCATAGTTGATTAGCAAAGTGACAAAAAAAAAAAAAAAGAAAAAGAAAATGCCAAATTTTACTGTTGCTGGAGTTAAGAACTAATCTAACCATTTTGGAAAGCAATTTGGAACTATACTCAAAAAACTATTTTGTGTATCCCCTTTGACTCTGAGATATCTCTACTCTAAGATCACAGGAAGAGTTCAAAAGCTTCTATATGTATAAAAAACTATTTATAGCTCTCTTTGTATTGGCAAACTTTGGAAACTGAGGGGATGCCAATCAATTGAGAAATAACTGTACAAATAGTAGAATATAAATTCAATAGAATATTGTTTTGCTAAAAGAATGATGAAGGGGATTGTTTAAAAAACAACTTGAGAAGGCTTGTAGGAGCTAATGAAATCATTTTACACAAATACATTTAAAGCAAAAGTGTCTTTCAGGTTGTAAAATAAATCAGGTAACCAACAAGCATTTATTAAGCATCTACTTTATGTCAGGCACTATGTAAGGAATGAAGTACAAAGATAAAACTGAAATAATCCCTGCCTTCAAGGAACATATTCTATCAAGGTAGAAACAATGAAGACAAATAAATTTATACAAACTAAATGGATGCAGGGCAAGTGATTAGTAGAAATGCTAGCAACTGTGGGAATCAGGATAGGTCTCATGGAAGAGGTAGCTTAGAGTACATATTCCTTAAGGATAAGGCCTTTTTACCATTTTTGTTTTTACATCCCGGTGGTCTAGCTTAATGCCAAGCACATAGTAATACTTGATAAATGTTTGTTCCTGGGATCATAGATCCAAAGCTAAAAGGAACCTTAGAAGCCATTTAGTACAACTCCCTCCTTTTATGGATGAGGAAATTAAACCCCAATAAGGTTAAGAGAATTGCCTAACACAAAGGATGAGTATTAAAGGTGGGATTGGAACTCATCTCTTTTTCTATCATTTTAGATGTTGCTTTACAGTGTGCTACATTCCCTCCCAATGGGAATGAATTGAGAATGTCAAATTGTGAAAAGCTCATTTTTGTTCATTTGCCCTTGTGTTGAATGAACAAAGTATTTCTCAAATCAATGTGAAGTTATGCTTTAATTATTAGGGAATGGGTCTTTTGGGGGACCCTGATGGTGTTCTAGAAATTCTCTTTCATCCTCTACTTCTAAGTTGCCCTTTGAGTTAATTGCTTTTGACCAGAACAGTTTTACCTGCTAAAATCTGACCTCCATTTGATTTGCTGACTTGTGACTTTGAGTTCAGAATATTGCCAATGTAAATACTTTTGCAAGAAGCCATTTTGGACAAGCACGATTGCCAGTTACTGAGTTGGAACACAGAATGCAGAGATGGCATTGAGCTGGCATGAGAACAAAAGTCAGTTGAGATGAGCCTATAAAAGGAGAGAAACTTGGAACATCAGGGTCTCAATTTTGAGATGCTGGTGGAAGGGCAGGATCATCTCAGGATAGCCTCTTAGCTAGGTTGCTGATATCTGGTAGGATTAGGTACCTAGACTGCTCATTGGCTACTTCTGTGTTAACTGTGCTATTGGCATCCAGCTTCAACATCCATATGCAAATCTACCAAATATCAACAAGAAGATCAACTATAAAATCAAAATCATCTTAAACTGAGATAAACCATTAAGCAATCAGAGTCAGGCCTCTGGGCCTGGCCAGGAGATCTGCCAGGCAGGCTTCCTGATATCAACTTCTTCAGGAATGTACTGAAGATTTAGCATAAATTCATTATCTAGATAAGGGTTAGGATTCATCCTTAATCCCTCTTTCCTCACTATTCACCCCAACCTTTCCTTTACCTTATTTATCATCATTAAACTAGTTAATATAAAAGAAGCTGATACTGACCTGGTTTATTCTCAACATTCCAAGGGGAAGTCTGTCACTTACCACTTCTCCTGGACATTACTGAAGACAACTTTAAACTTACTGATCTTCTAGGTTTAAATTTAACAATTGCAGTCAGAAATAGAGTTCAGAATATCAGAGTTTATTACTTTTGAGTTAATTTTATAATCTAATTACTAATTGTGGGAAACCAGTTGCTCCCTCATTAGTCAGTGGTAATAGGTGGAGACAAGTGAGCAAAGTTATCCAGTCAGCTGTAGGGT
Organism: Gracilinanus agilis; assembly: GCF_016433145.1. Taxonomy (NCBI): domain Eukaryota; kingdom Metazoa; phylum Chordata; class Mammalia; order Didelphimorphia; family Didelphidae; genus Gracilinanus; species Gracilinanus agilis. The sequence continues at coordinate 438,230,592 of NC_058130.1, read as the reverse complement.
CACTAAAACAGATTCAAAGTAAACTCATTATACCATCCAAATAGGAGGTTTCACCAACTCCTCCTATTGCTCCACCACTCCAAAGGACTGTTATTTTTACACCAATTAAGGTATACATCCCATTCTGTCTGGAGGCTTTCTTTCCCTCTGCCCCACACCCATTTGCAAATCAGCTTTTCTAATTCCTTCAATCTCTATTTCTTAGGCCTCAGGAATACTGCATTTTCTCCCCCTAGATAGGGTCTTACTGGGTGTAGACATTGCTTTATTGCCCTCAGGAAGCCCTGCTAGTCCCACCCACAGGACCCTGATTTTATCTGCTCTGTCCAAAGCTCTCTCAGTTTAGGACAATGCATTTAAACCCAGTGTAGAATACTTAAATGGACCATGACATATTATAATAATGCTATTTTTGACCAGATTTTGTAGAACTGTGATATACCTAAGTCTGACTGAAAATTGTGAGACTCATGAATCGTCAATATTAGAGGCTCATGCCTTTTATAAATCTGTGAAATTGAAATTACTGCATCTAAAATATATGCAAATATAAAAATATGATTAGGAAATAGAGTAAACTGGACTTAAAAGGAGAAAATAAAAATAAATAGAGCAATAGAATTCAATGAAATTGTTAAGAAACCACACTGGCTGAAGAGACTCTGGATGGGAATATTCTATTCCTCTTGGCATTGAGCTTCTGACCTGGAAACTAATCTATAAGTGAAATTGAATGAAAACTATGGATTTGGAGGTATAAAAGATAATGTCTGCATGATACTCGGCATGATTTCCAATTATTCATGCTTAATATGCTTCTTTTCATTTCATCACAAATTTATATGTTTCTCAAGGTTCTAGGATAGTTAAAACAATGATACATATATATGGCAACCTGAAAAAAGTGTCCTAATAGCTATATGACATTAAAAAATAGAGCTATACAACTGAATGAAAAATACAACTTTATATTTATTGGGAAAAATTCTTATATTGTTCATACAAGACACAAAGATAATAATGACATATTTAGAGATCTTTTTTTAAAGAACTTGGACCTCTGAAGCAGGTTTTTTTTTTCCATTAATCCTTCTAACTTCCTTTTGAGGGGGATTAAAAAACAACTGTTCTTATCCTTCCTTGACAGATGGGAAAGGGAACTTCAGAGGTTACACAAAATGTTAGCAGTCAAATATTGAAGTGATGAATAAAGCACAGGGGAAAAGCCAGTCACGATGGACTTCTAACAGAGGCTATGCATCTGATTAGCCATTTTAAAGTTTCTTTTATAAAAATTCTTCTTGGTTCAAATATTGTCTTTTGTTCTGTTACTCTTAACTCTAAGCTGTATATTTATTAGTCTCTCTAATGACTGAGGCAACATTTGGTGAATAAATGAATGAATGCACGAATAAAGAATTATCCCCAACTGTTCTTGCACTAACAGATCTTTATTCCAATCTACTTTCTATAACACTTCTGTTTACTATCTTCTTTCTTCCAACCCAAGGCATTTCCCTTATCGTGGTACAAAAATTTGAGGAGGAAAGTGGGGCATCTTATTTCACAAATGATCTCTCTGTGTTTTTATTTATTTGTTAGCGATTTGGGAAATAAGATATTTCTATTGAAGTGTTTTTGATAGTATTTTTGATATATTTTCTTTCAGTTACTAATTTTGTCAGCTTTTTCTCAAGCTTTCTAGCTACAAAAATGTGGAAAACTTTCTTTAGAGCAAGTTGGCCCATGCTAAAATTTTCTTTTGGGTTAACTTCAAGATGCAGGATACTTGGTTGAGAGTATAGTAAGGCAGAACAAGACTGTCTAGGAAGATGTAACTGAATTTGAAAGAAAAAAAATGTTTGGAATCATAGTATAAGATTTCACATTATTGACCTGATTAGCTTAAGGGCAAATAAATAGATGTTTTGACATTGCAGGGAGCAAAGGAAATAAAACATGTGGGACTCATAAATTTGATGTGAATGGTAGTTTCTGGTTGCATATACTGAAAGATAGATCCAGTTGAGTGGAGTTGAAATGAATGGGATTTGTCATCCAGTGTCCCCAGATTCTTTTTATGGAGTCTTTTCCTCACTCAGTGTGGTCTTGTTCCTGTCCTCTTGGTTGACTGTTGTTTTCATGTACTTCCTACTTTCCCCTTTACCAAAACCTGAATAGATTTTGATAAAATTATGCACTTATCCACACTGAGGTTGCTATGGTTCATTTTTTTTTCACTATCAGGGACATTTACATTTGAACAAGTTATGAGAAGCCCTGAGTCAAATTCTAAGTAAAGAATTCTAAGTAAAGGAGTTCAGTCACCAGCAAGCACATGAAAAAAGATATTTTTTTAAAAAATATGTTTTTAGGGAAAGGGGACTTTTTAAAGTTCTTTAAAATGAAACCAGTTGTGGTCTCTGTCTATGAGTAATGAGACATGTGAGTCTTTCTTACATTGGTTTAAAATGATGATAGTAATGATGAAAAGAAAAGTTTTGCCTTGACTAGGCTCAAAAAAGATATACAGTTGTCATGCAGAGGCAAGATTTTTTTGAAGGACAAAAGTTTTTCTAAATATCTCATAAATTAAAAACTAAATCTAACCTGTAGGGGGGAAAAAGACATTTAAGAGCAACTCCTTGATTAACAAAGGCTCCTGGGGACAATTTGAACTTCTGCAAGTTGTATGTTCTTTGACTGAATGTCCCAAATGAAGTTGGATCAGATAGTAGACAATAGATGTGGAGAGAGAAGAAAAAAAGATGAACATTTGGTGGTCTAGTATTAGAAAAATCCTGTTAGTAAATGAGTAAATTAATACAATGTAGGTCAGAAGAAACCTTTGCTATATTCTCATTAGGCCCTTTTCTTTGTATTGACTAGTGTGTAAGATATTGATAGAAAAATAGAAGGTCTAGAAGGTCAGGCTTCACTAACCTTTTACAGATACTCTTCAACTTCTCCAGTCCTAAGTCCTTTTGGTTTTCTTTATACTTTACTCCCATTCTAAGGCTTATAGCTTTGATCCTTAAGCTTTTGTACTAGCAATCATGGCTGGTTAATGGCCTTGAGATGCCCAGTTGGGGATTGGAGCAGCAGCTTCTTAAGCAGCTGAACTATTGAGAGGCGGCAGTGGAGTCCATGAGTTCAACGTGCTCAGCTTACAAATTACTGTCCTTTAGCCTTAAAGAATATAAACCAATAGCTGAAAGAATAGAGATAAAAAGGAGGGATAGAAGGGGAGAAAAAGCATATTTCCTCTTAGATTAATAAAGCAACTCTACAAAGTTTATATTTTTCTGTGATCCATTTGGTAAACAGAGGTTCATGGCAACCCTGGGACATTCTCTTACCAATGTGTTATTTATATTGATCCAAATATACACAGTACAATAAAAAGAACATTTATTAAGCACCTTATATGTGTCAGGCACTGAGCTAAGTGCTGGAGATACAAACTAGAAGAAAGATAATCCCTGCCTTGAAGGAATTTATAATATGATACATAAGATTACTTATTGTTCTCTTCCAGTCTAGCTTTTAGAACTTTAATGTGACCAATAATGAGTATAATTTTAAGTGTACACATCCAAAACAATAGCAAACATAAACAACTACATATACACAAGGCCTCTTTCCTTTTATAATTTTCTCCTTTCTCTTACTGGAATGCCTCTAGGCAGGAAATCAAACAAAGAGAAGGCCCAGGCTCCAGATAACTAATGCCATTTGAATATTTCCCTGTGCTCTGGCTTTGCAGCCAATCGAAGAGACTCCTCTACCCTAAGTACCCTGATTACTGGTACATTTGCTTCTCAATATAGTCTTTTCATTTCCTCTTCATCATCAGAACTCATGTCACCAGAGTCTGTGTAAATAGGGTATGGTTGTGATGGCTTGGTATTAATTACATCTAATGCTAAAATTGCTTCCATGTCCATATCTGCTCAGTCATTTTCTGGTAGCATGCTAGTCATGTGTGGTTCATTGCTTTCTGTCTCTTGGTTGACTTGGCTCATGGTTTCAGCTGTTTCTGTTTTTTGATTCACTTGAATCATTGGAGCCTCTATCTCTGTATATCCCATGTCCCTTTCCTGTTGTAAAGTGACTACTATTTGTTCTGGCTTTGGACCCTCAGATTGCAATGCATTTTGATCTTGCAATGCATTTGATTCCCCTACCTTGTTGTTTCTGTATGGCATTAACATGTTGTTATCTCGATTGTTACCCTGGCTTGGCTGTATTATTTTATGGATTCATTCGTTGTTCTGTGTGAGGGATTCCTCTATTTGGTTATCTCTTAAACATTTAGAGTTCTCTCCAGGTGGAGGCATTCCTGAAGTAACACAAGCTTGGAAGTTTGGAAGGTTTTGAATCAAGGTTTTTCTCAGAGATTTTTTTGGTTTAAAGTCTTTTATTGTTAGGTTTAAGTTTGAATATCCTAGTATGTCAATGCAATTCTTTTCTCAGTTAACCTTTTCATGTGCCAACTCTTTTGGAGGTTTGCTTGTGTCAGTGCTTAAGGATAATGCTCTTTCCTTCCCAATGGTCTTTATTGTAAGTTGCTTTGCAGTTTCTTTCATATCATTGCCTGTCTGTGTGTAAAACTGTTCAGAACGCCCATTTAAAGCTTATCTCTTGAACTGTTGCATTTGGATTTGTCATTAATTTATCTTTTTGTGTATGCTTTATCTTTATGCTATGATCTTGTATATCTGGAACCTTCTCATTAAGTGTTGAGGATTTTAAGTTTAAATCTGTTGTTACTGATACTTTGCATGTTACAACTTCCTTATCATTTGTTAATGCTATAGTCATTATGTTTGGTTTAAAGTCTGGTGTAAATGCATTTGTATTTTTCTCCTTTATCTTTGATTCATTATCTTTTGTCCAATAAATTCTGTTTTTGATTTCTATTATATCCCTGATCATTTGATTCTCTTCTTCTATTTGACCCCTAAATTTAATCTTTGCTTTTCCATCTCCATAGTGTATTTCCATGCCCAAATCTCTTATATCATGGTTTTTATGTCTTTTTCCATTGCCACACCCCTTGGGCTTTCCCTTATATTCCCGGGATGTTTCCTGGCATCATAAGATAGCATGTTTTCCTGTCAGTACTTGGGAATAACATAGTTTTTCACCCTGTGCTATGTATTTTTGCATAGTCTGCAGGTCGGGAGCATGTTGACTAGATGATGAACAATTGTGGTCACATTTGTTTTCTCTCTTGTGAGTGTTATATCTAGATTTTGTGTATGTATTATTGTAATTGCTTCTTTTGTTGTTGTTGCTGTTAAGTTGGGCTTTAAGGTGACAAAATTTCACTATATGCCCTAATTTCCCACAAAGAAAACACCTTATTTTATTATTAAAGTTATTGCTACTTTGTCTGGATTGTTACTCAGGTCTGGCTTCATATGTGTGTAGGGCTGCCAGGTTTTTTATTTCCTCTATTTCTTTTTGTTTGATGGTAGATTTAGCCTCTTTTAATTGCTCCTTTAAATCTTTTATGATATCATCTTTTACTCTAAAGGATTTTTTGGTTTCCTGATATTCCAAGTGAACATATGCAGCAGTTTTACATAGGTCTTCCAAACTAAATGATTCCCATCCCAGATAATGCAAATTAAAGTATGTCCTAATTGGTAGGGAACTGCCCTTAATAAACTGCCTCCTTATATGCTGTAAGTTGGGTTCAGTTAAGTCTTGGAACCTCAAAATCGTTTCCCCAGCTTTGACAAGCCTATCTAAATCTGTTGAGGAGAGCTCATTTATCTCCTGTCTTAACTTTTTGAATTTTCCTCAGGAATCAGGATGCTTAGCAAAGGATTTCATAGCTTCTACAAGATCTTCCCTAGCTCTTCTTAGGTATACTAGGTTTTGATGACTGTTTAATTCAAGATCTTCATAATATTGTGGCCAAAATATTAATTTTGATTTATTATGGGTCTCCTTAATAAATTGTGCTTTCTCTGCTGGTGTGAATAATTCAGAAAGAAGAATTTCAATGTCTGAAAATGTGGGATCAAAAAATCTTAATGCTCTCTTAAATTCTTTTATGGCCTTGAAGGGATTTTTAAAAAGGCAGATATTGTTTTAGGGTGTCTAGATTTGCAGCAGTGAATGGCTTATGTCTTTTTAAATGGAGAAATCCAGAATCTGGCTGCAAAATTGTGTGATCAATAATTGGTAATATTGGTACTGCTGGTGCTATTGCCCCTTCTTCTATTTTTTTTGCTGTGTCTGTATGTGCTTCAGTTGTTTGCATTGCTATTTCTATTTTGTTTCCTGCTGTGATCCCTTTCCCCCCTTTCAACTGAGCATTCTCTTCAAGTAACTTTGCTATCTCCTTTCTTAATGTCATTATCAATACAGTGCTATCATCCTTGTGTCCTAGCAATTTGTGCACTAAATGCTTTAAGGACCAATAGAAATGGAGGGATGAGATGATTACTGCAATTGTGGTTGGAAAGAAAGCAAAGACCTGACCTATTTCTAGCTTCAATCATTGGCAGGAATCATATATGTCTATGATCCCCATTTATATAGCCTGGGATCACTACGACCCAGAAATTATAAATCATAGTGGAAAAGTTGTATCGTAATATAAGGATTCCCATCATGGTACAAATTGTTTTCCCCATTGGTGTATCCATTGTACCAGTTAGAATGTAAAATTTCTATGGTACTGTGCCTTTAAATTTTCTTTGATTGTCTAAGTTTGTCCCCTTTGCTATTCTGTAGATAGGAGAAAAATGGCTGCCTTCTGGTTCAAACAGAGGCTTTTTTTTTTTTTTTTTTTCAGAATTATTTAGGTACTTTACCTAAGCTGGCTCTGCCAAAACTGTAACAATAAAGAGAGTCAATAACCAATGTTTGAAAGAATTGGAGAGAGAGACAGAGAGAGAGAGAGGGAGAGAGAGAGAGAGAGAGAGAGAGAGAGAGAGAGAGAGAGAGAGTGAGTCAGTCTATGAGATAAGTCTCTCTTCCAGCTCTCCCTTGGGGCCAAATATACACAGGGAGACTTTAAGAGAGCGTCACCCTGAAACTGGGTGACCTGGATGGTCTTGTCACCCCTCAGGAGTTGGTGGCGAGGCTTTTCTATAAGACAAGGTATGTGGTACCCTAATCCGATTCTGAATAAGGATGGGGTTCACACAAACTTCCCCCCAATCAGTTAAAATTCACAGTGGGTGGTCCAACTTCAAGATGGAGGCAGCCAGACTAAGTTGTAGTTCCTCTCTCCCTTGTTGTCTCTCAGGCACTCTGGAATGCTACCTGACTGATGAATGGCTTTTATTATTTGCAATTCAGGGACTGGGGAAAGGGGAGAAGGGCAGAGGAATTTGGGGTGCCCTCTTCTCTATTTCTATGGGGTCCATCACATAGTAGGTCCATCCTACTTCTAAGCTTCTCCCACCTGGTACCTTCTCTTTCTGTTTCTATTCTTTTCTAAAATTGTAAGTTTTGAAAGGGGGTCTCTCAGGAAGATTGGGTAATGGGAGAAGGAGACTAAGAGATTGCTCCCAACATGGAGTCCCAAAACTTAGCTAACTCGATGGTTGAAGTCTTGATGGGCGAGATGCGATGGAATGGCTTTGATCAGGGAATCAGGGTTTCAGTTTCCACTAGAAGATCCTCAGGAAGCCGTTAGAACTGGATCTGAGCTGGGATGTCCTCCTCCCTCTCTCAGTCCTCCACTGGAAGCCCTCCCCTCTCCTCCTTCCTCCAGAGACTTTCCTAGAATTCTCTGTGGTCTCAACTGTCAGCAACTGTCCTTAACTCCTTCTCTGGCTCCTTTTGTCCCATACCCCTTGCATGAATCCCATCCTTACAATAACTAATGCCATTTGAATGTTTCCCTGTGCTCTGGCTCTTCAGCCAATCAAAGAGACTCCTCTACCCTAGGTAGCTAGCAGATGGGAATGAATTCTAGAGTATATTCACATACTCCAAAGGCCATGTGGGAATGGATCAGCTGAGCATGCCACACATGCTTGTGAGCATTAGGCTCACTGGCTCTTCATCTGTTTCATGCCATACTGTCTCAGGGTTAGAGTAGTCCTGTCCCCCAGTTATACCTAAATGATGCTTATGTATTCCTTTTGTCTACAAGGGGAAGGAAACACTCATTTATTAAGTGCCTACAGTATGCCAGACCAGGTGCTAAGAGATTACAATTATTAGCACATCTGATCCCCACACTACTCTGTAGGTACTATTATTATCCTCCTTTTGTAATTAAGGAAACTGAGGCAGACAGAGATTAAATGACCTGCCAAGAGTCACTCAGCCAGTGAATGTCTGGAGCCAGACTTAAATTCAAGCCTTCCTCACTCCACCTCTGGGGCCACTTAGCTGCCTCAGTATTGGTCCAGTGTTATAATAACCCAATTATTCGCTTCTTGGTGCATCTGCCAGAGGCATACAGAGATGTGTCACTGCCAGGAGCTTTCAAGGGTCAGTGGTGATCCAAGGCTATCTCCTCTGGAATCTTGTAGAGAATCCATGGAGAAAGTTATTTGTATTTGACAATGTTCACTAGAAGTAAATGGTGCAGGGGCAGTTAGGAGGCCTGGTGGAAAAAGAAACAAAGAAATGGGAGATCCTGGGGTTCAAATTTGACCTGACACTTCCTAGCCCTGTGAGGCTGGACAAGTCACTTAATCCCAAAATTTTAGCTCTGACTGCTCTTCAGCATTGGAACCAATACTTGGTATCTATTCTAAGAGAGAAGGTAAAGGTCTATATTAAAAAAAAAAAAAGTAATTCATGGTGCACTGGAAACAACAAAGTTAAGTAAAACTTGTCACAAAAACTTTGCTATGAAGTTTATATTTATTTGTCTTGGGTATTTTTCACTGCAGCCCTGCTATGCAGATTACTGATGCTTGGGGAAGAGAAAAGTCAGGCATTCAAAGATTAAGGTGATTTGCCCAAAGGTACCCAGTGAGTCAGGAACATCTTACAAATCAGAATTCTTCAGCCTTTACTCCCCAGGCTGCTGTTTAACCCACTGAGATATTTTGCTCACTTAAGAAGCTTACATGAGCCTAATGATTGACTGTATGTTTGTCATCCAAGGACCAGCCAAGTTAGATTTAGTAGAGTTCAATGCCAGATCAGCCTAGGGGTGTTGAATTTGTTTATCACAAAAACTCCTGAAGACCTTTTTCTGAAAAGTTGTGCTCTACATTGGAGATCCACACTGAGGAAATCACAGACCACTAAAGTATTGAAATAATGTTTGCATTAAGAGAGAGAGGGATGCTTGAGTATTGGGGCAACCCCTAAATACTGGCATGTACATTGGGAATGTCTGGTTTTATCAAGGACTCTAAATTGTTATAATTACTTTTATACAACTAACAGGAAAATATTTCATTTGGGATGAAAATTTGATTTGGATGTGTTGGCACAGAAGACAGCCTGACCCGGAGAGGGTTAAGGTATAGTAGAATGAAAGGCATCAGGTTGCATTTTCCCTGGATGTCCCATGTATGTAATTCTCTCCCTTCTCATTTGTGCCTCTTAGCTTCCCTGATTTCCTGCAAGTCCTACATAAAATCCCATCTTTTACATGAACACTTTTCTGATTTCCCTTAATGCTAGTGATACCCTGTCTTGTTTTATTTTGTTAACAATGTATCCTCTATGGGGTTTACTTGTATGTAGTTGTTTGCATGTTATCTACCCAAAGGTATACAAGTCCCTTTAGAACAAGGATTTTCTTTTGCCTTTCTTTATATCTCCAACACTTGGCACAGTGCTGGGTATATAGTAGACACTTAATATCAATGTTTATCGACTGACTGATTCAGGTTGTTCCTGCAAAATGGTGTAAGAAAGTGGAGATAATGGGACAAGACACCACAAAACCCATAAAAACTAGGGAGAAAGTGTGCCTGCTTTGTTGTTGGAAACCTGGGTCCAAACTCCTGTACTTTTTTTATGGACTGAAGGAAAAAATCCCTACATATTCACAATAACACATAGATTCATGTAATAAACAGAGTATAAGGACCTTCTCTGAAGAGCTTAAACCTCTGAAATAGGCATTGGTTTTTGCTTGCCACTTGAAAATAAACTTAGAAAGAAGGAAGAAGGGAAGAGCCTATAATAGAATATAAGCAAGCTTCCAATGTTATTATCCAAAGGGAACCTGGATAGAGAAAAGTTAACTAAAGAGTACCAGCTAAATTTTAGTTACAAGTCTCTTTTGGTAATACATGTGTGTGTGTGTGAACTTTTCTATTAGTTTTGTCTTTGTTTAAATAGATCTCTCAGGGAACAAGTGATTAAATGCATATTAAAAATGAGAGAAAGAAACTTTTGGAATGGTCATTTCATGGCTAGTTTTCTTCCAGAGTTGGGAAGCATTATCAGAGTCTAAAAGAAACTCAAGGTCAGCCAGATGGCAATGTAATCAAGATTCAATGTGAATTCCTTTTAGTCTATAGTTTTTGTTATTTTGAGATTCTATTGTTACTAAGTCATCTATTGGAAAATGCCTTGAAAGAAGTGGTTTATCATCCAAGAACAGAAAAATGTGAAGATGATGAGGAAGGGGCATATAAGTCAGTAAAGGGAGCATCACTATAATGCTTTTAGATTCAGTAAGATTTCCTATCTAATGATTTTTTAAGACCATTTGTAAACCTTAGAGTAAGATAATTAAAAACAACATGTTAAGAAAATAGACATGAAAGATTTGGTTGGAAATTTAAGAAAAGTAATTGGGGAAGTGAAATATGAGAAGAGAATTTGAACTCATAAAACAGGCTGATTTTTCCCAGAGACTTAAGCTATAAATTGAATATTTGAAAACATCTATAAATCCTATTGATCTCACCTAGTTAGAAACTTACCCAAAGGGACCACTCTTTTTCTCCTTTGACCTATACTTTTCTTAAGGCTAGGAAATGTCTCTGAAGCAAAATTAGCATTGAGAAGTTCTTGAGGTATTAAGGTCCAATAGTGGAGTGTTATTGTTAAGCCCTTTTTCAGCGTGCTAAATGGAACCCTAGTGGTCCAAGAGTAACTTCAATGTAAAATAGTTTTATTATTTTTTTCTGCAATATTTATTTTCTTTCAAACAAAAACATGAAAAAAACGAAAAAAGACAAAAACAAACACCCTCTGTCCCACCCAGTAAATGCAAGAAAAATTAAGCTGAGCTACACAAAAAAAATGGTAGTAAGTTCATAGATCCTTAGACTGTTATAATTAACTAACTGATAAAATAACTGAAGACAAAAGGCTTTAAACCAGGAAAGGCCAGTATATTCTATTGTAGTTACTATTAGTTATGATGCTTTTTGGTGCTATCTTCCTTTCTATAATTGAAATCAATCACCTAGCTAGCATAAGGAATTCTAGAATAAATACAATGGAAGACCTTGGTTTTGGGAGCTACTTTTCAACCCATTATTTGTCCTAGGATTAATTACTATCTATTCTATTCCTCTCAATGGATTGACTTATGCAAAGAAGTGGAACTCCTTTCTTAAAGTAGCCTAAGCTCCTTTTCCAAGAACCCCCGGGGCCATACAACATTCCCTTTTGGTCCAGGCAAAAGCTGCTTTGAGAGTCTTGAAAAATCTCCTTTCTTGAAAAAATTCATGACCTAAGAAATCCCTTCTCTCTTCTGAAATCATGATCTTTGTCATAGGATTGTCTGCTTGAAATCTGGAGACCCCAAGTCTAGTTTAGTATTTAGCTGGTTCTGTTTCAGAATAATTCATGCCTTAACCCACTAGTTGCAATTTATATTAGCAGACTGATGATAATAACCCTAACAACCTTGGTGCTCTATAATAATAATAGCTCTTATCTATTATTTAAGCTTAGAAAATTCTTTATATACTTCATTTTATCTTCATAATAACTAAACCTGTGACATTAATAGTTGTTATTTAGTTGTGTTTCAGTCATGTCTAACTCTTCATGACCCCATTTGGGGTTTTCTTGACAAAAATACCAGACTGGTCTGACATCTTCTCCAGCTCATTTTCTAGATGAGGAAACTGAGGCCAATAGAGTCTCATAGCTAGTAAATGTCTGAGACTAAATTTGAATTCAAGCAGATGGATGATCTTTCTGACTCCAGGATTGGCACTCTACCCTCCTGTATCACTTCATTGTCCCAGAATAAGAGATTAGTGTCAAAAATAAGGAAACAGAGCCAAATGGAGGTTAAGTGACTTAGTGGCCCAAAACTACCCTCTGAGTAAGTGAGGAGTCAATTGTGGAACCAAAGCTGAAGACAAGATGTAGTTCCCTCTTTGCTACAATGCCATGAAACTCCCAGGATAATACTATCAGGAGAGGTAAGGAGCACATTGCTTCACGTGGCTCTATTCTATTCAGCACTGACTTTAGAGAGGAACTGTAACTTTGTGTCCTGTAAAAGAATGTTCTCTCTTTCTCAGTCTGTTTAGAGTTAAAGTAACATTTTGCCTCCAGACCAGGCATGATCTGACTCTCAACCTCAGTAACCGCTCAGCCAGAGAGAATGCCATAAGCTATTGAGGCCTTTGATTTGAAATGTTTATCTCCTTGGGTAAATCATAGTCAATGGCTACTCATAGCAGTAATTCATTTAGAACAAAAAGCAATAGCACCAGTGAACATCTGCACTCTCATTGATATATAATCAAGAGCTTCCTGCCAGTTGATGGCCAATTTTCACTGCGAGAAACAGAGAATGTAAGCTTTCAAATTATAAAAAAATCTATATCCAAAGTACAGTTTAAAGACTGAGTATTTGTGTCTTTTTAAACAACTTGATCCTAACAGTTCTTTGAAGACTAAATGTTTGCCCTAAAAAAGCAAGTGTTACTTGTGAATTATTCCTATTAGAATTACAAAAATTATCTAAAAAGATGAAAAAAATACTTTATATGACCATTCAATCAATCACCAACCATTTCTTAAAGTTCTACTGCTTGCCAGGCACCATTCTAATTGCTGAGGATACTAAGATAAAAATGAAACAGTCCCTGTCTTTGAAGAACTTACATCTATTGAGAGTGATAGTAAATACATATGTAAGTATATAGTAGTCTATCCCCCATCAAGAAAAAAATAAAAAAGGAATCTAAGAACTGGAACTGTGGTATCACTAATATTAAGAACTTCTGGATGAGGAAACTTCTTTCAATGCATTTTTCTTTAGCTTATAGTTGTTGACTTTGAAAAAACACAAAACTATTAAATAGTCAGAAAAAACGCTCTTTAATTAAGGACAGAGGTAACAAGGCTGAGTGGGCCTCTACTCAGAGCTGCATGCTACATGCCCATGCAGAGTCTGAAGACTGAACTCTGAATGCTCTGGCCCTGCCCCTGGGAGTGACACTGTGCTAGATGAGGACTCCAGGGAACAAAAGAAATTGGGGAACCTATATATCAGGGGTCAGCAACGTATGGCTCTCGAGCCATAAAGTCAACCACGGCACAGTAACTAACAGTTTATGCATGACATTGTGTGTCACGTGATACATCACGTGATCCTTTCGATACCGCGACTATCTAAAAGATAGAAGCTCCCTCATTGGTATTGCCGCACGAGACAAATCCTGGTCTTTAGTTCAGCTTGGTAGGTGTGCTGTGTGTTCCTCCTTCTGCCCTCCTTTTACTCTTTCCACACCTGTTACTGACATCTTGGGGTTCTGTATAGTGATTGATCACTTTTGTCTACATTCTCTACCCCTCTGCCTCTGATTTACATGGCTTTATCTCAGTGCATTCATGGGGTCTGCACTCTCTATTTATGGGATTGTTATTGTTTTTAACTTTTCTACCTGCTCTTAAAGGGGAATTATAGTCAGATTACATCTTTACATATGCTTCATTAGTGAGAAGCATTTCTCCCCAGTAGTTGTTTCATTTGATACAGAATGATTGAGAAGGCAGCACTGATAAACATCTGTACCAGGAAATGTGTGTGATGTGTCCTGGCCAGTTTTCCATGAAAAGGTACCCTCCTCCCCCCCTACTTACTAATGCCTGCACACAAGTCATGTTATTTTCTGTAATCTCCTGATCTCCTACTTAATTTATGTGGCCAAATGGCTTAACCAGCAGGCTGGCAGCTTTTTCTTTTTCTGTTGCCTGACTTGAGAGAGGGAGAGGAAAAAGTATTCTTCCCTGAATTTTTCTCTCTTTATTTCAGCAATTTTCTTAGTGTAAAGAAGTTTTATATGTATGTGTGCAGTTATATCAGTACTATAGTGCCCCATTAAGTCTTGTTTTTTGATTAATAATCAGCAAAACCATGCAGCACCAGAAGTCACATTAATGTACTTTATTCATCATTGGTTAGCACATAAAAGTTATTAAAAATAGTTCAGAGATTTATTGTACTTTAAAAGTGTTGTTCTTACATAAAATGCACATATTTACTTGTATTCGGTGTTAAACATATTGTACAGCTCTCACGAAATTACATTTTAAAAAATGTGGCATTTATGGCTCTCATGGCCAAAAAGGTTGCAGACTCCTGCTATATACTATTTGGGAAGATCCAGGGGCAGGGAAAGATGATTGACATTATCATACTGACAGGATGCAATCAAGTTTGGGAAAGGAATCATAGAGGCTAGGATGTCAGGGAAAGGGCTGCTTACAATGGATACTAAAGGATGGTCCCTGTCCAGGTGTGTCCTCCTGGGAAAGGGTCTCTGACACAAATGGAGAAGACTACCTAAGACAAAAAGATATTTAGCATCTGTCTAGCTCCACCTAACTTTGATAGTCATTCACCCTAGGGTCCATTATTCAGTCTGGAACTACTAGCCTGAGATTCCCTTCAGGGTGGATTCTTACTGGAACAGGGAACAAGTACAAGCTTTGGGGTCTCCAACTCATAAGCTAGCTCTAAAACTTGGGGTTCATCAGATCCCACTAGGCCACAAGTTTGGGGGTCTCTAGATTCCACATCTACATAGTCTTAGAAAAAAGTCTGTATCATTCCTAGTTCTGAGATTAGTTCTTTATTTATCACTCCTTGTTTCCTCTATAAAAATGGTCAATGTCCTAGAATTTTTTTGAGGAGAGATGCATTAGCAACTACATGTTTAGGAAAGGCTTTAACTAAAGAATGAAATGAGCTGAGATTTAAAGTAAATTAGAGATTCCAAGAGAAAAATGAAAGATGAGAGTGCATCCTCAGTCTGAGGCATAACATTGAACTCATTATTGCTCTTATTATCACATATATTATCTTATGAATTTATAATTATTTATAGATATGCACATATATTATACATGCATACATACACATACACATGCATCCCCACCCATATACATATACACATAAACATATATATATTATATATATAATATATATATATACATGCACATTTTCATACTTCAAAGGTCTGTCTTCACAAGTCCTCCTTCAAATCTTAAAAGATGGCCTTCATGAGTCACTAGGGCCAGAAAAGCTATTTAAGTAGTTACTAACTTTCTAGTAAGGGCCTCACCAAATTTTAGTACTTTGATCCTTAGATAAATGCAATATAGTTTATCACCAGGCCTATTGTAGAATGTCAACAAGACATGACAGGGTAGAGGAAGAGAGTAAGCTTTTATTAATTGCCATCCAAGATTGTTCTAAGCACTTTACAAATATTATCTCATTTAATTCTTACAACAGCCATTTAAGATAGTCTCTTAAAATTCAAAATGAAAATAAAAATGAAAAAAATATGAAAGACAATGGAGAGGCCCATGGTAAGAATGATCAGGCTTCAGTGTTTAGCCAAATCAGAACCTTGATTTCCTTACACATAGTAGATAAGGATCAAATAACATAATGTGTACAAAGTGCTCTGCAAAACTTAAAGTACTATATAAATATTAGTATCATTATCAGCAAATAAATTATAGGAAGAAAAGACATGTTAGTCTTTAGGAATGACACCAAAAAACCAAAGGGCTTCACTGGTGCTCTCATGATGTCAGAAGAAAGAAGGGGTGACCTCTACCAGATTGATTCCATGGAGTGCTTACAGGAAGACCTGGATAAGAGTTCCTCAGGATTAACAAGTACGGTTAGACTTCAGTCTTAATTACTAGAGATTCATCTGAGGATTTCCCACTATAATATTCCTTTGAAGACTCAGGAGAACTTCCAAAGCCACATGGAGGTAACATAGAAGGGTCTTAGTGAAAGGTGTAATTTCCTTATATCAACCAAAATAAATTATTTTAGCATGTTCTCAAAAAGCATAAATATTATCTCATTTGATCCTTGCAGGAACCCTGTGAAGTAGATGCTATTATTATTCCCATTTTATAGTTAAGGAAACTGAGGCAAACCAGTAACTTAAATCAGGCTTACTTAATACTGAATGACTTAGGCTTTCCTGACTTCAGCATTAGTGCTCTATTTTCATTTTGCTGTCAAGAAATTCATACAGTGTCTCAAATAGCACCATGATTTGAAATTAATTCCACTATTCAAGAGAAAGCAGGGTACTCATTATATAATTTGTCCCAATCAATCTCAAGTTACTATTATCTGTAAACTTTTCAGTAATCAATAGAGAAAATTCTCCATTGACTGCATCGAGATTAAGGGCTACATTTACCCAAGCGGATTACTGGTCATCTCCTGGAAGAAATTCTTTGAATATGGCATTTTTGGATGGAAAACCAAGAGTAACTGAAGATGAGGTTATCTGAATAATAGCATCTTATTAGCTGAGCTGGTTAATGCATGAAGGCATTAATAGTCAGATCTCTACAGGTATCCAGTTTCACATGCCTGTCCAGATGTCTGCACCTCAGGATTCTGGAAACTGCAGTATCCCACAAAGATATGCATTTGTATTCTTAATTTCCCATCACAACATCCAACATCCAGAACTTCTTTCTTGTTCATTGTGCTGAGGGTAAGGAGTAGCTTTTCAACCCCTATGTGTCTTATTGACACCCTAGTGAGTAATGGACAGTGCAGGCTTTACTGTGTCCTTCACTTCTTACAGATAAGGGGTTTGGGGACCAGAAGCTCTCTATCTAGTTCATTTTCTCAAGTTTCTTCTACGTTATACCTCTTAGTCTTTTACATGGTGCCTTGCAAGTATAATGGCTTCCATCTCTAAGAAGCCCATCATTGTATCAAACAGAGATGGTATGGACCTGTGATTTCATTGGGGTAGGGAACTCCAAGCAAGGAGGAAACTCTTTCAATGTAGATCTATAATTATTTTGCAACCTAGAGTCTTTTAAAATTACCTAAGCACTAATGTGTTAAGTGAGCTGCCTAATATCGTATCATAGTTCAAGAGCTGACAGCTAATGGGGTCCTTGAGGTTGGGCTATAGTCCATATAATCCAACTCGTTCATTTTACAGATGAAAGAACTTGAGACTAGAGAGGTTAAGTGATATATAGTTAATGTCAGAGGTCATAGTTGAACTCAGGTCTCTCCACTACTTCTTGCCTCTCTTACACAAGATTTGAATCCTTGTCTTCCTAACTCCATGGTTGCCTCTCTATTATATGATACGTTCTTTCAATTAAAATTTATAGTTAAATGGTTTCCAAACATTTAAAGTTTTCTTTGTTCTTGTTTTGTTTTTTTGCAAATGGAGCCATATTCCTTTGTCCTTTCTGTCAGTGATTAATTTTTGTAAGACCTACTATGTGTAATGAGATAAAATTAACACTTCTGATTACACATGTGTAAATAATAAGAGATAAATAATGATAATATGTAAATAATGATAAATAATGAGAGAGAGACATAGAGACAGAGAGAGACAGAGACAGAGATAGAGATAGAGACAGAGAGGGTGATTCTGATCTGGAAAGAAACAGAGAGACTCATGATTTCTTAAGTGCCTCACAAGTTGTCATTTTCTTTAATTCTCTCAGAGAGCCTCCAATGTTTCCCAAATGGTGACATTTCACCTCAAGAACTAGGATTCACTTTCACTTCTACTAATCACAACCTGAATGGTTTGGGTTCCTGTTTTCTAACTTTGGGTTGCATGATTTTGTTAAGAGGCCTCCCAGGAAAAAAAGTTGTCATGTCAGATACACATTAGGAGTCTGACAAGCACTTATAAGGCATTGCAAGAAAACACTTTTTTTCAGTAAAACTTTTCCTTGAATAACAGAAATAGTCTGGAGTCATCCCATTATTAACCTCCCAAGCAGAGGGAAATATAATTTCCATCTTTTAATGACAGAGAAATGGAGTTGCTCAGTAGCAAAGCAGCCTTCACTAGGTGATTACCAACCAGGACCCAGACTAGAATTATCACTTCCCCAGTCCGTGCCTCTTACGTTGGCCATTATCCTGAGCTGCCTCTCCCACGTGAGGCAATCTTTCCAGATCTGTTACTGTTCATTTTGACACTGCTGGGAGTGCTGATCAGTAATGAGCATAGAAAATACATAATGAGTTTCAATCTTTTAAAGAGACCCATATTGATTCTAGGTTGCTCATGCCTCTTTGAGCCCAATTATAGCCCTGTTGGCTGGCTACTGCTCTCCATGTGGTGCCAAATGGTACCTGTCACTATTATTACTGAGCTCTAGTGACACACTGTTGTATCTTACATTATCTTCAAATTTCACAGCAATTACATAGAGATGTGTTAACTTTTGTAGAGGAGATGATTCATAGCTTTTGTATTGTTTCAATCCACAGGGGAAGGCTGTCGATGGGGAGAAGGAGCTATTTCCCTGGCTTAGGATAAAGCAGTCACAAAGAGTACCAGAGAGGAAGAAGAGTGGGGCGGACAGCTGGGTCTGACTGCAGAGAGGATTCAACAGGCCTGTCTTCAGACTTGGAAGTGATCTAGTCAAGGCATTAATTTTTTTTTTGATATTTTAATAACAAATTTCCTCATGAGTTTTCTTAAGTTATATAATACAGATTGTCTCCTTCCCTTCTTCTCTCCCCTCTCCTGGAGCTGGCAAGCAATTCAGTCTGGGTTATATGTGTATTATTATGCAAAACATATTCCCTTGTTTTTTATTTTTGTAAGTGAATAATCTTACAAAATCAAAACTCTAAAACATATGCCCAAATAAACAAGTGATAAGTCATATGATTCCATTTGCATTCTTACTCCCACGGTTCTTTCTCAGGAGGTAGATAGCATTCTTTTTCATAAATCCCTCAGAATTGTTCTGGATCATTGTATTGCTGTTAGCAAATTCTATCACATTTGATCATTCCACAATATTTTAGTTACTGTGTATAAAG
Organism: Gracilinanus agilis; assembly: GCF_016433145.1. Lineage (NCBI taxonomy): Eukaryota > Metazoa > Chordata > Mammalia > Didelphimorphia > Didelphidae > Gracilinanus > Gracilinanus agilis. The sequence goes on along the minus strand of NC_058130.1, from coordinate 438,211,358 downwards.
TTTTCCTGTTTTTGCTTATTTTACTCTGTAGCAATTCAAGTAGGTCTTTCCAGTTCTTTCTGAAATTATCCTATTCATCATTCCTTAGAGCACAATAGAATTCCATCACCGTAATATACCACAATTTGTCCAGCCATTTCCCCATTGAGAGACATCCTTTCTAGTTTCCAATTTTTTGCCACCACAGAAAGAACAGCTATAAATATTTTTGTATAAACAGGTTCTTTCCCATCTTTTTTAATTACTTTAGGAAACGGACTTAATAGTGGTATTACTAGACCAAAAGATATGCATTTTTTTTATAGCTCTTTGGGCATAATTCCAAATTGCCCTACAGAATGGTAGGATTAGTTCACAATTCCACCAACAATGCATTAGTGTCCCAATTTTGCCATATCCCCTCCAACATTTATCATTTCCCTTTACTGTCATATTGGTCAATCTCGTAGGTGTGAGGTGGTATATCAGAGTGGTTTTAATTTGCATTTCTCTAATCAAGAGGGATTTAGAACATTGTTTCATATGATTATTGATAGTTTTGAATTTTTCATCAGAAAACTGCCTATTCATATCCTCTCACCATTTATCATTGAGGAATGACTTGGATACTTATAAATTTGACTTAGTTCTTTATATATTTGAGAAATGAGACCTTTACCAGAGAAATTTGTTAAAAACAATTTCCCCTCAGTCTATTACTTCCTTTCTAATCTTGGTTGAATTGGTTTTATTTGTAGAAAACTTTTTTAATATAATTAAAATTATTAATTTTATATCTTTTGATATTCTCCATCTCTTGTTTGGTCATAAATCCTTCCCTTCTTCATAGATCTGACAGGTAAACTATTTTACATTCCCCTAATTTACTTACAATATCCCTATTTATGCTTAAATGATATACCCATTTTGACCTTATTTTGGTATAGGGCAGTGAGGGTGAACCATTTAGATACTGAATGCTTAAACTGCAACCCTCTTGCCACACGTGACCCCTCTGCCTTACCCCAGACAAGGGAGGGAGGAAGCACTCACATTGGGCTGCTGGGCAGAGGGGTGGGTGATGTCAGAAATTTCGTCCGGTGTCCATGGGGAGGGGAAAGGTAGTAGCTCCCTTTGGCAAACATGATATAAGTTTACTCACAGGGATATAGGGTGTGAGAAATTGATCTAAACCTAATTTTTTCCATACTGTTTTCTAATATTCCCAGAAGGTTTTACCATGTAGTTAGGTCTTATCCCCAAACCTGGGATCTAGTGTTTGGTTATGAAACAATAGATTACTGAGGTCATTTACTCCTAATTTATCCCATTACTCTCCCCTTCTATTTCTTAGCCAATACCAAATTGTTTTGATGATTACTGCTTTATAGTACAGTTTAAGATCTGGTATCACTAGGCCAACATTCTTCTTTTTTTTTTTTTTCATTAGTTCCCTTGATATTCTTGATCATTCGTTCTTCCAGATTAATTTTGTAATTATTTTTTCTAGTTCTATAAAATAGTTTTTTGGTAGTTTGATTAGTATGGCACTGAATAAGTAATTTAATTTAGGTAGGATTGTCATTTTTGTTATATTAACTTGGCCTACACATAAGCAATTAATGTTTTTTCCAATTATTTAGATCTAACTTTATTTGTGTGAAAAGTCTTTTGTAATTGTGTTCATATAATTCCTGCTTTCATTTTGGCAAACAGATTTCTAAGTAGTATATGTTGTCTAGAGTAATTTTAAATGGGCTTCTCTTTTTAACTCTTGCTGCTGAGCTTTGTTGTAAATATATAGGCATGCCTGTGATTCATGTGGATTTATCTTGTATCCTGAAACTTTGCTAAATTTATATCAATTAGTTTTTTAGTTGATTTTCTAGGATTCTCTAAGTATTTACCCTCATATCATCTGCAAAGAGTGATAGTGTAGTTTCCTAATTGCCTACTTTAATTCCTTCAATTTCTTTTTCTTCTCTAATTGCTAAATCTAGTAGTTCTAATACAATATTAAATAATAATGGTGATAATGCTTCACTTCTGATTTTATTGGGAAGGCTTCTCATTTGTTCCCATTGCAGATGATAGTTGCTGATGGTTTTAAATAAATACTACTTATTATTTTAAGTAGAGGCCCTTTTATTCCTTTGTTTTCCAATGTTTTAAATAGGAATGGGTGCTATATTTTGTCAAAGGCTTTTTCAGCATCTATTGAGATAATCATGTGATTTGTTAGTTTGGTTAATAATATGGTCAATTTTGCTGATATTTTCCCAAATATTATACCAGTCTTGCATTTGAAATATAAATCCCACTTGGTCATAGTGAATAATCCTTGGGATATATTTGCTATAGTTTCTTTGCTAATATTTTATTTAAGATTTTTATATCAATGTTCATTAGGGAAACTGGTCTGTGATTTTCTTTCTCTGTTTTTGATCTTCTTGACTTAGGTATCAGCACCATATTTATGACATAAGAAGAATTTGATAGGACTCTTTGTTTGCTTATTTTGTCAATTAGTTTGAATAGTATTAAGATTAATTGTTCTTTAAATGTTTGATAGAATTCACTATGAATCCTTCGGTCCCTAGGAATTTTTTCTTGGGGAGTTTATGGATGCCCTTTGAGTGGGGAATGGCTAAACAAATTGTGGTATCTGTTGGTGATAGAATACTATTGGGCTAAAAGAAATAATGAACTGGAGGAATTCCATGTGAACTGGTACAACCTCTGGGAATTATTGCAGAGTGAAAGGAGCAGAACCAGGAGAACACAGAGATGGATACACTGAGGCTCAATCAAATGTAATAGTCTTCTCTACTAGCCCAATGCAATAATCCCAGACAATTCTGAAGGATCTATGAGAAAGAATGCTATCCACATCCAGAGAAAGAACTGTGGGAGTAGAAAAACAACTGCTTGATTACATGGGTCAATGGGAATCTTATTGGGGATGTAGACTCTAAATGATCACCCTAATGCAAATATTAATAATATGGAAATAGGTCTTGATCAATGACACATGTAAAACCCAATGGAACTCCTTGTTGACTATATTGGGAGAATGGTGGGAGGAGGAGAGGAGAAGAACATGAATCATGTAACCATGGAAAAATATTTTAAATCAATTAAGTAAAATTTTTCAAATTAAAAAAAGAATTCTATTTTTTCTTTTGTTAATCTAAACAACTTATACTTTTGTAAATATTCATCCATTTCACCTAGAATATCACATTTATTGTCATGTAATTAGGTGAAATAGCTCCTAATGATTGCTTTAATTTCCTTTTCATTAGAGGTGAAATGACCCTTTGCATTTTTGATACTGTTATTTTGATTCTCTTCTTTCCTTGTTTTAATCAAATTAAACAGTGCTCAATTTTTTTTTCATAAAACCAGCTCCTAATCCTATTTATTAGTTCAATAGTTCTTCTACTTTCAATTTTTTAAATTTCTCCTTTGATTTTTAGGATTTCCAATTTAATCTTTCATTGGGGATTTTTAATTTGTTCTTTTCTACTTTTTTAAGTTGCATGCCCAATACGTTGATCTGCCTTTTTCTCTATTTTACTTATATAAGCATTCAGAGATATACATTTTCCTCTAAGTACTGCTTTGGCATATCCCATATCCCATGAATTTTGATATATTGCCTCTTCATTGTCATTCTCTTTAATGAAATCAGTGATTATTTCTATGATTTGTTCTTTGACCTATCATCTTTCCCTATTAGAATATAAACAATTTGACTTTATTGAGGCCCTTACTTTTTTCTTTCTTATTTACCTTTTTTATGCATCTTTTGGATTTTGTATTTGGACATGAAATTTTTTCTTTAAATCTGTTATTTTCTTCAGGAATACTTGGAAATCTTGTATTTTATTAAATGATGATATTTTCCCCTGAAAGAATACAGTCAGTTTTGAGGAATAGGTGATTTTTTTATTGTAAACCTAGTTCCCTTGCCTTCTGAAATATCATATTCCACACCTTCCATTCCTTCAATGTGGAAGCTTCCAGATCCTGTGTAATCCAGACTGGAGCTTCATGATATTTGAATTACTTCTTTCTGGCTACTTGTAGCTATTTTCTTCTTGGCCTAGGAGCTCTTGAAATTGACTATAACATTTCTGGGAGGTGTCATTTGGAGATTTTTTTTTTGTAGGAGTTAATCTGTGGATTCATTCAATTTCTGTTTTATCCCTTGTTCAAGAATTTTAGGGTAGTTTTCTTTGATAACTTTTTGTAATATGATGTCTAGATTTTCTTTTCTTCTTCTTCTTCTTTTTTTTTTTTTTTTTTTTTTGGTTATGAATTTCAGGTAGTCCAATAATTCTCAAATTGTCTTTCTTGGATCTTTTTTCCAGGTTAGTGTTTTTTTCTAAGAGATGTTTCATATTTTCTTCTATTTTTCTTCTTTTAATTTAGTTTAATTGTTTCTTGATTTCTTGTGAAGTCATTAGCTTTTATTTGCCAAATTCTAGTTCAAAAGACTGAATTTCTTCCATGACTTTTTGATCCTCTTTTTCTATTTGGTCCATTCCTCTTTTCATGGTACTCTTTTCTTCACTGGATTTTTTCCATTTGACCAATTTTGCTTTTCAAACTATTTTCTGCATTTCTTTTTTCCATTTTTTCTTCGACTTGTCTTATTTGACTTTTATCTTCCTTTTTGAGTTCTTCCAGTACCTGATAATAATTTCCATTTTTTTATGCATTTTTGCATGTGGTTGTTTGGATTTCATCATCTCCTTTTGACTCTGTGCCTTGCTCTTTGTTTCCATAGACATTTTATGTGCTTAGGAGTTTCTTTTGATGTTTGCTCATTTCAAAAGCTCTTTTTTGCCTTTGGACTTGGAGTTCTGAAAGCAGCTCATTCTGTCTCCTATGCTGATAGCTTGCATAACTTTTACTATGAGCTATTTTTGTGCTGGGACTAAGGACTTCACCACAACACAGGCTTGAAAGAGCCAAACACTATGCACTTCTGGGCTTCACTGTGGGCTGGTGCCAGGACCTATGACTTCAAAGAGTGGGTCTGGGCTGTGGGATGCTCTATTGTTAGAGTAGGCAGAATCCCAGGATCCTGAAGTTGGTCTATGCCCAAGCTTAAAACCTGGCCCAGTAAATTGGGTGGGATTTGGACAGCACTCCTCTGTGTGCCATTTTGCTTCCAGTTCCCCATAATCCCATTAAAATTGCCTCTATGCCTACCTTTCAAGTTATGTTCAGTGGAGGAGCCCATTCTTGCTATTGTTTTATGACCCCTGTCATTTTGAGGTACTTTTTAAAAATTGGTTTGGAAGGACTGTCAGAACAGTTTCAGCTTTTGTTGCTACTAAGCTGCCATCTTCAATATGTTCTTTTTATTGATGAGGAAAACCAGGCCTTGTAATTTGAATTGACTTTCCCAAGCCCACAAATGTATAAAATGGCAGCGTTGGGATTTGAATTGAGACCCTATGATACTCAAGTACAGAGTTTCATCCACTGCATTACATTACCTCCCTCAGAGAGTTTGCCCAATCAGAGATGCATGAAAATTTTTGTTCAGGGTCAGAGTTCCTCAGCATTCCTCCTGTTCCCTAGAGGGGTATGCCTTATTTGCCTTGGCTTATGTGGAAAAATGATATCCTTTTAATCAGCATCACAATTCCCTTAAATCCCATTGAGTTTTGGGAAGTGAAACTTTTTAAATTCATCATCTATTTTATGGTTTAAAGACAATCCAGGAAGAATGGTTCAGAACTCAGAAAGGGAGCTCCTTTGACATCTTTTCTTTTCTCCAGGTTATTATATTTGGGTAGAAATCTCCTTGCTTTTGCTCTCTTTTGACATATCCCATTTGTCCTTAAATAGAGTGGGATTATCCTTTTAATATTTAGAAAATGGAGGAAGAGGGCAATGTTAAGATAAGAAAATGTAGAAAGGCAATTATTTAAATACTCTTAAACCATTCTAAGAACTTAGAGGGGATGAAGGGATAGAGATGTGTTCTCTTTTGTCTGCTATTTATGGAAGTCTTAGAGTGATTCTTAGAACTAACTCCAATATTGTAATCCTCCATTGTAGTTATTTTTTTCCTCATGAGGTCAATCATAACCCATCTAGCCCTGCCCTTCCTAAGTGACTCTTGTCCTTTGAGCTATAAGGGACCTTTTAGGACCTAGAGAGCTCAACCCCCTCATTTGACAGATAAGGAAACTGATTAAGTGACTTTGTCAATGTCACACAATTAGTATCTGAGATGGGATTTGGATACAATTCTTCTTAATACCAAGTCCAACAGGATTATTTTCATACAATTTTTGTAGAAATGAAAAAAAAATAGGTAGTTGGATCCAAAGTTATTCTTTCAGTTGTTTAAAAAAAAGTATTAATAAGGTTCATTTCTTTTCACGTTGTTATTATCCTCCTTTTCCAACTCTAGCTTGCAATTCTTTTGTGTCTAAACTAAATGTTATTCCTATCCTAGCATCTGTCCTGGTATGTCCCATGAACTCACACTTCTCAGGGTCTAGGGCCCCAGGGGGTCTGCTTTTCACAGGTTCTAGAAGATTGTGGGTCTATACTCATGACATCCTCCATCCAGTTAGCTTTCCCTTGATTGTCAACCAGTAAAACAATTTGTTCAAACCAAAGGCATTCGTGGATGAAAATATCTGCTGCATAATAATGACTATTGGGACTGGAAAAGAGCAAAAACGATCTCTTTCCCACAAAGAGAGTGATTTTTCTCCTGGAAAAAAAAAAAGTTTTTTCGTTAACTTAGGCTTTTTTAACAGGACTTCTTCCGGAGGAGCTAAATTCTGTTAGGGTCCGTTTTCCGTGAGCCCACCCAACAAACAGAGACACAAGGAGGTCTGTTTATTAAGTTGGTGCACCAGGGAAGGCTGTAAAGTAGCTTTCCACCCCAGTGCTGCCAGCAGGGTTCTTTTAAAGTAACTGGAATGGGGGAAGGGATAGGAGTTGGAATCTTGGTGGGCTTAATCAGTCTCCAGGACTTATCTCAACATTGTCCCAGGTTGTTCTTATCTCAACATCCTCTCAGAAAAGTTCTTATCCAGACTATCAGTATGTCCTAAACCATTGCGAAACCACCTGAGGTCCTGACCAGCCCTTCTTTGGTCTAGATAAAGTTAATACTAGAAACCTTCCTTCTTCAATTCAACCTTTAAAAGACAGTCAGAATCATGGCCAGTATTTGATCAAAGACCTGTTTCCATTTTGCTATTAAAGTTGAATACAGTATAGTAGGCTTTCCAGCAAAGAAACTTTTTCATTCTTTGTAAAGGAATGAAAAGTGTTAATGTTTCTTTGCACTTCATTAGCATATTAACAATTGATTACCTCTGTTATCTGTACCTTGATTTTTGTGATTATATGTGGGAAGGATAACCAATTAGTTAGAAAACACTCTACTGCTTCCACCCCCACTCTACCCACATACAAAAACTGCTTAAAAATTCATTTGGTACAGTGTGACTTTATGGTCTAGTGGAATGTATTTGATCAGTAGCATGAACACCTGAACAAAATCAGAACTATCATTTATTATGAACTAATGTCATGTAGTCTGATGGAGAAGATAGAGAAAATAATGAAGACCTAAGTTCAAAATCCTCTAGCACTATATATTAATTGTTCAAACCTCTGGACAAATATATCAAGCTCCAATTGCCCCTATTTGTTGTTTGTTTAGTTGTTTTTCAGTTGTGTCCAACTCTTTGTGACCCCTTTTGTGTTTTTTTTCTGGCAAAGATACTAGAGTGGTTGCTATTTCCTTCTTCAGCTCATTTTATAGATGAGGAAACTGAAAACAACAGGATGAAGTGACTTGTCCATGGTCATATGACTAGTAAATGTCTGGGACCATTTTTAAATTTTGGAGTATGAGTCTTCTTGATGCTAGGTCTGGGTCTCTAATCACTGCACTATCTAGTTGCCCACTTTATTTATTGCTCCATCTAATTGCCTGAAGCAAGTCCTAAATCTCTATTAACCTAGAGAGCTTCCTACACACACAGGAAATCTCAAATCCTTCCTATTATTGTGAATAAAGTAGTTGATGTGTTTGTCTCTGTGTATATAGATTTTATTTATAAGTCTGTCTGTCTATCTATCTATCTATCTATCTATCTATCTATCTATCTATCTATCATTGGGAGGTGAAGTGGTCCAGGGTTACTGGCAATGTTTCTTGGAGGAAGGGAAGCTATCAAAAAATAACAGATGGGGTGAAAAAGTAGTATTTTAGAGATAATTTAATTCTTTAAGGCCAGTAGGATCAATAAGGGCTTTTAGGTCAAAGAACTGAGTGACCTTCAAAAGGAAAGGTAAGGAATTTATTGCTTTCTCACTTTTGTGATCAGTAAACTTCCTTTCTCAAGAGCCAGAATGATTTCTGTTGAGGCCCCTTTCTGCTTTTACTTAACTGTACAACCCTTTTTATCTGTTTGATGTTTTTTTAGTAATATGTCTTATGATGCAAGTATATTTAGATAAGAACAAGTTTAAATAATAAGCAAATGTAAGGAAATATAAAATCCTACAATTTTTGCAGCTTAAATTTTATCTATTGAGGAACATGGAGTTTAGAAGTCTAGTGCAATTGCAAATTAGACTTTTACAATTTGTTTGAGGATTCTTTCCTTTTCTATTTTCCACCTCTATCTCTCATGTTTAATTGGTGATAGCTATTAGAAGCAGTGTCCCTATGGGAAACATGATATTCTAACTAAGCTTGGGCTATAAATATTGCTATTATATCCTGAATAGACATATTTTAGTATAGTTAGGAGTTACTGTTTTGAAAACATAACTTATGTAAGAGCCTTTAGCTACCATAGTTCATTTAAACTTGTGCACAACTGAAATACACCACACTTTTTAGAAAGAAAAGACAAATCTTACCTCTCTCCACTAAAGAACCTACTTTTTAACTGCTTTTAACCAATAAAGCATCTTATATCAATACTTATAGGGGAAAAAATAAATGGACAAATGATAATAAAGATCACCTCATGAAAACCCTCATTGAAATTTTCTTGTCTTTGGTTTGAATGTACAGAGGAAAAAGCCCTGAATCTGTCTTCAAAGGACCTAGGTTCAAATACTAAATTGCAGGCTTATTCCCTGAATCCAAGAACTGCTCTCTAACATTCTGCTTTTTCAATGCATAAATAAGATAATACACTTCTTTGCATAATATATAATATTACATGTTAATCGTATTAGAGTTGAAAAAAGTAAGATTTTGACATCTGAGGAGTAATTATTTACTAGAAAGTGGGTGATCAACAAAGTATTCAAAGAAGTGGCAATTTTAGTTGGACTTTAACTGAAGAGTAAAGATTCAGTTGGTGAAGACCGTGAGAAAAGCCATCTCAAACAAAAAAAGGTACAATGGTAGGGCAGTGAGAGCAACGAAGAGTGAAAATTGATTGTTGTTGGAAGTTAGACAAGATTCATATAAAATACATGTGTGATTCCTATTGAATAAAGTGACAGATTATGTAAGTCTTTAAATGCTAGTCAATCAGTGCATAAGCATTTTAGAAGCACACACCTTTTGGGTACAATGTTAAGCTCTAGGGACAGGAAAAAAGGCAAAAGGTAGTGTCTGTTCTAAAAGGGTTCATTCAGTCTCACTGGCTAAACAACTTGCAAACAAGAACAAACAAGATAGAGACAGGATAAATTGGTGGTAATTTCAGAGAGAAGGCGCTACAGTTTCTGGGGGAATTGAACAAAGCTACTATAGAAGTTGGGATTTTAGTTGAATCCTGAAGGAGACCAATGAAACCAGAGGTGGAGATGAGGAGGAGGCATATTCCAGGCACTGATTAAAGTGAGGGAAACTAAGTCATTGACCAGAAAACCTGTTTTTCCCTGGAGAAAGTAGAAATCAGAAATGAGCTTTCCTATGAAGGTCAGTCTGCTCAGAACCAAAACAACACAGTTAGGATCCATGAGAAAGTAACTCCCTTACTAGCAACCAGTCCAGGATAAGATATACAATGGAATATCCTGTACCCCATGCTAATGATGAATCTGACTTATAGAAGATAAGGTTTGTTAGCTTCATCGAGGTTATGTCTCATTAATGAACACTGCTTTTTATCTTGCATCCTATAAACATTGCATTATAATTTTAGTCTGGTGCAACTTTCACTAAGAAATTGCCCTGGCTAGCAGATGCATTTATAAATAAATAATGGTTCCATTAATCTGAACTTCTGGGAGTCCAGACTCACTTTATGAATTACACCACTTCATGGGGACTGCCAGAGAATGTCTGTCTTGTAGGAGGCCACTGGATTACAGAGTATGTATGCTCTGTGGAGAAGGTAGAGTAAGATGTAAGGAAATTTGGATTCATAAAGGATTTTGAATGGCAAAGTATTTTGTATTTGATCCTAGGGGTCACAGGAAGCCCCTGGAGTAGAGGGTGTAAAGTGGTCACATCTATATTTTAGGAAGATTAATTCAACAGTTGAAAGGAGAATGGATTGGATTGGGCAATGAACCAAGGCAGGGAGACCTAGCAGCAGGTGGTTCCAAGAGTCCAAGCATAAAGAGATGAGGGTATGAACCAATGTCAAAAGAGAAAAGGAGCCATTTAAGGAGATACTACAAAGTTAATATTAAAAGGCCTTGTCAACAGATTGGAGATGGAGAGTGAGAGTGTGGAGTTGAGGATGACATCCAAGTTTTGATCTTGGGTGACTGGAAGGATGATACAATTGTTGGGTTTGACTTTTCATGACTCCATCTAGGGTTTCTTGGCATAGATACTGAGGATGTCTGCCATTTCCTTTTCTAATATATTTAGAGATGAGGAACTAAGGTAAACAGGGTTAAGTGACTTGTCCAAGCCCAAGGACATACAGCTAATTTGTCTGAGGTCAGAGTTGAACTCGTGAAGAGGAAGTCTTCCTGCCTCCTGGGTCAGTTTCTCTCCACTGTACCACCTAGTGCCCCGCCCCAGGATGACAATGGCCTCCCATGTAATAGGCAGTGCCCTTTACTGAAGCTGGAAAGGTCCAGGAGGGGGAAGCCTGAAGTCGGACTCACTGTGAGAAGAGGGCGGTGGCTCTGATTTCACTGTCCCTCAAGGGCGGGAGCGGCAGCATGGCGGAGAAAGAGCTGGAGGCTGGGGTCACCTACTACCGACTGGAGGAGGTGGCTAAGCACAACTCGGCGAAGGACCTGTGGCTAGTGATCCACGGGCGGGTGTACGATGTCACCAGCTTTGTGGTCGAGCACCCTGGAGGCGAGAAGGTCCTGATGGAACAAGCCGGTCGGGACGGGACAGAGGGCTTCGAGGGCGCCGGACACTCGTCTGATGCCCGGGAGATGCTAGGGCAGTTCTGCATCGGCGAGATCCACCCGAGCGACCGCAAGGCTGTCAGGCCCTAGTCTCACATTTAGCGCGCACAGGCTGCGGGTACCACAGAGGTGTCCCGACCTCCGACCTTCCCCTCCCTCCCCCAAACCCCGAGCTGTCACATAACCTCAGAAGGCAGGAAGAACGTGTGAGAGAGAACTCGCAGGTGGCGCTGTTGGGACGCTGGACCCCTACCCTGTCTTTGGATCCTTCCAATGTGATTCCACCATCCCAAGTCAAAATGGACCAATCCACCTCTCAAATAGGACCAGCCTTGCCTTCTCAGCACTTGCTATGCCTTACTCCCTCCGTGCAGAAGTATCATGTACTACAGCTTCCCTTTCTTTAACCCCTCTTTATTTCTCGAGGTTTTGGTAAATAACTCTTCATTCTCCAGCATTTTCTGTTGACCAGTCCAAGGTAATGGAGAAGTGATTTGAGTGTGTATATGTAAAACAAGTCCGTGCTTTTAGAGAAAACAAAACAAAACAAAACTTTTTAAAGTGTCTTTAAGTTAAAAAAAAAAAAAAAAAAAAAAAAAAGACCGACTCTACTTTGAACTCTGAGTAAGTGTTCTCAAAAGAAGGGCATAAAAATATCTGGTATTGAGGATGAGAATGTTTATTCTTTTTCCCCTCTAAATTGGGTAGCTACTTTTAGGCAAATACTAAAAATTTTAAATTATGCTCTAATATAATGCTATTATTTTGGTTATTTTTAAGTTATTTGTCATAAATAGAAGTGCATAACCATTGTTACTTAGAACACTATTTTCTAAATTGCCATTTTGGGGGATAATAGAGCCTCATTTCCCCCGGAAAATAGCACTCGTTCTCTGTGATCCCAAATTTATTTCTTTCAGAGTGGTTTGAAATAAGCCAATCTCTCTGTTTGGTGGATGAGTAGAGTTATTTAGCTTCTGTTGACTTCAATAGGAATCTTGAAGAACAGTTAGAAGGTGGGGAAAATTGACTGGATTTGTATGAAAAAGATTATGGTGTTTTAACTCTGGGCCACTGGTTTGGGGAAACAGTAACCATTCTAATACTTAGTACTTATTTTTTGGTCTTAAAAGCAACATATGTAAGTTCAGAGTTAGTATGATGATCTTTTTCAGGGTGTTTGTTTAATTTTGTGAATCTTGTGGGGACCCAGATTGCTTAAGAGACTGTGACTCAAATGTATCCATGATATTTGGGATGTAAAATAATTGATATGATAATTTGGCATTTGGGGGTGGAAGAAGAGAAAATGTTTTAAGTTTATGCCTCACTCGCCTCTGTGGCTCCAAGATGTGTAATTTTTCTTCTTGGAATGTACTAGAATAAAAGCATTCTGTTTTTTCAAAAGTTGTAGGTAATAATTATTTAGAAACAGTAAGAATTTGAAACACAATGAATTAAGCTCACTACATGTTGAGTTTAAGATATCTACAGGACATCCAATTTGTTATGTAAAATAGTCATTTGGAGATACAAGTTTGGAAGTTAGGAAGTGGTTAGGGTTGGATGAATATATCATCAGTGTGGCCTTGATAATTGAAACCATTGAACTGAAGGGATCACCAACTTCCAGGATAGGGGAAAATTGTGGGGTGATGTCAGATGGTTAGGGTGGGGGAAGGAGTTGCCAGTGAAGAACCCCCCCCTTTTTTTTTTTTTAATTCTTGTAAAATAAGTGGCAAGGTACATGAGGAGGAGGATTTACAGGAAGTTTGAGGAAGTCCAAAAGTTTTGGAGGAGATAATGTGGAAAATGTGATAGTAAGTTAATTAAGGAATTGTAAAAAAAGATTGCCTAGCAGCAATGAGGACTCAATTGAAGCTATGTAATATAAACTTTTAATGGACTCAGGTAAAGGAGTTTGTATTTATTTGATGGATAATAAAGAACCACATTGTAGTTTTTATTTTATCAGGGTACTGTTATGTCTAGGTTTTTGTTTTCTGGCTACTCAATATGCCTGATCATGGCAAGTTCTTATTGAAAGTGTAAGGTATGAAAATGGGATATACAATACCTTCTTTATAGTCTCTGTTGTTGGTGGTAAAAGGATAGCTGGCTGACAGTTGGGTTTTGACTATTAAACCTTTTAAACATTATTAGAGATTTTTTATTTTCTTTAAAACCTGTCTCCAAGTTGTTCACTTAGTTATCCTTGCGTAGTCCCAAAACCAGTTATATTGAACCTCAGCTCACAACAGCTCAAACTCAACTGTCAGCCAGCTACTATCCTTTTACTAACAACAACAGAGTCTTTAAAGAAGATATAGTATATCCCATTTTCATACTTTACAGTTTATTTATTTATTTTTTCCTTATCTTGAGCTGAAATTTGACTCCCTATGAACTTTCACTGATTGAACCTAATTCTGCCCCTTGAATCAACACAGAAATAATAATCTAATTATTCATATTTCACTTTTATAAAGTGGCATTTACTGGGAAAATGAAATAATAGCAGAAGTAAAAAAATGTTCCTTTTGAATGATAAAAGCTAATGATAATAATAACAATAAATAACATTTATATAATGTTAAATAATAATAACAATAAATAACATTTATACAATGTTAAATAGCTAACATTTATATAGTATTCAGCATGGGTCAGGGACTATACAAAGTGCTTTAATTATCCTATTTGATTCTCATAACAACCGAGAGGTAGGTGTTATCCTCATTTTACAATGAAAAAACTGAAGTAAACAGAGATTAAGCACCTTCTTCAGAGTCATAGTACCTAAGACAGAATTTGAGTTCCAGCCGTCCTGATTCCAGGCCCAACATTCTATGGACTATGCCATTTTGCTGCCCCTAAAACAGGGGTACTCTCTTTTCTTTACCATGTTGGGCTCTGAGTAGAGTGTATTCAAACTTAACATGGTTGCTGCAAACATTTTCACTACCAAGTTGAATTCTGAGTGCAGCATAGCCAATGGATGAGTTGCTTTCTTATAGCTTCTCAGTAGCTCGTCAGGGGTAGCTCCTTTCTACCCTTGGCTGCTATATCTTTATGAATTCTTCCAAATTTTTAAAGTTCATAAAATCATAGATTAGTCTGGTTTATCCCCAGTACTCATCTATCTTATAATAGAACGAGGAAACATGATAGGATGTAATGGTAGCATCTTGCTTCAAGGCTTCATATTGCCCAGGGTTGGAGAGAGGAGGCCCCTGGTTCTATCTCCTCACCAGAAGGCTTATAGCATTTTTTGTCTTGTTAAACACTAGGAAACCCAATTCAATTCATTTGAACAAAGCAAGTTTTTTTTTCCTATATAATATTCTATGGGTTTCAAAGTATTTTCACCTATATTTCATTTGATCTTTATAAAACTATTTTGTGGAATATTGCAGGTAGCATAAGATTATATGATTCAGCTAGAACATGTACAGACACTCATATATACATGTTTGTATATATGTAATTTAGCATTTTTTGAATGAGAAAACTGAGGCTCATTTGGTTAGAATGAATAATCTGTCCAAGATTGTACAACTAGATAAGGACAGAGTTTATTCATCTGTAATACTTGAAAAGAAGTAAAGTCTCATAGAACCATCAGTCTTCTGATTCCTAGTACATGCTCTTTCTATTACAATGTGAAATTATGATAAAATAATAGTTTAAAATGGTATGTTTTATAGTTAACTAACCCACCCTAATAAACAATAAATAGCACTATGCTAAGTGATGGGAATACAGTGAATAAAAAGAAAGACAGTCCTTACTCTCAGTGAGCTTATATTCTAAGGGATTTAATTATCCTATTTGATTCTGGGATTTGATTAAAATCCCATCAAAGTGTGTAAATGGAATTAACTCTAGCTGATTCATAGTCAAAAATCTACCTACCCTAGGCATAGAAATGATGTAATCCTCACCTCCCTTAATGGGGAGGGGAGATGAGTTACCCACATTTGACAATAAGTAACAAATCAAGAACAAGGGCCTGCCCTTTGGGCAGTCCAAAATCAATGTAGAAACTGCCATTTGTCCACTTGAATTAGAGGTGGACCCATGGAAGTGACGAAAGACACTATCTCTTTAAGTATGTTGGTTACTTCCTGTGGAGGGAGTTCCCACTTTGAACTGGGTGCTAAAGGACCTCCCTTGAGACCTCAGGCAGCTTCTACTCAGCGTGGTCACATGGGTAAGTTAGGCTGACTTCCTTGGCCTACCTGGGCTGCTTCCAAACTCTGCCTTAAGTAGGCACTAGCCTATCTGGTTGCTAGGCCTTGTGGCTTGCAGCCTAATTTAATTAGCCTTTTAACCTTCTCTCTCCTCCAGGCCTCTGCAGGCCTGGACTAGCCTCTCCCTTTTTCTTTATTCCCATACCTTTGCCTTCCTAATTGTAAATAAACTGCCTTAAACTGACTTGGGTCTGATTTAATTATGGAATCAATCTGAATTGTTGATTCCTGGCGGCCACATTTTAAATTCATATCTATAAATTGCCTAAATTCTCCCCCTTACAAAAGGAGGAAGGAAAGTGAGGCCCCAGAGGCTACCTTGCATGGGGGCATCTAGTTTTATGGAATTCAAACCAGGCATGGCAGTAGATGCAAAGTGGGGTGATGATGAAGACAAGCATAAAGAACATTTATATAATAACTTCATAGCACATAAAATGTTTCCCCCACATTAACCCAATGAGATAGGTAGAACAGGTTGAATGAATTTTCCATATCCACACACATCATAAGAAGATCAAGTTCTCAAACACATGTCTAAGGAGTCCAAAGGAGACTCAGAAGGGTTAAATAATTTGCTCTAAGTCACACAGCTTGTAAGTGCCTGAGCAGGTCCATGAACCTTACACTCTTTAGTCTAGTATCATTTTCCTTTTTTCTATATCTTCCTCTTCCACAAAGAGTTGATGTCATGACTATCCTGTCTCCAGTGAGTATTAGCTCATTTCCAAGTTAATCACCTTCAGGCCTCAGATATTTTGAGTGTGTTCCCAGAACCTGTAGTACCTTGATTACTCTCCTTTGTATATAGCATAGTTAGATCTCCTTTTGAAATAAGGCAAAGTTGGTTTGTCTCTGTACACAGCCTGAGTTATTGCTCTTTGTCAGCCATGAAAACTTTGGGTTTCCAGCTAAATGAAGTGGTACAAATCTCTGTAGGGGCCTGTGTTTTATTTTTTTAATTTCAAGTTTAATAGGAACATTCAGGTTTATGGTGAAGAGGCTTTGACAAGCATTTTCACAACATCTCTCACAAGCTGCTTATTGAAGCTCTGATAATTAATCTGGTCCTAGGAACCAGAGTATATCTTCCCCCACAATATTTTTATTCCCATAATTAAGCTGTGCCCTATGAATCTCAGAGTTAACAGATGAGCCACACTGAATGGATATGAAAAAGATGAAACTGAGAAAGAAATGAAAATTGATTTTTAAAGCGTTTTTATGTTTATCCTTTTTACTAATTATTGGTTCTCCAGACTTGGAGCCGAGTATTATGGAGATTTGTCTGGTTCTCAAGAGTCTCTACGGTTGCCAAGGTGATTCCTATACCATTATTAGCAGTGTAATTCTTAAAAAGTCAACTTCATGTTTTATCATATCATAAAAATGTGTGTGCTCTGGCTTACTGGGAAGTCAATTTTTAAATGAAATGAAGTAATGTGTTATCATGGTGCTCAGATATGTCCATAAAATGTATAATTTAAATGTGTTTCTGCTCTGGGAAGTGTTGAAGGGATAGGAGAAAGAAAACGACATGATGCCATCAATTTTAGAATCAGTTTTGCTATTGGAACATTATGGGACTTTTGGCTGTGCACAGATTCCAACCCTGTATGATAATTGCAAATTAACACAGAAACATGGCTTTGCATTCTCTCAATGGTTTGGGGAATACATGGGTTGAATGATTGGTAGCTTGAACACCAAGCCAGCTTGGGAATGCCAGAAAAGAGATGTAGATAAAATGAATAGCAGGTGGGCTAAGCAAACACAAGGATGATATAGAAATTGAATCTCTATGTCTTTTATGGTGCTTGAGCTTACAGCTGCATTAAGTAGGGAAGCTATCATTCACTAGCTGCCTTCCCTTCCCCAGCCATCAGGATAGGACATGGGTGATATGCAGGTCATTCAGCTGTCCCCCAGTGCAATTATGTACTAGAGTCCCAATTCAAGGATTATAATCAAGTCAGCAACATTCCTTTTATAAATTGCATAAGGAAAAAAAATATTTTTTTGTAGTGTAACAAATGTCCCAAGGCTATCCAGAGACTATGAAATTTATTCACAATATCTTGGACCCTACTGGAATATTATTTGAATCTTGAAAATAAGTAATACTGAGAGGTTTCCCATATTAATGATCCAGGAGGACTAGTGGATATTCCTTCTCTCTGGATGTAGACCTCTATCCCACTTCATTCATTCATTCACCAAAGTCATAATGAATGCTTATACTATATGTACTGTTATGCAAACAGATGAAGGAACTACAAAACAACATCGTGTCTTTCTATACTCAAGGAACATACAATTGAAAAAAGCAAGACAAATATAAATAAATAACATTATGACAGATAGATAACAATGGAGAGAATGCTATATTTGGAATTAAAATACCTAAGTTCAAATATTTGCTCTTCTGCTTAGTGTTTATATGTCCTGTGATGGTGAGGCTTTTCATATATCTGGATCCAATTTTTTCAACTAAAAAAAAATGAGGGGATGTAAATAAGATAGGATTGAAACAAGGATGCCCATTATCACCACTACTATTTAGTTTTGTACTGGAAATGCTAATTATAGCAATAAGAATTGAAGAAATTGAAAGAATTAAAATAGATGATGAGGAATTAAAGCTGTTCTTTGAAGATGATATGTTGATATAATTAGAAAATCTTAGAGGATCAACCAAAAATATTAAACAATTAAGTTTAACAAAGTAGCAGGATATAAAATAAACCCACAGAAATCATCAGCATTTCTATATAACTACCCATAAAGCCCAAGAGCAAGCAATAGAAAGAGAAATCCTTTTTAAAGTAATTAAAGACAAAAAAAAATACCTGGAATCTACCTATCAAGACAAACCCAGGAGCTATATGGTCATAACTTCAGAAAACTTTTCACATAAATAAAATCATATTTAAGCAACTGGAAAAACATTAATTGCTCATGTTTAGGCTGAAACAGTATTTTCAAAAAAAAGACAATTCTTTCTAAATTAATTTACTTATTTGATATCCAACCATGTAAAAATTATCTTATATAGCTAGAAAAATTATTACAAAATTCATCTGGAAGGAAAAAAGACTTAGAATAACAAGAGAATTAATGAAGAAAAAATATGGAGGAAGATAGCTTAGTTATACCAGACTTTAAACTATTTTCTAAAGTGTCAACCATCAAAAGAATATGGTACTGGCTAAAAAATAGAATGTAGGAATAGATTAGGCATTTAAACAATAGTAAATGGTCATGATAAACAGTGTTTAAAAAGCCCAAACATCCAAACTTTTGGAAAAAATCCCTATTTGATAAAAACTGCTGGGAAAACCGGAAAACAGTATGGCGGAAATTAGGCATAGACCAACACATCATGTCATATACCAAGGTAAAGTCAAAATGGATACACTATTTATAAATGAAGGATTACACCATAAACAAATTAGAGGAGCACATAATAGTTTACCTGTCAGACCTGTGGATAAGGAAAGAATTCAGACCAAAACAAGGTATAGAGGACATTATAAGATGTAAAATAGATAACTGACTACATTAAATTAAAAAGGGTTTGTACAAAGAAAAGCAATGCAAACAAAATTAAAAGAAAAAACAAAAATCTTTGGGGGGAAATAAACTTTTATACCAAGTCTTTCTGACGGATTTTTCATTTCTCAAATGTATAGAAAACTGAGTCAAATTGATAAGATTACAAAGCATTTCTCAATCGACAAATGATCAAAGGATATGAACAGGCAATTCTCAGATGAAGAAATTAGTACTCTGTTTAGTAATATGAAAAAATGCTCCAAATCACTATTGAGTAGAGAAATTAGAATTAAAACAACTCTGACGTTACTCATCAGACTGACTAACATGACAAAAACAAACAAATAAACATAAATGTTGGAGGGGATGTGGAAAAATTGGGACACATATACTGCTGATGGAGCTGCAAACTGATATAGTCATTCTGGAGAGCAATCTGGAACCGTGCCCAAAGGGCCATTAAACTGAACCCTTTGACCTAGCAATAACACTTCTAGCTCTGTATTCTGAAGAGATTAAAGGTAGAGGAAATGAACTTACTGGAAACTGAAGCAAAGTCCATTAATTGGGGAAGGACTGAACAAGTTATGATATATGCTTATACTGGAGTACTGTTGTGCCATAAGAAATGACAAACAAGATCACAAAAAAAACCCTGAAAAGACTTTTATAAAGTGATGCAAAGTGAAGTGAGAAGAACCAGGAGAACATTTCACACAAACATAGTATATGATGATTAAATGGCATAGCATGGCAAGGATCCAGGACAATTCCAAGACACTCATGACAAAATATATATATATATATATACATATATGTATATATATGTATATATATATATATATCCCTGCCATAGAAGGAACAGAGTCCAAAAGCAAATTGGAACATACCATTCTTTGTTTAACCTATATATTTTTTCTGTAGTGATAGTTGTATGTGATGTGTCTTGATTTAAAATATCACAAACATGGAAATATATATTATATGTACAACCTACATCATCATCTGCTTTCTTGGGGAGGGGAAAGAGGTGGGAGAGAGGGAGAACATAGATTGCAAAATATCAGAAAACAAAAACAAAAAAATGTACTAATGTAATCTGGAAAAAATTTTAATTTAAAAGTGAGGGCAAAAGCAGAATCATTTTTAATAATTATGTTTCAACTCTAAATTTGATTTCCTATTCCTTATCCCACCCACCCCCAATTTTTTTCCTGTTTTTGCCCTTCTGAATCTTACCTGTGCCCTGGGATAACTTTACATCACATGAATGTGCCAGCGTGGGTCAGGACAGTGACCTAGGCATATTGACCTGGAAAGGATCAGGTTATGGATGGGGGTGGTAAGAAGGAATAAAAAGGTTCAGGACCAGGAAATATGTTCTCTCTACCCTTGGATGTGGCAGTGAAAGGACAGTGATGGAGACAGAGAGGCACGAGGTGGAGAGATACATGGTGGGATTAGAATAGACTTAAATAGCCCTATATCTCTCTGGCCTCTTATTCAAGTAAATATTAATAAACTTTATGGAAACTAAGAACCAGAGAATTAATTTAATTTTGTTTTTGCAACACTATACCTCCTATTTTATGAGTCTACTATCTTCCCCTCTCTACTACTTCCTTCTCCACTTCATACAAACATCCCCATCAAACATCAACATCAGCAACAACAGCCACCCTCTTGACTTCTCTCTCCTCCTTAGCTGTAGTCCTAACTCTTTTCCATTTCAAGATATAACTTCCAGAAAGAATAGTGAAACAGTCCTTGATTTTATTTCCTTTTGTGATAGAGGCAACTTGCAGAGGTAGAGAGCACTTACTTGTTGGGCATGAAGTCAGGGATCAGGGGAAGCATGGCAGAGGTCACGGCACCTGATTGGAATCTTGAAGGATAGATAAATGGTAGATTTATAGGTGAAAGATAGATAAAGAGAGATGGAGTTGAGGAGTTGTTTCCAGATTGTAGGGTATGATTCCATAGCATGAATTTTCCCTAAGTTATGTCATTAATGCTTGGGTCTCAATTAAATTAGTGAAATATCCTATTTGAAATGCATCTTTTTGAAGAACTTTGTGATCCATATTTTTGTCTATTTGGACTCTATGAGAGAGACATTCTACATTATCCTGAGTGAATAACCTGAGGGGGTGGTCTTGTTTCTTTGGTCACAGAAGATGCTTGTGTTCATAATTTCATTTGTCACAGAAATTTGGAGGGAGACATCTTGCCTGATGAAAGTCTTAATGGCTGAATTTTGTCCATGACATCCATTGCTTTTTTGAAATCAAGAAACAATAGACAGTGGGAGCTTATTCTTTCCACTACCCAGTAGTTTATGTGACTGAGGATGTGTTTTGCTGTGGAAAATCATTGGAGGACTGTTTGTCCCCTTCTCGTTTGTTTATCAAGGATGTTCTTGATGTGTGCAACAAGATAAATGTGGATTACTAAATATCCAGTGAGAGCACTTGAAGTCAAAATAAGAAGTTATTTTTATCTTACAGGTAAGATTCTCTATGGAAGGAAGGAAAAAAATGGTAAAAGGAAGGAGGAGAAAAACAAAACATAACTTCATTCTTGGTTTATTTACTATTTGGTTTAAGCTCATATAATTTATTTTTTAAAATAAGACCTTTAGGGGGCAGCTGGGTAGCTCAGTGGAGTGAGAGTCAGGCCTAGAGACAGGAGGTCCTAGGTTCAAACCCGGCCTCAGCCACTTCCCAGCTGTGTGACCCTGGGCAGGTCACTTGACCCCCATTGCCCACCCTTACCACTCTTCCACCTATGAGACAATACACCGAACTACAAGGGTTTAAAAAAAAAAAAAAAGACCTTTACCTTCCATCTTAGAATTAATACTAGGTATTGGTTCCCAGGCAAAAGAGTGGTAAGCGCTAGGCAATGGGGGTCAAGTGACTTGCCCAGGGTCACACAGCTGGGAAGTGTCTGAGGCCAGATGTGGACCTCCTTTTGTTAGGCCTGGCTCTCAATCCACTCAGCTCCCCCCTCATATAATTTCTTCTGAAATATTTAGATCAATTTCTGGAATGTTTTTATAAGTGTTATGATATCTAGCTATGAAAGTAACCAAAGAGGTACAAATAAGATCAGGTCTAATATCTCCTATAGGTCATTAGTTTTTAAGTGGTTGACAATTACAAAGCTCAATTTTATAACGTGTTTTCATTTTCTTCTTGAGAGAATCTTAGTCAACACTGTAATATCTTAGCTTTGGGGAACACAATAGTTATTTTGATTCTACATTTGACTTCTCACTAGACACCTATGATAAGTATTAAATATCCTATGAATTCAATTCAGACACAGATTACAAGACATCACTTACCAATTACAATAAAAGGAGGTGAAAATGTTGGAAATGTTCTTGTATTCAAATTTCATCCCATTTGACATAAAATGGGAACTGGAGAAGACTTGGGTTTTTCTTATCTGATATGAAAAGGGATGAATAGCCAGATGCTAAACTCACTATGGGTCTAAGAAATTTTTAGATTTGATTTTCTATGGACTAATAAGAAGAGTTAGCCTATTACCTACAGGCGTATTTAGTTATCCAATGTATTCTTCAATTGCTATGATGTTATAGAAAGAAAAAGGTATTTGGAGTCATAGAACATTGGTATATATCCCAGCTCTAATACTTACCAGCTCTGTAATCGTGGATAAATCCCTTAACTATTCTAAGACTCAGTTTCCTTATCCATAAACTGGGTGTTATATTCTTGTACTAACTACCACTTTGTCAGAGGTAATAAAAGACAGAATCTTATTCTGCAACACTGACAATTAGTATTATTTATTTAAAAGGTAAAATACTCTAAATTTCCAAGTTCTTAAGAATCAAAGTGTATTTAGTTTTTCTAGCTCTTCATTACTGTTGATATCCTGTGGCTGGAAGCTCATAATACTCTTACTCCCATTTCTAGCTAATGATAATTAAATTCAGGGAGAGTATTAGGAGGGTAAAGAAACTTCACACTATACTCCTCCATCTTCCCACAATGCATCCATCAATTGTTTTGTTTATTTCAGTTTTGTTATACAGTTTAAAATCTGGTACTCCTAGGCCAGCTTACTTCAAATTATTTTCATTGATTGCCTTGATATCTTTTATCTTTTGTTCTTCCAGATTTTTTTTTACTCTATAAAATAATTTTGGGGCAATTCAATTGGGTAAGAGATTAAATAAGTAGATTAATTTAGATAGGATTGTCATTTTCATTATATTGGTTTGGCCAATCCATGCATGAGCAATTAATATTTTTCTAGTTGTTATATTTGACTGTATTTATGTGAAAAATGTTTTGTAATTATCTTCATATAATTCCTGGGTTTTTCTTGGCAGACAGATACCTAAGTATTTTTTATTATCTAAAGTTAATTTAAATGAAATTCCTTTTTTATCACTTGCTTCTGGGCTCTTTTGGTGCCTATCATTTTGATACCAATATTTTTCAGTTATGTATGACTATGAAACATGGAATAGTAATTTCACCAAAGAATTGAAAATGAGTATCAATCTAAAGGGCAAATGAGAGAGGCAAGGTGGGTCAGAAGTTATGAAGAAGGAGTTTGAAAAGGATGACAACAAAGAAATGAACAGGAGGAAAAGATAGATTAGAATCATGATAAGAAGGATGGATAACTGATCGCCCCTCACTGTGCTTTATTTATCCCCTTTTCATGTCAAACAGTGAGAAAATCCTCTAGCATGTTTGCTAGACCCTTTGAGGAAAACTTATTGGTGAGGGAATTGGTAAAGAGTCAAGAAGGGTATATAACACAGTGGAATTGCAATATACATTAATGAGATTAGAGATTCATAACTATTTTTAGTTTTATCAATCTCATAGACTTGTTCAAAGAATAAAATAAACGTTTGACAGGCATCTACTATGAACAAGGGAATTCTTTTGGTGAATGGATTTTATAACCTTAAAATTTTTCTATTAATGAGTAATTATGGACTTTAAATTCTTATTTCTGAAGAGAAGTGAATTAAAAAAAATCAAGGTTTTGAGTTAGGAGAGATCCTAAAACATACAGGCTGATATGGTACCAGGCAAAGGATCACAATAACATTTATAATTGAAAGAGAGTTTACAAGTCACATATTTTCAAGTCTCCTTATTTCACAGCTGAGAAAACTGAGGTTCAAACAGGTAAAGCAACTGGTGAAAAGTTACATAGGGAGTTAATGGTAGAATGGGGATTTGAATTAAAGTACTGCAATTACAAATCCAACATTTTTCCCCATTTATGGTAAAGACTGTCTCCTGAAACAAATTTGAAAAGGTCTTTTTAATGAGATATAAAGATTTGATTCTGTCTAAACATGAAGGCAAAGGAAATGAGCCCTTGATTTTTTTCTAGGATAATAAATAACTATTGACATTTTAATTTCTAAAATTCAAACTATAACGATTCCATTTTTTCTTTTGTGTTTTAGAAGGGTAGTGACTTAGGATAGAGCAAAGATATCCTACTGTCTTTGTTGCATTTCAAAGAAGACTTAAAGATAGTTTCTCATTAAGAAAAAAAGTGTAGAGGAAAAAGTATTCTATATTACTTTCAAGTTAAGTAAAAATGTTTGTTAGAGGAATTATGAGTTCAAAGAAAGGGACTGCATAACCTTTCTAAAATGTTAAAAAATTCTTACCAATAACTCATAATAATTATAAAGATGTCATTCTTTTTAAAGCAGAAAATATTTTCACTACTTTTCAGAAATTGTTAATTTCTCCATCAAATACTTTTTTTTTTGTTGTGGCATGGAGATTATACTGAGATCTTAAACACTGTTCCTCAATGGAGCATAATCTTCTTTTAAAACTAAGCAGTCTGATTACCTGATTGGTAAATGATCAAAAGATATGAACAGGCAATTTTCAGATGAAGAAATTAAAACTATATTTAGGCATTAAAAATGTTCCAAATCATTAATGATTAGAGAAATGCAAAACAAAACAACTCTGAGATACCAGACTGGCTAACATGACACAAAAAGGAAAATAATAAATGTTGAAGGGAATGTGGAAAAATCATGCAGTCGAGCTGTAAATTGATATAACCATTTTGGAGAGCAATCTGGAACCATGCCCAAAGGGTCATCAAACTGTTTGTACTTTTTGACTCAACAATATCACTACTAGGTCTATATCCCAAACAGATTAAAGATAGGATAAAAGAACCACAAAAATATTTATAGCAACTCTGTTTGTGGTGACAAAGACCTAGAATCTGAAGGGATGTCCATCGGTTGGGGAATGCTGAACAAGTTGTGGTATGTGCTTGTACTGGAATAATATTGTGCCATAAGAAATAACAAATGAGTTGTTTCTGGGGGCAGAGCCAAGATGATGCCTTAGTAGAAGCAAAAAGCAAAAGCCACTCTGATAATACTTCTAAACCTATCTTTAAAAACTGCCTCAAAATGGCAGGACCCTAAAACAAACAGCAAGAACGTGTGAAGGAGGCTCTCCAGCTGAACACAACTTGAAAAGTAGGCAGAGAGTTGATTTGTTGATTTTCATGGGATAAGGGGGAATCAGAAGCAAAACTGCATACTGAGGAGTGCTGGCTGATCACCTTCTCCCCACCTGCTGTGCTAGGTTCTGCAATTGGGCATAGGCTAACTTTGGGATCCCAGGATGGGGGCTATACCAGCAAAAGATCCCTTCAGACTCACCCTTTGAAATCCTGTGTCCTGGCACCAACCCACAGTGAAGCCTGGAAGTCATCTCTGGGAAGACCTAGCCCAAGGGCAAAATCCTGTAAGCCAGCAGAGGAAACAGAATTAGCAAGCAGCCTTCAGAATTTCCAGTCTACAAATAAAAAAGGGGGCTGGGAAAATGGAAAATGAGCAAACAATAGAAAAAACTTAATCCTCTAAAATTTCTATGGAGGCAAAGAGTAAAGCATAGAACCAACAGGAGATGGTGAGATCCAAACAACCACATGAAAAACTCGCCCCCCCCCCCAAAAAAAGGGAATAGGTCTTAAGCTTTGGAAGAAATGAAAAAGGAATTCAAAATCAGATTAGACAGGTTGAAGAAAAATGGGAAAAAGAAATAAAAATAATTTAAAAAGAAAACAATAGCTTAAAAAAGAAAAATTAGTCAACTGGAAAAAGAGGCACAAAAATCCAGTGAAGAAGAAAAGAGAGCCATGAAACCTAGAATAGACCAAAGGGAAAAGGAGATCAAAAAGAAATGGAAAAAATTCAGTCTTTAAAAATTAGAACTGGACAAATAGAAGCTAATCATTTCATGAGATATCAAAAAAGAATAAAACCAAAAAAAGAATTAAAAATAGAAGAAAATATGAAATATCTCAGTAACAACTGTCCTGGAAAATATATGCAGAAGAGACAGTTTAATAATTATTAAACTACTAGAAAGTCATGACCAAAAAAAAAAAAAGCCTAGACATCATATTACAAGAAATAATCCAAGAAAACTGCTCTGATATTCTTGAACAAGTGGGTAAAATAGAAATTGAAAGAATTCACAGATTATCTCCTTCATCATATCCCCAAATAACTCCCAGGAATGTATTATAGCCAAGTTCAAGAGCTCCCAGGCAAAGTAGAAAAATAGTATAAACATTCAGAAAGAAACAATTTAAATATCATGGATTCTCAGTCTGGATTACACAGGATCTGGCAGCTTTCACTTTTAAGGATTAGAAGGTTGGAATATGATATTCCAGAAGGCAAGTTAACTGGGTTTACAAACAAGAATCACCTACACATCAAAACTGACCATATTAATTCAGGAGAAAGTATAGCCATTTAATAAAATAGATAATTTCCAGGTATTCCTAAAGAAAAGAATAAGCAGAAAATTCAAGAGAAGTATAAAAAGGCAAATAAGAAAGAGAAAAAAATTTAAGGGCTCCAATAAGATTTGATTAAAGTATTATAGATAATGAAGTATTATCAGTACTTAACATATATGCACCAAATGGCATAGCATCCAGATTTTTAAAAGAGAAAATAAAAGTGCTTAAGGAGGAAAAAAATAGTAAAACTAAACTAGTGGGGGACCTCAAGTCTCCCATATCAGAACTAGATAACTTTAAGCAAAAAATGATGTGTTAGTTAAAATCACCTGGGGTTCTATTTGGAAGGATTGAACCTCAATATAGTGTTTGACAAACTTCTGTGGACCTGTGGAGGTCCTTAAAACTACATTTCCCGTGGTCCAGTGGGTTTCATGGGTTTCCTGTTTTGGACGACGTATTAAAGGTGAGGGACTGTTTTAAGTAGGGGGTAGTGACTTGGAACTTCCTCTTTAGTTACCTGAGCTCGAGGAGAGAGGAAGGTAAATGGCTGAGGTGAGGTTGGAATAGGTTTTTCTTACAGGCATGTGGTCAGTTTATCTCTATCAGCATGGCTTTTATTAAAATACTATTCTCCCTTTTGATCTCGGCCCTCATCATTTTTAATCATAACAATGAATAAGAAAGAGGTAAGGGAAGTGAATGAAATTTTGTTTTGTTTTTCTTTTCTTTTTTTCTTTTTTAATTTTAAACCCTTAACTTCGGTGTATTGGCTTCTAGGCAGAAGAGTGGTAAGGGTAGGCAATGGGGGTCAAGTGACTTTAGCAGGGTCACACAGCTGGGAAGTGTCTGAGGCCAGATTTGAACCTAGGACCTCCCGTCTCTAGGCCTGACTTTCAATCCACTGAGCTACCCAGCTGCCCCTGAAGTGAATGAAATTTTAGAAAAGTTAGAGTTCATAGATATCTGGAGAAAATTGAATAGGGATAAAAAGGAATATAGCTTCTTCACATGCAGAAAACCAGAAATAATAAATGCAACTTTTTCAGATCATAACACAATTAAAATTATAATTAATAAGGGTTCTTGGAAAGGCAAATTTAAAATTAATTGGAAACTAAATAATTTGATTCTTCAAAACTGGTTGGTTGAAGAACAAATCATAGAAACAATCACCAATTTTAGTGAAGAGAACGATAATGAGGAGACAACATATCAAAATATATGGGATATAGCCAAGGCAGTACTCAAGGGAAAATTTATATCACTGAGTGTTTATATCAATAAAATAGAGAAAAAGCAGATGAATGAATTAGGCAGGCAACTAAAAAAAACTAGAAAAAGAACAAATTAAAAATTCCCAGTTAAAGACAAAATTGGACATTCTAACTACCAAAGGAGAAATTAATAAAATAAAGTATTGGTTAATTTGATTTTAAAAAGAGAGTATCAAATTAATAGTATTAAAAATGAAAAGGGTGATCTCACCTCTAATCAAGAGAAAATTAAAGCAATTATCAGGAGCTATTTCACCCAATTATATGATAATAAATCTGATAATCTAGGTGAAATGGATGACTATTTATGAAAATATAAATTACCTAGATTAACAAAAGAGGAAATAGAATACTTAAATAATCTCATTTAAGAAAAAGAATTTGAACAAACCATCAATGAACTCCCCAAGAAAAAATCCTTCCAGGGCCAGATTGTTTCACAAATGAATTCTGTTAAATGTTTAGGGACAATTAATCCTAATACTACATAAATTATTTTGCAAAAAAAAGCAAAGAAGGAGTCCTATCAGATTCTTTTTTGACACAATTATTGTGCTATTTATGACACAATTAAGCCAAGAAGACCAAAAACAGAGAAGGAAAATTACAGAATAGTCCCCTTAATGAACATTGATGCAAAAATCTTAAATAAAATACTAGCAAAGAAACTATAGCAATATATCACAAGAATTATTCACTATGACCAGGTGAGATTTATACAAGGAATACAAGAGTGGTTTAATATTAGGAAAACCACCAGCAGAATTGACCATATCAGTAATAAGCTAGCAGAAATAACAGGGAATAAAGGGAAGAAGGGAGGGAGACAACATGAATCACATAAATTTGGAAAACTTATGTGTGTATATTATTAAAATAAAATAAGATAAAGATAAAACCACCAAAAGAGAAAAAAAAAAGAAATAACAAACAAGATGATTACCAAAAAAAAAAGCCAGTAAAGACTTATATGAAGTGATGCAAAGTGAAGTGAGCAGAACCAGGAGAACACTTTACACAGTAAGAACAATAATGTATAATGTTTAACTGTGAATGTCTTAACTATTATCAAGAAAAGGATTCAGGACAATTCCAAGAAACTCATGCCAAAAATGCTATCCACAGCTACAGAAGGAACAGTCAGAGTTGAAATGAAAATTGAAACATACAATTCTTTATTTCCTCCATTAATTTTTCTCTAGTGTAAGCAATATGTGTCTTGATTCACATGATTAACATGGTCCTATATATTAGTATATGTGCAACCTAAATCATATAACCTACCTTCTTGGGGAGGTGTGAGGAGTGAGAGGGAACTTGGATTGCAAAATATTTTAACATAACTTTTAGAAATGTTTAATAAATAGAATCAGTGTGACAAGTGGTACTTACATATAATCAGTTTACTGTTACTTAACTAGTGGATGTAAAAACTAATTAAAATTACACTTTTCAATGCATGCAATTCAAAATCAGTAATTAAGGCATGAAAGCAACCATCCTCTATGAACCAAACTGCAATTTAGAGGTTCTTCCTTTCACACGAAAATCAGGTTTTCTTCTGTGCCCAACAGGAAACTGAATGTGGTCATCTGGCAAATCTTCATCCATAAGCACTGCCCTGAAACATACATGTATTATTTGAGTCTCAAGTTGTGAGGAAAGCAGGAGTCAATATTCATTGCATATCATGAACAAACTGATACCTGAGCTATCAAGTGAAATTTTTTTTTACACATTATGTAGGGTTGCCCCCTAGATAACTTACCACTTACTTTGGTTAGTAGTTCACTTTAAAAATTACTGATAAAGTTGTTTATATATTTTTTCATTGGTGGGCTATGTTATCTTGAAAAAAAGCATTTTTTTTGTTGTTAAAAATGCACACTTCTTTTTACTACATTATACAATATAGGTGCTTATCTTATCTTATTTAAAAAACAACTTGCCTAACATGGCTCTATAACAAGAATGTTGAAATAAAATGCAATCAATTATGCTAAATTGAAAAATTAATTCCTAGTATTTTATCATTACAAAAACTATTCTTGTTATAGTTAGATAAACGTTGGTTAAAATCCTCCCTCAACACATATGGGCTCTGGAATCTAGGGCAAGTTATAAAATTTCTCTGCCTTAGAGAATTAGGTTATTTTCTAAAACTGTAAGTTTCAGACAAGTTGCTAATTAGCATTGGTGGAAAGAGCTCTTCCCTATGAAGAACTTTTATGGATGAAATCAAAAGTCTGGTCCAAAAGTATTATTGATATTTTTGGCTTTAACATACAAATTTCTTTTTATTAAATAGTCATCTTGATTATCTATAAAAGAATAGACTAGAAAAACTATTTAATATAGCAGTTGTAATTAATAGTACATGTAACTTCCTTCTCATGTTGTTCATCAAGAAAAGAAAATTCTTATCACCCAAGTGCTTAATATTATCAAGTGTTTCAACTTCAGAAGCTGATTATATTTTATCAGTGGTAATGATAGCAAAGAAGGTTAACTATTTACTTTGCTACTGTAAATTAAGGACCATGGGGTCTTTCCATTCAACTTGCAGTTGAAACCTTCAAAATGTGTTATCTCCCTTAGTTAGATATGAATTCCTTTAGAAACGGACTTCCTTACATTTCTATTAGGATTCTTAATTCTTATAAAATAGTAAACAATAAGTTCACATTCATTCATTCACTCATTTCTTAACAGAGTGAAAATATTTTAAATCCAGTTATCTAGAATCGTCAGTAGCCAGTAGCCATTGATTTGACTTGAATTTTGCTGTTTTGAAATGTTGTCTTCATTTTTATTCCTGTAGTATTGTGCAAATTGCTTTGCTTCTGAATTCTTTACTCTGAATGAGTTCATACAAATTTTTCAGTGCTTCTCCAAATTATATTTGTCATTCCTTATAATTCAATACCATCTTACTACATTTGAATCCCACAACTTATTCAGTCATCTCTCATTTGATGAATACATAAATTATTTCCAGCTTTTTAATAGCAATTCTATTGCCATGAATATTTTGATGCATTTGAAACATTTATTTCTGTTACTGACCTCTTTGTAGTATAAATAAAGTAATAAGGCAGCTGCTATGTGAAAAAGGATAAGAATTGTTTGGTTCCTTTTCTTTTTTAATTTTAATATTTTATTCTTTCCCAATTACATGTAAAGACAATTTTAAATTTTTTTTAAATTCTGAATCAAATTCTTTCCCTCCCCACCTTGATATTGCAAGCAATCTGATGTAGATTTTACATGTGCAGTAATGTAAAACATTTTTTCCATAGTAGTCATTTTGTGGAAGAGAACTTGAATAACAAGAAAAACTACCAAAAAGAAGAATGTGAAATATAGTTTGTTTTGTTCTGTATACAGACTCCATCACTATTTCTGTGGAGATGAATGTCATTTTTCATCATGAGTCCTTGATGATTGTCTTGCATCACTATATTGCTAAAAATAGCTGTCATTTTTAGTTGTTTATTAATAATATTGCTTTTACTTTGTATATTTCCCTCTTGGTTCTCTTTACTTCACTTTGCATCACTTCATGAAAGTCTTTCAGGGTTTTTCTAAAATCTTTCTGCTAAACATTTCTAATAGCACACTAGTATTAACAATTATATACTAAAACTTGTTCAGCCATTTCTCCATTGATGGACATCCTCTCAATTTCTAATTCTTTGCTAATACAGAAAGAGTTGTTATAAACATTTTTATACAAATAGGTCCTTCTTTCCTCCACCCTCTTTTAAAAATTTCTTTGGAATACAGATCTAGTAGTGATTTTGCTGGATTCAAGGGAAGGCATAGTTTTTTTTCTTTTTCTTTTTCTTTTTTAACATTTATTAATATTCATTTTTAACATGGTTACATGATTCATGCTCCTCCTTTCCCCTTCACCCCCCTTCACCCCCCACCCATGGCCGATGCACATTTCCATTAGTTTTGTCATGTGACCTTGATCAAGACCAATTTCCAAATTGTTGGTAGTTGCATTGGTGTGATAGTTTCGAGTCCACACCCTCAATCATGTCCACCCCGACCCATGCGTTCAAGCAGTTCTTTTTCATATATGTTTCCTCTCCTGCAGTCCTTCCTCTGACTGTGGGTAGCGTTTTTACCATAAATCCCTCAGAATTGTCCTGGGTCATTGTATTGCTGCTGGTACAGAGGTCCATTATATTCAATTTTACCACAGTATATCAGTCTCTGTGTACAGAGTTCTTCTGGTTCTGCTCCTTTCGCTCTGCATCAGTTCC